>NC_083444.1:14650623-14950623 GCF_020745735.1 Hemiscyllium ocellatum
CAAGGTCTCTTTGTTCAGCAACACTCCTTAAGATCTTACCAATAAATGTGTAAGTCCTGCTAAGATTTATTTTTCCAAAGTGCAGCACCTCGCATTTATCTAAATTCAGCTCCAAATGCTGCTCCTCAGCCCATTGGTCCATCTGATCAAGATCCCATTGTACTCTGAGGTGACCTCCTTCGCTGTCCACTACACCTCCCATTTTGGTGTCACCTGGTGTCATACGGGTACACAAAACACGGATGTCCCAGACACAGTTGGTAATGAATAAAAAATGTTCCCACAGATGACAAACACATCTCCATAGATTTTAAACATTTGGTGAAAGAAGCAATGGAGACATGGGAAAAGGTCAATCCTGCAGCTAATTGTTTGCCTCTGGGTGCACTGCCTCAGATTATGATGGATACAGATTCAATGGAGGCGTTCAGGAGGGAAGTGGCAGGACATAGCCATCAGGTTTTGGCGGTGTTCATAGACCTTTCCTGGAGGTATGAAAAACGATCGAACAGACTGGTGTGCTCTTCCACAGGAGCAGAGGCAATTGAGAGGAGACATGGATGAGATATTTCCAATCATCAGGAGCATAGACAGCATCGACAGGAAGGAACATTTCCCCTTGATGGATAGAGCAATGCCTGGAGGGGAGAGGGTGCGGTGTCGATTTAAGTTAAAGGGCAGCACATTGAGAGGAGATGTGAGAAAACAAAAATCTCTTCACCCAGATGGTGGTGGGAATCTGGAACTTCCTGCCTGTAGAGACAGACACACTCACAACATTGAAGAGTTATTTTGAGAAGCACATGTGTTGCCAAGGCACACAAGGCTATGGGCCAAGTGCTGGGAAATGGGATTAGAATAGATAGGTGGTCGTTTCTGACTGGCACAAATGTGATGGCCAAAGACCTCTATGACTCTATGACTGAATGCAGCACATTTCCCAAGGACCCCGCTTCATCTCCACCTGTGACGATGCTGTCACTTTACTTTCAAACCGTTATTTTGTCCTGTGTTTTTTTGAAGAGAGGTTGTAAAGGCAGAGGTGCCAAACTGGCTACTGGAGATGGCTCCAGTAAATAAGGTAGGAGGCCTTTCCGTTACTTTTAAATGTTGGAACAATGGAGGCAGCTTTAATGGGAGTGGCCAGCTCTCACAGACCAGACTTTCTCATTTGTATTTTAGCTGGAGCAGTCAGAAGCTATCTGGGGTCCCAGAGAGTGGGGAGCTTCATTGAATGATTCCTAGCTGGTACCTTTTCTCGGATCTCTTTTGATGCTTTGTTCCACCAGGATTGAAGAACTGCATTTAAGAATCTGTGCCTGAATTGGCTGTTTCGCCAAGCGGTGTGTTTATGGGATGTTACCATATTGGAACAGTTTATTAGTAATAGGAACCTGACTTATTATTCAGTTAAATTTTCCAATAGTCCAGTTATTCTAAATTCCTCTTAATTTTGTTTGTATTTTAACTGTAGTGTTTAAATCTATTGTGTTTTACTCAACGTTGGGTCGTTTGACCAATCTGAAAATGTGTTGCTGGTTAAAGCACAGCAGGTTAGGCAGCATCCAAGGAACAGGAAATTCGATGTTTCGGGCCAGAGCCCTTCATCAGGAAGCTCTGGCCCGAAACGTCGAATTTCCTGTTCCTTGGATGCTGCCTGACCTGCTGTGCTTTAACCAGCAACACATTTTCAGCTCTGATCTCCAGCATCTGCAGACCTCACTTTTTACTTGTTTGACCAATCGCATTGTATCTGGAACACGCACTTCACATCTACCTTTAAAATTAAAAAAGGGGAGGGTCCAGGCGACCTTCATTAAATATCTTCAGGGGGTCTGGTCTGGTCCATAACAAATGTCAGGATCACAATGTCTCATTCCAAGTTGGGTTTAGGATTGTTGGACTTGAAGGCAGCAAGTGGGAGGTGTTAGTGTCTATTGTTTTGGATGTTTCAACCTATTTTTGGGGTTGGACAAAGTGACTTTTGGGGGATTTGCAAAAAACTGAGCAAAGCAAAGCTGTTGGACCTGGCCAACAAGCTGGAGTTGGGGTTTGTAGACAAGTTGGAGTTGGGGTTTGTAGACAAGTTGGAGTTGGGGTTGACAGGGTCTGTGAGAAAAGGGGAGGTAATTGCAGCAATAGCTCGACATTTAACATTGCTGGGAATGCCACTGAAATCTTTGGAAATGACTAGAATTCAAATGCAGCTTGAACATGAAAAGGAAATGCAACATTGTGAATTGCAATTAAAAGAAGAGAAAAGAGAAAGGGGGAGAGAATTTCAACTCAGAAGTTAGCAATGAGAGAGGCAAGTCAACTTAAAAGGGTGGGGATAGAGTTAGAAGGGAGGTTGTGTGAGCGGGATAATGATCATGAGCAAGCCCATTGTAGCCAAAGGCCAGATGGGTATCTGTTTAAATATGTCCAAGCATTGTGTAAATTCTGTGAGGCAGATGTAGAAGTGTTTCTCAAATCATTTGAGAACGTGGCTAAACAAATGAAATGGCAGGTGACCATGTGGATATTGATGATCCAGACAAAGTTGGTGGGTTGAGCAAGTAAGGTTTTCGCATCAAAGGAATGGATAACGCTCTGGCTCGGAGGGTGAATAGCTGTTAATGGGGACTGTTAGTTGGTAACAGTGGGGTCTGTATACTAGTAGACTATATGATAACACGGCCCGGCGTTGAGGGTAAGGACTTGGGAGAACTCAAGCCCGAAAGTTGTTGAACTCAATACCAAGTCCAGAAATCTGTGGAGTTCCTGGGTGGAAGATGAAGCGCTGTTGTTCCAGCTTGCTCAGAGCTTCGCTGGAGCACTGCAGCAAGCCTGAGACAGAGATGTTGGCCAGCGAACAGGGTGGGGTGAGGACGTGGCAGGCAATTGGAAGCTCAGCGTTTTTTTGTCAGGCAGAATGTAGGTGTTCTCCAAAGCAGGCACCCAGTCTACGCTTTGTTTCCCCAATATACAGGAGACCACACTGTGAGCAGCGAATACAGTAGGCTAGACTGAGTGAAGTACTTCACCTAGAAGGTGTGTTTGGGGCCTTGGATACTGAGGAGAAAGGACGTAAATGGACAGGTATTACACATTAGGCGTGGGAAGGCGTGGTGAGGCTGTGGGGTGGGGTGTTGGTAGTGAAGGAAGAGAAGCCCAGGGTGTCCCAGAGGGAACGGTCCCTGTGGAAGGCTGACAAGGGAGGGGTGGGGATTGCGTGTCTGGTGGTGACATCTTGCTGGAGGGGGTGGAAATGCCAGCTACTGATCCTCTGGATGTGGAGGGTGGTGGGATGGTCGGTGAGAACAAGGGGGAACCGCTCACTTGCGCGGGAGGGAGGAGAGGGGGATGAGGACTGAAGTGTGGGAGATGGATGGGATCCGTCTGAGAATCCTGTCAACAACAGTGCCAGGGAATCCTCTGCTCAGGAAGAAGGTGGACACTTTGGAGACTCCCTTGTCGAAGTCAGCCTCTTTGGAACAAATGTGACTGAAACGGAGGGACTGGGAGAATGGGATGGAGTCTTCACAGGAAGCAGGATGTGAGGATGTATAGTGCAGGCAGCTGTGCGGTGGGTTTATAGTGTATATTGGTGCCCAGTCTATCCCCAGAAATGGACACAGAGATGTCAAGGAAGGGAAGGGAGGAGTCAGAGATGGATGAAGTGAAGGTAAGAGTCTGGTGGAAATTGGAAGCGAAATCAATAAATGTTTCCAGTCCTAAGCTGTCATGGACCAGGCCAGAGCCCCTCAAAATATCTGAAAATGTAGCCTAGACCCTAACTTTTTCCTATTTTAAAGGAAGACGTGAAGTGTGTGTTATAGATGTGATGCAGCTGTTCAAACCACTCGGCTTTAAACAGAATTTATTTAAACACTCCAGTTGAAACATGAGCAAAAGAAAATGGACTTCAGAACTTATATCCGACCAGATACAGTAATTATTATTAATTAACTGTTCCGAGACTGTCGCATTCCATAAAATACCCCTTGGCAAAAAGATCAATTCAAACACAGATTCTTCCAGGCTGGAGGGAACCACACCCAGAGAGAGATTTCAGATAAAGACAGAGGAATCCTTTCCTGAAGCTTGTAACTCCCCTGGACTCTCACATCTTGTGATTGCTCCAGCTAAAACAAACTAGAAATAACCTGAACTGGGAGAACTTGCCACTCCCCTTCCATTATTAAACTACACGCTTCAGCCCCTCCGCCTTTATGAGCTCTCCTCAATAAAACCAAGGAACAATAAACTTCTGTTGTCCCACAGACGGGGGGAGGGAAGCAGTGCCGATGATACCGTCGATATAACGGAGATAGAATAATGGGTAGGGTCAGGAACAGGAGGGGAACAAGCAATGTTCCACATAACCCACAAAGCGGCAGAAGAAACTGGGGCTAATGCGGGTTCCCCTGGCAACCCGTCTGACCTGAAGAAAGTGAGAGGAGTCAAAGGAAAAGTTGCTCAGGGTGAGGATGAGCCCATCACAGGGATAAAACAGAGAGCTTTACAGGGTAGAGGCCGTTCAGCCTCAGGGAGTGGAAGGTCAAGACGGATGGTGAATACATGACAGGGAGGTGGGGCTGGGCTAGGGAATGGAGTCAGAGGGAACGGGAGGGGAGGAAGGTTCCAGAAGGCTGTGGGGATCTCGAAGTTGTTGCAGCTTGTGCACCTTGATGCCTCAGAGGAAAAGGAAAGGAAGAAGTTTCTCGGGTGGTGACAGGTGCTACTGCAATGTAAGTCTCTCTCTTCCTCTTTCCCATTGCCATGAGCTCTGTGCTCCAATCTTTTTCCTTATCTTCACCTTCCTGTTGATCGGCTTCTTTGGCTTCACCTTCTTCCCAGTGCCGGAGACTCGGAGAAAGATCTTTGACCAGATTGTGGCCATTTTCTGCAGAAACCCTTCTCTCCTGGACCAGGAATTCAAGCAGAACAGCACCGCACTCGCACACCTTGATGATGGCTCCAGAGTGTGATAGAGGGAGTGTGAGAGAGGGAGTGTGAGAGAGGGTGTGTGTGAGAGACAGAGTGTGTGTGTGTGAGAGAGAGGGAGTGTGAGAGAGGGAGTGTGAGAGAGGGAGCGTGTATGTGCGTAAGAGTGAGAGACAGAGAGAGACAGAGACTGGGAGGGGGGAAGGGAGTGAATGTAAACATGAAGGAGCCAATAATGGAATAAGACGGGAGAGGACAGTTTAAACTCAGCCTCACGGTTCACTTTAAATTGACTTTTTAGCAGCTGTTATGGCTCTCCAGCATTAAATTAAAAAAGTGTTGTGTGTCTTTTTTAAAAATCGATGATAGTATTTGAAGGGACATAGGAGGGAAAAGATGGAGAAGGAGAGAGTGTGAGAGTGAGTGGATGGATTCCAGGAATCTGGCTCCATCTGCCCAGTCGAAACCAAACCAGGAAAGGGATAGTCACAATAAACAGACAGACGGCCATTCTGCTGTGACTGTGGGGTTAGGGGTTGGAGGGGATTACAGAGATAGGGAGGGGTGTAGGGGCTGAGGGGCTGACAGAGATAGGGAGGGGTGTAGGGGCTGAGGGGCTGACAGAGATAGGGAGGGGTGTCGGCGATGGAGGAGGTTACAGAGGTGTGGAAGTTTTTGGGGCCAACAGGAAGTTTCAGAGTTAGAAGGGTAGGAGAGAGCTGGTGGAATTTACTGGGATGGGGAGGGATGGGAGAGCTGGTGGGTGTTACTGTGATGGGGAGGGGTGGGAGAGCTGGTGGAATTTACTGGGATGGGATGGATGGGAGAGCTGATGGAAGTTACTGGGATAGGGAGTGGTGGGACCGCTGGTGGGAGTTACTGGGATGGGGATGGGTGGGAGAGCTGGTGGAAGTTACTGAGATGGGATGGGTGGGAGAGCTGATGGAAGTTACTGGGATGGGGAGGGGTGGGAGAGCTGGTGGAAGTTAAAGGGATGGGGAGGGGTGGAAGAGCTGGTGGGTGTTACTAGTATGGGGAGAGGTGGGAGAGCTGGTGGGAGTTACTGGGATGTGGAGGGGTGGGAGAGCTGGTGGGTGTTACTGTGATGTGGAGGGGTGGGAGAGCTGGTGGTGGTTACTGAGATGGGGAGGGGTGGGAGAGCTGGTGGGTGTTACTGGGATGGGGATGGGTGAGAGAGCTGGTGGGTGTTTCTGGGATGGGGAGGGGTGAGAGAGCTGGTGGGTGTTCCTGGGATGGGGAGGTGTGGGAAAGCTGATGTAAGTTACTGGGATGGGGATGGGTGGGAGAGCTGGTGTAAGTTGCTGGAATGTGGAGGGGTGGGAGAGTTGGTGGAATTTACTGGGATGGGATGGGTGGGAGAGCTGATGGAAGTTACTGGGATGGGGAGGTATGTGAGAGATGGTGGGTGTTACTAGTATGGGGAGAGGTGGGACAGCTGGTGGGAGTTACTGGGATGTGGAGGGGTGGGAGAGCTGGTGGGTGTTTCTGGGATGGGGAGGGGTGGGAAAGCTGGTGGAAATTACTAGGATGGGGAGGGGTGAGAGAGCTGGTGGGAGTTACTGGGATTGGATGAATAGACACAGAGACCTCTTCCAGAGGTAGACAAGTATTTCTCCAGATGAAGAAAGTGAAACCCATTCTCTCAGTAAATAACACATTGTTGTGCGAGCGAGCTTGCTGTGCTCCAAGTGTCTGCTTGTTTCGCCCTTAAAAGAGTGTTCAGCTGCTGTCATTGAGTGAAAGCACTGGTGAACAGGAGAGAATGCTGCAAAGGCAGCAGGGGTTATGTCCGAAATGTTGATTCTCCTGCTCTTCGGATGCTGCCTGATCTGTTGTGCTTTTCCAGCACCACACTCTCAACTCGGATCTTCAGCAACAGCAGTCCTCACTTTCTCCTAGAACGCTGCCAATACAGAGCAGCCCCTGGAAACAATTAACATAGACCCCTTTTGGAAGATTTCTCTGAAGGTACAGTTACACTCAGCCAGGTCTCTCCATTCCCCTCCCCCACCAACATAAAGGACGAAGCTTCTGGTGAGAGGCTGATCTTTCTGGCTATGAGCCACTTTGCCAGCGAGGGGATTCAGGGCAGTGGTCATACATTGGAATGTTCAGGTTCAAGACCCACCTGCAATGGAGCAGAACATGTCCAAAAAGCAGGTTTATTTTTTAAAGACAAGAATCAAAATGGAGTTTGATCACTGAGTGTGGCTGGTTTGGTTTGCAGCTAAAACACATGAAGGAACACCAAGAGCACAGCTGTAAATTTAAGTTCATTAACTTAGTCATGTGGAAACATTGGTGCTTTTGCTAACTTCAAGTCGTGTCCGTTGAGACTTTCTGCGAATCTATTTCTATCGTTACAGTAAGACACAAGCAGCTTAATTGCCTGTCGAGGGAGTTCCTGCTGTAATTTCTGTCCGACCGTGAACCCAAAGTTGTCTTGGTGGGTGCACTGAGCTTGGCACGGCCAGCCACTGGGACGGTTTGTGAGCATGTACAAATATTTTTTTGACTACATCTATGTTTCTTATTCCCCACTCCTCACAGCTGTTGGGGTTCCTGGTAAGTGTGGGTTGGAAATAGTTTGAGACAGAGTTATTGTTTTGAGTCCAGGATGACTCTTCTTCCAAGTCCCACTGAGTTTCTCTGGGATTTCTGTTTCTCACTTCAGCTTTGCAGCAGGGCAGAGTTTCTGCATTTATTTTGCACCTTGCTCGACATTATTCGATGATGTTTACATTTGTTGGTGAAAAGTGTCATGGTTTGTTGAAGGTTTTCACCTTGCGCTCATCAGGACCATTTGCAAGAATCCCATTTTAGGGCAAAGCCACCATGTAGACTTCACAAGAACATGCAGGATAACTGTTGGTGTTCCCCTTGAATTGGTATTCTTGACCATGGACTTGATGACAAGACAAAAACCTTCAACAAGCTGAATTCTATTTTCAGCAAGTCATAGACTTGGAGAGATCAATGATCGAGGGAGAGGAGGGGATGGGTTGGGGTGAAGATTTAAGGTGAGGTGCAGGAGATTTGGGAAGGGATCTGAGGAAAGATTTTCTTTTCACCCTAGATGGGGAGGGAATCTGGAACTCACTATCTCTAATGGGGGGCAGAGGCAGGAGCTCCCATAATGTTGAAGACATATTGAGACGTACACTTGCAATGCCAAAGTATTAAAGTCTCTGGGCCAAGTAGTGGAATATAGGATCAGAACAGTTAGCTGACAGTTTATGACCAACACAGACTTGAAGGGCTGAACGGCCTTTTCCTGTTGACACAGCAGAAGGTCCATTGCTACTTTATCCCCTCTCTCCAACAGCAACTCATCATCTCCCTTATTTCCACCTTTTCTCAATGATCTGCATTTGTTCAAAACAAACATGTGTTCAACATCCATTTCATTTCTGAAGATGTAAAACCAGCCCATCCCACGCTGTAGGCAGCAGCATCTACACCCTATCCAGTTACTGTGTAGAAATAATGTTCTCTTGTGTGGAAATGAGTTTCCTTCTCTTCTGATATCAGGCAGGTCTTGTTTTCCATTCCTCTGCTACAGGGGACCATGTTCGCAACTATTCTCCCCTGTTCCTGAACCCACTTGAATTCGGAATACCTTGATCAAAACTCCTTCCAGACTTCTCCGCTCCCAGGAAAATAGCTCCATCTTCTCCAATCTATCCAGGAACCAATTCTCGTAAAAACCTCATTATACACTCTCAAATCACTTCACATTGTTCCTGCGATGTTTCACTCTGATTGAGACACAATACTGCAGTTAAGGTGGTTTTTGATACAAGTTACTTGTAAAGTCCTTGCTTTCTGTTCCCTACGCACTTAATGTCAAAGCACAAGATGCTGCAAACTTTATTCACTGCTTTCCCAACATGCCATGCCACCTTCAATGATTTGTGCTCAGATCCCCGGAGTTCTCTGACATCTTGGAATTGCAGCCATTTCTTTTTATTGCCTCTCCTCGTACCTGCTGCCAAAATGGATTAATTCCCCCTTCTCAGCATTGCCTTTTGTGTCCATGCATTCTGCCTTTGTCCTTTGGACGGTTAACACTCCCACCATCAACACTTTACAATCCTCTGAAAGAATTGTCTCGTCCACAAAAGTTGAAACTGTGTCTCGTACATTCAGATCTGTGTCACTGATATTCATCAGGAAAGCCCCAGGTCCTGGAAGAGAGCCCTGGCTCTCCCCATTATATACACACATAGGGGAAGGCAGCAGATGGGTTAGGAGCAGGAGTAGGCCATTCATCTCCTTGAGTCTGTTCTGCCACTTCATGGGATCATAGCATTCAACAGGAACCTAAACACCACCATTCCCATTCAACCCCCAATAAACCGAACACCCACCCCTTGTTTATCAAGAATCTATTCAACTCTGCTTAAAAATATTCCAAGACACTGCTTCCAAAACTTTGAGGAAGGTGTTAGAGTGCTACGGGTATAGGGGAAAAAGTGGGAATGGGGACTGTGTTGGATGATCAGCCATGATCTTATGGGATAGTACAGCAGGATGGAAGGGCTGAATAGCCTACTCCTGTTGCTATATTCCAGGTTTCTATGTTTTGACAACAGTTTGAGGAATACAGTTTCAAAGGCAAACAATCCCACTGAGAGAAAAACAAACTCCTTATCTCTATGTTAAAGGGTCAATGATTTCGTTTGAAACAATGACCTCCCAAGTTCTGAATTCTCCCCCAGGAGGAAATACTACCCTCTCCACATCCATCCTGAATCCTCGTGAACTTTATGTGTTTCAATCATGTAGCCTCGGATTGTTCTGAACCTCAGTGGACACTGACCCAGCTTGTCCGACATTTTCTCTGATGACCTCAGGGACAGAAGGTTTTGAGGGGATGTGAGCAAAACATGAGGGTGGTGGGAATCTCAAAATCGCTGCCTGTGAGACACAGAGAGGCAGAAACCCCCCGCCAGTATTGAGGGATGCACTTGTGATGCTCAACCATACAAAGTTATGGGCCAGGTATTGGAAATGGGATAAGAATAGGAATGAGAATGGTGGTTGTGTTTCACTGGCGGACATGTGATGGGCCGAAGGGCCTCCTTCTGAGCTGCAGATCCCTATGACTCTACTCCAGTCCCCTGTATAAGTGAAGGGTAACCTCCCTACTTTTGTATTCAGTTCCCTAAACAACAGTATCCTATGAGTTTCCCTGATTACTTGTTGTACCTGCAATATTAACCTTCTGTAATTCATGCACTCGTACACCCAGATCCCTCTGCACCTCAGAGCTCTACTCTGAGGTAATACGGTGGCTCGGTGGTTAGCAGTGTTGCCTCGCAGAGCCAGGGACCCTGGATTAATTCCAACTCTCTGCGTACCGTCTGTGTGCAGTTTGCATATTCTCCCCGTATCTGTGTGTGTTTCCTCTGGGTGCTCCGGTTTCCTCTCACAGTCCAAAGATGTGCAGGTTCGGGTGGATTGGCCATGCTAAATTGCCCCATAGTGTCTCAGTGGATTAGCCATGGGAAAGGCAGGGATACAGAGTTCGAGTAGCGGGGTGGGTACAGATGGGATTCTCTTCAGAGGGTCGGTGTGGACTCAGTAGGCTGAATGGCCTGATTCCACACTGTAGGGATTCCACACACCGTAAGCATTGTATTTATTACATTCCAATCTAATGGAACTGGGTCCGAATCAATGGAATGTTGGTAAATGAGAGACAATGTGCCAACTACCTCACTTCTATTTGACCCAAAGGATGGCGTCCATCTGGATCCTGGGGATTTTCAGTCCACAATTCCAAATATCTTTGTTGGAAATATCTTTAATTCCTCTCTACATGACATTTCCTGATTTGTGACTATTTCTGGGTCTAACGTTTCTCCCTAAAATGAAGACCAGAATTTACTTAGCACCTTCTCCACGCTACTGTTAACTCTGGTTTCCCTCCACAGATGCTGCCAGATCTGCTGAGTTCTTCCACCAATTGTTGCTTTTGCTGAAGGCAAAATGATTGTCCAATTCCCTTCCCATCTCCTTCTTTGCCCAGCCTCACTTTTTGATGCATCAATGTTCACTTTCTGGATTCTGGATTAGTGGTGCTGGAAGAGCACAGCAGTTCAGGCAGCATCCAAAGTGCAGCGAAATCGACGTTTCGGGCAAAAGCCCTTCATATTCCTGATGAAGGGCTTTTGGCCGAAACGTCGATTTCGCTGCACTTTGGATGCTGCCTGAACTGCTGTGCTCTTCCAGCACCACTAATCCAGAATCTGGTTTCCAGCATCTGCAGTCACTGTTTTTACCTCGTTCACTTTCTTGACTCCTTTCTTTTTTAACCATCTATAGATGCACTTGCGGAAACTTATGATACTTCTCGAAATTTATCCCTTCCTATTAATCTCTCAATATTTCTTTGCTGGTTTTCTTTATATCTTTTCCAATTTCCCAAACTGCCAGCAAACTCTGGACAATTCCATGCTTTCCTCTTTCAGATAGAAACATTTTGAATTTTTCTTTTCTGCTTCATAAAACCACAAACTGCAGCTCAACCCAGTCCCCATGCCACACCATACAAACTGGAGAATGGGACACCTTTCTCAATAGGACAAGAGTACATTCCAGAGAATACAGGCAGGTCAGTTTAACACCAGGGCTGTGTACACTTGGAATAACCTGGAGCAGATCAACACAAATCCAATTGGGGAGGGTGGATATGTTTAAGGAGAGTCAGTGTGGATTTCAAATTAAACTAATGTGACTGTGCCTGATGAAAGAAAATAAATGATTGATGAAGGTACGGCTGTGCCAAGTGTTTCACAAATTATTACCTGAGGGGCTGGTTTAAAACTGAAGCTATTGTAATAAATTGCAGAAGGCCACCATGGAGAAAGACTGTATTCGGACTGAAACGTGCAGTGATCATAAATCACTGTAACTGGCAGACAGCAGAGTGGAAGCCATGTTGCTTTTATTGCAAGGCTCAGCATTTTATTCTTGTTTTATATATATTTATATACGAATGCATTTGGCATTCAATACCGAGAAAAAGTGTCACCATTTTCTTTGAAACAATTTTGGATTTGGCAGAGATAGTGAGGTTGATACCAGCCAACAGCAATGGGGCCCAGGCAGGCCATTCTTAATATTAGCAGAATATTAGGAAATAGCAGAAAGTGGAGGATGGAATTGAACAGACGTAACGATTGAGTGGTGGAGTCTGGTGTAATAGGCCAAAGAGAGGGAACATCGATCGAACTACAGAGTAGATACTGCTGTCACTGGGAATTTGAAATATAACCTCAGACGGTCTGGTAGCATCGGTGATGAGAGAGCCAGAAACCAACTCTCCCACACCAGGCTTTGAGCCATCAATGGCTCTCCCTAATCTGATTGTCCCTGTGCCAGTTAACTCTTGGCATCGATATTAATCCAGATGTTTGAGGTTTCAGCTTCTTTATCCGACACTGAGCTCCTGACAATGACCAGGGTGAACCTTGTTTCTTGCCTGGTATATGTTGCTTATACCTACGTGGATCCTGCCGATCCCATTGCAGACTTGTCTTTAGCCCTGACGACAGACCCTGAACCCCAGCATGGGAAGGCAACACAGCCCCTGAGACTCACGTTCAATGACGATCCCTGTGAGATCCCGACTACAATTCCAGTGCTCTCAGTTCCTCTCACTTGATTGGGTTTCGGTTCCTCTGGTGTTACAGTCGTTACTCTTGCCAAAGAGTGAGCCTCCTGTTCTGCGGCAGTCTGTGTCCCTGTCCATACCTCACTTGTAATCACACTCTCCTGTCTCTGAGCACTGACCAAAATCAGACAGTCCAACCCTGCAAGTTGCGACGGCCTCTTGGTGCAAATTATCCAATGACTCTTCCCCCCGAGCCAGGGCAGTGTCTATATGTCACCCTCCAGCTCATGTGCTGCAGCTGTGACAGATGGTTCATGCTGCTGGCCTTAATGTGTTCCAATTAACTGGTTCTTTTTCTCAAATTCAATACATTGAATCATGGAGTCCGACAGCACAGAGACAGGGCCTTTGTCCTAAACTTGTCCGTGCCAATCAAAATGTTCATCCCCTCTAACCCCACTATCCTGCGCTTGGCTCATATTCTTCTGAACTAAACTGAACATGCACAGACACTCCTACACACACGCACACACAAACACACAAACACACACATACTCCTACACACAAATACACGCAGGCACGCTCTCCTACACACACACACACACACTCACACATGCACTCTCTCACAGACTTGTATCCCATTACACTCACCGACACACATATACACTCTCTCTCACGCACTCACATCCCCCTCCCCCAGCCCCCGTCAATTCAACACCGGCATCTCCATACCATCCTTTCCTATCCATGTATTTGTGCAAATGCCTTTCAAATGTTGTTAACATACCTGCCTCAGCACTTCTTTTTAAAATTAGATTCCCTTCAGCGTGCAAATAGGCCCTTCGGCCCGACAAGTCCACGCCAACTATCCGAACAGTAACCCACCCAGACCCATCTCCCTCTGACTAACGCACCTATCACGATGGGCAACTTAGCATGGCCAATTCACCTGACTTGCACATCTTTGGACTGTGAGAGGAAGCTCATGCAGACATGGGGAGAATGTGCAAACTCCACACAGACAGTCGCTCAAGTCAGGAATCGAGCCCAGTCCCTGGCGCTCTCAGGCAGCAGTGCTAACCATTGAGCCACTGTGCAGCCCCACTCTGCTGGCAGCTCATTCTATA
Source organism: Hemiscyllium ocellatum (assembly GCF_020745735.1). Taxonomy (NCBI): domain Eukaryota; kingdom Metazoa; phylum Chordata; class Chondrichthyes; order Orectolobiformes; family Hemiscylliidae; genus Hemiscyllium; species Hemiscyllium ocellatum. The sequence goes on from NC_083444.1 coordinate 14,664,322, forward strand.
TACGTACCACGCTCTGTTTAAAAAACGTTATCCCTCAGGTTCCCTTTTATTCTTTCCCCATTAACCTTTTACTGATGCCCTCTAGACCTCAATTGCCCAACTCGATGTAAACGAGACTGTGTGCATTGACCCAGTCCATGCTGATCATGATCTTATACATCTGTACAAGTTCACCCCCACCACACCAGTCTGCAATGCTTTAAAGAATAAAGTTTTAGCCTGTCCAAACTCTACTGAAAACTCAGACTGCTGAGTCCAGGCAACATCCTTGTAAATTTCTTTTGCACTCTTTCCAGTTTAATAACATCCTTCCAATAGCAAAACTGAACTCAACACTCCAAGTGTGGCCTCACCAACTTCCTGTATAACTGCAACATAACTTCCGAAACTCTATACTCAGTGCCCTGACTGATGAAGGCCAGTGTGCCAAAAGCCTTCTTCCCTGCCCTGTCTCAATAGGACTCCACTTAGGGAGAACTGAGCACCTCAACTCCAAGGTCCCTCTCTCCCACTACACTCCTTAAGGCCCTACCATCCACTATGAAACCCCTCCCATGATTTGACTTTCCAAAAGGCAAGATCTCATAGTTATCAATATTAAACTCCATTTGCCATTTCTCAGCCCACCTCCCCAGCTGATCAAGGTCCTGCTGCAATTTCTGATAACCTTCCTCACTGTCCATGAATCTGCCTATTTTAGTGTCATCAGTAAACTTACTAATCATGCCCTTGGACATTCTCATCCAAAACATTGATATCAATAACAAACAGCAATGGGCCCAGCTCCGACCCCTGAGGCACTCCAGTCTGACAAGCATCCTTCCACTATTACTCTCTGCTTCCTGCCATCAAGCCAATTGTGTATCCAGCTCCCCTGGATTCGATTCGATCTAATCTTCCAGAGCACCCTCCCTTGTGGAACCTTATCAAAGGCCTTACTGAAATCCATATGGACTACGTCTTCTGCCCTGCCCTTGTCAACTTTCCTGGTCACTTCATCAAAGAACTCTAACAAATCTGTGAGGCACGGTCTCCCATTCACAAAGCCGTGCTCACTACTCCAAATCAAACCCTGATTTCCCAAACGCATGTATTTCTTATCTCTCAGAGTCTTCTCAAGTAACTTACCCACCACAGATGTTAGATTTACTGGTTGATAGTTCACATGTCCATCTTTGCAGCTGTTTTTGAATAATGGCACAATATTCGCTACCCTCCAGTTTTCAATGACCTCACCCATAGCTAACGATGATGCAAAATATCAGCCACGGCCCCTGCAGTTTCTTCTCTCGCCTCTCGCGGTGTTTATATACATATTTGTCAGGACCAGGAGATTTATCCACCTTCTCCAGTAAATTCCTATATCTTCCATGTACCTCCAGGGGTTCTCGAGATCCCAGCTGCCTGTATCTGAGCCATACCAACATTTTTCCAGGTGAAAGCCTCAATATCTCTTGTCATCCAGGATTCCCCATTCCTGCCACCCAATCCTTTCACCCTCACAGGAACATACACACCTTGTACTCCAGCAATCTCCCTTTTAAAGGCCTCCCACTTGCCGGAGTTTCCTGAACCTGCAAACAAACTGCTCCAATCAACCCCTGTAAGCTCTTGTCTAACTCCATCAAATTCACCTTCGCCCAATTCAGAACTTGAACCTGTGGATCAGTTTGGTCCCTCTGTATAACTATTGTGAAATGAATAGAACCATGACCACTGGTCAAGAAGTGTTCCCCCACTGTTCTATGTTCTGTGTCCCCTCTTTGACCTGTCCTGCCCCATTTCCCAAAAGGAGATCGAGGTTTGTCCCTTCCTGAGTAGAACCCACGATATACTGCTTGGGGAAACCTTCCTGAATGTACTTCGCAAATTCCACCCCATCTCAGCCCTTAACGCTATGGCATTCCCAGTCTATGATCTGAAAATTAAAATCTATGTCAGCCCTATTGCTCCTGCAAGTCTCCCCAGTCTCCCTGCATATTTGTTACTTCAATTCCTGTTGACTGTTTGGGGTCCTATAATGCAACCCCAATAACATCACCATCCCCTTCTTATTTCATAGCTCCACCCACAAAGCCTCACTGACCCTTCAGTTATTTCATCTCTGATTACTGCTGTGATACTCGGTTTAATCAAAAATGTATCTTCCCTCCTCTCCATCCACTCCCTCTGTCCCACCTGAAGCTCCTGTACCCTGGTACGTTAATCTGCCAGTCCTGTGCCTCCCTTAGCCATATTTCTGTAACGGGTACAATCTACCAGCCTCACGCACCTATCCACACTCTGAGTTCATCAGCCTTCCCGGTCAGCACTCTTGCATGGAAGTAGATGCAATTTAATCCAATAGGTATTCCTCGCTCCCTGTCATGTTCCAGTCTGACCTGTCTTCAAATTCCTCTTTCTGATTGCCGTATCTCTTTGAGTCTCACATTTGCCTCCACTGAGGGAGGTCAGTGATGTATTTGGATGGACAGAGACAGTAAGGGGGAGGACAGTGATGTATCTGATGGACAGTGAGAGTAAGGGGGATGTCACGAATATCTGATGGACTGTGACAGGGATGCAGAGGTCAGGGATGTATCTGATGGACAGTGACAGTAAGGAGTAGGTCAGGGATGTATCTTGGTGGACAGTGACAGTAAAGGGGGAGGTCAGTGATGTACCTGATGGAGAGTAACATTAAGGGAGAGGTCAGTATTGTTCACTGTCCAACGTCCCCATTGTTGGAGGTCCATCTTGTTCACTGAGACCCCTTCCCTCAGGAAAGGCAGTATGCTGTCCTTACTTGGACCTTCATATGACTCCAGATCCTGGAAAATTGGGAATGGGGAATAAATGCTGACCTCGCAGGAATGTACACATTCAGTATGTGAGAAGAATCAGTGAGTGAAATGTTCTCGTTTAAAGTGGGCAGCTCCTACCCGAGAGGACAGAAGGACAGCTCAGAGACATATTTTCACATTTGGAATGAACTGTCTCGATGCAGCATCGGTTGAAATAATTGTCAAAAATCACACAACACCAGGTTCTAGTCCAACAGGTTGAACGTGTCCACCCCAGTCCCACACCAGCACCTTCACATCATGAAATAGGGTGTGATCTCAGGATGGGGCTCATGGTGTTTGAGTGGACAGTGTTATTGCTGGTAGATTCCAGTTTCTGCCTTTGTTATTTCATTATCACGTAACCCCCCTCTGTAATCAGGATTACACTTGTTATTGTAATGGGTTTGTTTATTTCTAGAAATGTGAAAAACAGCAATAAAGCCAAGCAATGCTGTCACCTCGATCTCCCCAAGGAGCTCCCACACAGTATAAGGCAGCGTCTCTGGGAATGCATCAGCTCAGAGTCTCAAACAAGGAGCTTGTCAGCTGCCTGAAGGGACAGATCACCTCACACAGAAAAATGCTTCGACCAATTGATCACGTGCAGAAAGTGTTCTACACCATCCTTGCTTTTACTGGCATCCCAGGTATGGCGCTATGACAATTGAACTTGTTTTAATCTGCTGCTGATCTGCTCTCTGGTTTTACCGTTTGAACAATAACGTCTCCAGCTCACTGACTGGTCACCCTTATCCAGGCACCGGGACAGTGACAGCAATTCACTGAGCAGCATTCTCGGTACAATCCTACACTGACAGAGACTCCCAACCTCACTGCTGCTGCAGCATTTTCTGTTCTCAGTGTTGTGTCATCTGTTCCAGTTTGATATGGCTTCAAGGTATGAGGAGAGATCAGGCAGGTTAGTTCTGAAGAAGGGTCACTCGACCCGAACTCTGTGCCCTCTCCCACAGATGCTCTAGACCTGCTGCGCTTCTTCTGATTTCATTCCGTAAATGAAGCCAGGTTGATGGAGAATTTTGAAGGTTAAGGGATGATCTGAGTGAAGTTCAACAAAATATTAAAAGGAAAACATGAACTATTTCTACTGGTTGCAGATTGAGAACAAAGGATCATAGTCTGTGAATGGGGCTGAGAGCGTTCAGGAGAGATGTCAGAAAGCTCTTCTGTGCACAGAGGGTGGGAAAGGTTTGGAACTCTCCTACACACACACAGACATGGATGCTGCATCAGTTGGGTATTTTCAATCTCAGATTGTTCTTTTTTTTGGCAAAGCAAAGGAATTGAAGAATTTGCGCCTTGTTCTGATTTGTAAAGCTTCATCTTCCATCGCTTCCCGAAATTCTCTCCTCACACTCTTTGGTCAGGAGATTGAAATTTTGGCAGATTGCCCTCCTGGTCCCTCCACATTGAGATGTTGGTGGGTAGATTTACAGTGTAAATATTACAGTAAACCTAAAACTCCCACATTGTCATTAAGGGATTCCTGCATGCTCTGCTGTGCTGCCCTTGTTTCAGATGCATGGTGTAGTTGTGTTTGAAATCTCACACAGGTTCTGGTGACCTGATTTATAATCCTGCCATGGCTCCGATCAGGATTACGTCCAAAGACAGGATCAGGGGATAACCGTTTCTCTGGAGAAGGGAAGAGTTTGGATTATTGACAGTCCAATTGCTAGTCCTACAACTGACTTGGGATTGAGGATTCTAATGGGGTTCTGTACCTTACCATGCAACCAAAGAAAATCATAGACTTCCTTCTGCTCTCCTAGAAGGAATTATGAGCTCAATATCTGTCTAACCTCTAGAATCTCGAGACTGACTGGGCTGGAGGACAATCTGGAGTGAACGTTAAAGTCTGATACTCAAACTCACTCACACCCAACCACTCCCAGTCACACAGTGCATGGGGATTTGTTGGTAAAACCTTGTTGTTGCTCTCTGGAATGGATAGGAGTTATTTCTGATCAATAATTTGTTGTTTCTTTTCCCATTTGTCTCCCACAGTAAATTTGGTAGCAGTTACAGTCCTTTCCAGGCAAAACTGTGGTGTTTCCCCTTGCACTACCCGTTACCTGGTGTTTATGGCAGCTGCCGATCTGATGGTCATTATTACTGAGGTTATACTGTGGGAATTACCTTTCTATTATGACCCGCAGTCTTTCCTGAACATCACTCCTGTATGCAGTGTTATTGGGGCACTGTGTCGTGCTGCCATGGACTGCTCTGTCTGGTTCACCGTCACTTTCTCCTTTGACCGATTTGTGACCATTTGTTGTCAGAAGCTGAGAGCAAAATATTGCACTGAGAAAGCTGCGACTGTGGTTCTGGCAACAACCTGCACCCTGTTCTGTCTGAAAAACATCCCCTTCTATTTTCAATATGAGCCTGTGAGGATAATCAACAATGTGCCATTCCACTGTAAAACAAAGTAAAGCTACTTTACTGAGACTTGGTGGGTGGTATTAGATTGGCTCGATACAGTTTTAATCCCTTTACTGCCATTCGCTTTAATTCTGTTGCTCAATGCGCTGACAGTCAGACACATTTTAGTGACCAGTCGAGTCCGGAAGAGGCTGAAGGGTGAGAGCAAAGGAGAGAATCACAGAGACCCAGAGATGGAGAGCAGAAGGAAGGCTGTGATTTTACTCTTCACCATCTCTGGGAGCTTCATCCTCCTGTGGTTAATCATTGTTGTAGATTTCTTATACTATATCATTCAAGGAGTCAATCCTGATGACTACTCGCCTTTTCTATATCACTTCAGTGAAGTTGGTTTCATGCTGCGGAACCTAAGCTGTTGCACAAACACATTGTCTCAGTTCAGAGCGAAGATCAGTAACGCAGTAAAATACCTGGTTACACGGATTCCTTGTGTTGTGAATAAATAAAACTCCTCCGTGAAGCCCACAGGAGGGTCCTACTGTTTCCAAACCATGAAATGATTTTGTTTTATTCACTCGTGGGACGTGGGTATCACTGACTGAGTCTGTAGTTATTCCCCATGCCGAATTGCCCCTGAGAAGGTACTGCTGAGCTGCCTTTAACACTGATGGAATCACAATATATTTCTAAATGAGGATGGTGAGTGACTCAGAGGGGAATTTGAAGGGGGTGATGTTCCCATCTATCTGCTGCCCTTGTCCTTCGAGGTGGAAGTGCTCGTGGGTTTGGAAGGTGCTGTCTGAGGATCTTTGGTGAATTTCTGCAGTGCACCATGTGGATGGTAAACACTGCTACTACTGAGCGTCAGTGATGGAGGGAGGGGATGTCTGGGGATGTGGTGCCAACCAAGCGGCTGCTTCATCCTGGATGGTGTTTTTCTGGTGGCAGTTGTAGTGGGAGGAGTGACAGCGATGACCAGAGGCCCGACAGGTAGGTCAATTTAAACAGATATAAAGGTTTACCTCTTGTATAGGTGGAGCGCACACTGAGCACGAGCAGACACGGGACTGCTGGTTAAGTAAGGCTTTATATTTGGGCAGTTGCTTTCCCCCAAACAGTACTCGGGAATGTCTCCAAACCGTCTTCCTCCTCTCACCAAAACAAAAGGGCTCTGTGCCCCAATTGGGAAGTTGACTGGTTTCAGTATTTTCCTTTAGTTTCTCAGTAGTCTCGGGAATTTAGAACAGTGGGAATGGAGGTTCGGGCAGTTGAATGTCCCTCTTGTAGAATGTGGGAGGTAAGGGTCACCACTAGTGTCCCTGCGAACTGCATCTGTGGGAAGTGCCCCCAACTCCAGCTGCTCAAAAACAGCGTTAAAGAACTGCTGCCCCCGTATGAATTGATTCCCACAGGTGAGGTGGGACTGACTACCTTTAATATCAAGGCCACATTTGTTTGAGGTTTGGAATGTTGCGACAAGTAACTCACCTCCTGACTCCCCAAAGCCTGTCCACCATCTACAGAGCGCAAGTCAAGAGTGTGACAGAATGCTCCCCTCTTGTCTGGATGACTGCAACTCCAACAACAGCGAGTAAGTTTGATACCATCCAGGACAAAGCAGCTGCTTAGTTGGCACCACATCCACAAACACCCACTCCCTCCACCACTGTTTCTCAGCAGCAGCAGTGTGGACCATCTCCAACATGAACTGCAGAAATTCACCAAAGGTCCTCAGACAGCATCTTCCTAACCCACAAACTCTACCATCCAGAAGGACAAGAGCAGCAGATAGATGAGAACGAAAATCCCTGCACATTCACCTCAAAGCCACTCACCATCCTGACTTGGAAATATATCACCGTCCCTTCACTGGGTCAGAATCCTGGAGCTCCCTCCCTAACAGCATTGTGGGTCTACCTTCACCACAAGGCAGCTCACCCCCACACATTATGGAGGAGCAACTGGGAACAGGCAGCGTTCCCAGCCAGGTCTGGACCAGCGATGCTCACGTCCCGCGAGTGAATAAGACAAAGTGCATGCAGCTAAATGCAGAAACAGCAGTGAATCTGATCAGCACACCACCGTCTTCACTGGGGATGTTAGGGATGGGCCAGAAATGCTATTTTAGTCAGAGATCGCCCACATCTCATGTACAAAGTCATAAAGGTTGAGATTGACAGTAGAATTCAGGATCAGGAACATCATCAAAAAATTGAAATTGAGCATCAGATAAATAAGAGTGTCAAAGAATACATAATGATAATAGATTGGCAGCTGATGTAAAACTTTGGTCATTATGCAAATCAGATAATGGTAACAAGACAAGGACTAATTCTGTCCCAAAATTGCAAAAGTAGATCGTACACTGCAAGCTGAGGTAATAAATGAGAAATTAAGATTTGTTTTATGGGTTATGAATAAGATGGGAGAAAGTGAGGACTGCAGATGCTGGAGATCAGAGCTGAAAATGTCTTGCTGGAAAAACGCAGCAGGTCAGGCAGCATCCAAGGAGCAGGAGCATCTACGTTTCGGGCATGAGCCCTTCTTCAGGAATGAGGAAAGTGAATAAGATGGGACAGCCACAGGGAGAGCTGTGGGAGCAGAGTCCCTGTGTATATTTAAGAATGAGAGAGTTGGATCCTTGTCGGAGCTAATTACTGCAGATGCTGGGATCTATACTGAAAACAAAAAATGCTGGAAATCACAGCGGTCAGGCAGCATCCATGGAGAGAGGCCAAGCTAATGCTTTAAGTTTATCTCCATCAGAGATAGATCCTTGATCAGTTGGGGAATCGAAGATTAAAGGGAAAAGACGGGAACGTAGCTGTGAGGAATGTTGGATCAGCCACGTTCCCATGAATGGTGGAACAGTCTGGTGAGGCCAAATAAATAGCAGATCCGAGGGGAGTACTGAGGATCAAAGGGAGCTTGGATCACTGAAGCTGTTAGCACAGGTAGACAGGATGGTTAAGAAGGCGTACGGGATGCTAGTCTTCATTAACCAGCGATTAGAATATCGAATATAGAACACAGAATCTGTAGAGACCCCAGAATGTTGCTATCTTATAAATGAGACCTTCCTGAGGAAATGGAGACCATCACACATTCAGGCGGATGGGAAATGGGCAGCAGGTTATCAAGTTGTATTCCCGGTGGGATGTGGAAATGAAATATTGTGGATATAAATTAGCAGGAGCAGGTTATTTGGGAGTAAGGAGAACTCATGTCAAAATCCAAGAACATTTTTATTGGCCTGAACTGTATAAAGATGTAGTCGAATTTTGGAGGACATTTCATATGTGTCAGGAAACTGGAAACTTTCAGGCAGTGATAAAGCCAGCAACTTTAATATCAATTCCCGTATTTGGGGAACATTTTACAAGGGTGTTAATTGATTGGGTAGTGTTGTACCAAAATTAATAAAATTCACATTTAGAAGTAAGTAAATCAAATTTATTAAATCAAAACCTATTGGGAGGGGCAGCGTGATTGTGCCCCTAACCGTGGAACTTGACCAGGCCGTCCCTCCTTGAACATCAGGGACAGCAGTTTTTATAGTCTGGATGGCACGCACAACAAAAGACCGCGAAAGATGGTTTCTTGTGTTCTGTACATGCACACACGGAGATCGCCATTGTGTTCTGTAAGTATTTCTTGTTTAGTTCGTTCCTGTTTTCAGTTCCCCCCTCGTGGTCCAAGACATGCAGGAGCATGATGAACAGACCATCACCATCCAGTAACAATCCGTCGTTTAGGATTATAATCATGAAACTGTTTCCCTTCCTGCTGGATATTATCAGCCTCCAGGCGGATGTGATCCGCTTGGTCAGTTATATTGTCTGAGGTATTCGGAATGTATGTGCCGCACTAGGCCCCAATAACAGCACAGGGGCCACCTTGTGCCACTCGCAAATAGGAGAAAGTGAGGACTGCAGATGTTGGAGATCAGAGCTGAAAATGTCTTGCTGGAAAAACGCAGCAGGTCAGGCAGCATCCAAGGAGCAGGAGAATCGACATTTCGGGCATGAGCCCTTCTTCAGGAAAAAGAGCTCATGCCCGAAACGTCAATTCTCCTGCTCCTTGGATGCTGCCTGACCTGCTGCGCTTTTCCAGCAACATTTTCAGCTCCACTCGCACGACAACACAACAGTACGGGTGGCAATGACCTCAGCCGACACCTCAGAGATGGCCATGCTTACCGCTGCAAAGCCATCGGCAGTCTCATTAGCCAGCCTTTCCAAGGTGGAGGCCATATTGATCAGTTCCCTAGCAGCCTTAGCACTCCCATAGGCGGGGAAGGCGAACATACAGAATCGCTCGGTCTCAGTGATGGACCGTTTGGATTGAGGTGGATGCAGTTTGGGATGAACGCAAAGGGAACTGTAATGGTGGACAAAAGGTAGCACATTGGCAAAGGAGCAAGATCCAGACCAATATGGAGGGAGCCAAGGGAAGGCCTTGACAGCATGGGCAGAGTAATTCTCATTGTAAGGCCTCAGGTAATCAGTCGGAATTGAAGTCCAAATGGTTTTGTACATTTTCCCTGTCGTCATGTTGACAACCTCAAGGCTCAGAATATTCCAGAAAGAAACAATCAGCGGGTGGACGGGGTAAGGAGCAGGGAACGGGAACATTTGCTGGTTCCGACATTCCACCCTGATGTGGAATTGAAACAAATCGCCCCCTTGGGCGTTCCTTCACCCGCGGTGTTTGTGAGGGTCAGAGCCAGAGGGGTGTATGTTAAAGGATGTAGTGAGGCCGGAACCAACCTTTATAGTTTTGCATGTTATAACCCGTGGTCTCCCAGGTGACCTCATCATTGGCAGCAGAAATGGTCTGGTCAGGGCCTCACATGAATGACCAGGGAGATTCTCTGTCAGACCTAACCCCCGCCCATCCCCCAAATGGATAAATGTGAGGATCTGTTCTGGTCCAATCACCATTCCACCGTTTTGGATTTATTAAAAGGAATGGGACTCAGGGGAATCCCCCCAATAGAGTGTGCAGGGATTCGAGTACACACCCAGCATTTCGAGATGTTATTTTGCTGTGTGTGCTGATAGAACATGGTTAGGTATGTATTAACATGGAACCCCACGCCTACTCCGGGGAGCAGGAGCGAGGGTGGCACAATTCATTTGGTGCTGCCCCCCAGTGGCTACCAGGCAAAGGGTGAAGGCAACAATAAACAGGAACATCCCGGAGCTTCCCGAACGGAGTTATACAATGGTCCAAAGGCGATCCTGCCTGCACACAACAGCTAATGATAACCTCAGAGGGACCATTCTACTGAGGGGCGAAGCCTGGTTTAACGGGGAGAGTCTTAACCATAACCTTCCTACCCACCGATGGGACCTCCGCACAATCCTCTAATTGCCTCTGTTCATCCCTCCCTCACCTTCCTCTTTGTCCCGAACTGTTTTCCACATCTCCTTCAGCTGGTGCTCAGTTCGAGCACATAGCGATGTATTCTATCGCAGCGAGGGCCAGCATCGGAACCCTCCCATGATGATGGAATCGGGCAGTTACATTGCCCGACCTGTCATTGACTTGTAAGGGGTCAAACCATTCGACCGGCTTGTGGTGGACTGGAGTTTGTCAGAGTCCTGCATGGCCTTAGCAAGGGAGGGTTTAAGAGTTCTGTTCATTCACTCCACCATTCCTGAACTTTGTGGATAGTCGGGTGTGTGAAATTTCAGTTTAATGCCCAACAGCTGACATGTGGTTTTTACAACACTTACAGTGAAATGGGTCCCCAGTCGAAGCCCATCTTGGACGGCACCCAACTCCCCCCACCTGGGAATCCCCTCCTCAGCTACAACCCTTGCCACAGCGTTAGCTGATCAGTTCTGGGTAGGCTAGGCCCCGACCCACCTGGTAAATTGGTCAATAATCACAAGGTAATCCGTCTTCCCATGGGATTGGGGAAGAGGTCCCAGAAAATCCATCTGTAACTGCCCCCAGAGTCCCTATGGGTGTGGCTGGGGCACCATTCTAATTTTAATGGGCCAGCCTGGGTTTTACTGGGCACACGTCACACAGCGGTGACAGAATCGAGTGAAATCTCTGCCCATGCCCTTCCACCACCATTGCTTCCCGATGTTGGTTATCATAGCATTGATATGGGTGATGTTTCTGCAGTTTAACTAAGGGTTAATGAGTAAGGGCGAACTGTGAGACTGAATGTAAGTTAGCTTGGGAACAGGGAGAAACTGTTATGTCAAAAACATGGTGGTTTGTAACCTTGGATAAAACTGACGTAAGTTGTTAATTAAAACTAGGCTGCTATGAAGCTAGATAACCTTGGCCATGATACAATAGAAGCTCTTAAAATATTAGAAACATACAGATAACCAAGGCCTGCAAGAGAGAGGCGAGAAATGCTTGAGCCAATAGAATTGTTAAAAATAATGTAATGTTTAAGAACATACAGATAATCAAAGGGTTGGCAGGGAGAAGCGTGAAATGTTTTAACCAATGGAATTGTTACTATCCTTTTCAGATGTAAAAATAATGTATAAATATTACTGCTGTAATCCTTTCAGTGTGGTCCTTTCCCTTTTTTTTTGGAAGGCACCCAAACTTGCAAGTTTGAATAAACATTCGTTGCCTCATCTGTGTGTCTCGTAGTATTTCGATTTGCCACGCGATAGCGGTAACTGGTGGGTATAAGGGTTGGTGCTGACAGCTTGGAGTTTGCCTCCTAGGACGGGACCTTGTGGACAGTCTCCCTTAGACTGGGTGTGAGAGCGGTTCGTCCGCCACACGGAAGTCGAGGGTTAAAGGACAGTCCGCGGTCAGAGGAGTGTGGAGGCAGAACCTGGCTGATCTGAATCATACCCATAGTGTAGAGTAGTTAGCCGAGTGTCAGGGACTATTCTCCGGAGATTTAGAATACCTAGACAGAAGTCACTTATAACAGCATCACGCCCCCACCTGGGAAATGCCAATGTGTAATTACATCCTGAGAAGGATCCTTTTATCCCAACTTTCAGCTCACCCCAGCCTCTCTGATTCTCACTGTGTCTGTGTCTGACCCCATTGTGTTCAAAGTGATACAATGCCACCCCCTGTTGGCCTCCCTCTGCCACTGCACAAGGGCAGGTTTTTTTCTCTCGGGACAATTTGCTCCTGTCCCTGTCCATTCCCTTGTCTGTAAACTGCAGGCCCTGTTCCCTGTCCAAATTAATTCCAGCAATAACAACCCCCCGGCCCTGACTTTACCCCCTCATATTTTATGCCTCCATCTTGCAGTGCCCACTATTTTACGTCTCTCACTTTTGCCCTCCACATTCCCACCGCCAACAATTTTGCCCCCTGCCAATTGTGCCCAGAACTGGGGGAGTCAAAAATGGGGGGTGGGGGGAATATATTTTCTCTCATTTTGTCCCGCTCCATTTTTTTTGTTCCTTCCCAGTTTTTTGAAACTGCCACAATTGAGCAACTTCCTCCCCCACCGACCCCACCCCCGGTTTTCTGCCCTGGCATTTTTGTCCATCCCCAGAGTTATTACCCCCACCCAACTCTTGCACTTTCCCCCAAACATTTTGCCCCCCACCACCTTGTCCTGGTCTAATTGCCCTTTCTCCATACTGCCCCCACTGCCATTCCTACCTGCATCCCCCCACTGGATATAAAAGCCCCTCTGTGTCTCCATCGTGTACAATAACCGTCTCCCCTCCCCTCCCCCCTTCACTGGGCCCTCGCCCCTGGGCTGGAGGGGGTGAGGCACGGGGAGGATGCACACTGACTGACTGGCCTATAAACTGCGTGCTTTTTCATGCACAGCAAGATCCCATGCTCCCGCTCCACCCTCCTCAGTGAGAAAGGTGCTTTCCCTCCCCCACTCCCATCCCCCGTTGGGACAGCAATGGGAGACACAGGGAACAGCAAGATCCCACTGTGATAACAGCATGTGCAGCACCAAGTGCTGCTGAGTTCAAATCTACCCTGGGACAGGAACAGCAGGACAGAGGGAGGGAGGGACAGATAGGGAGGGGGAGAGAAAGCGAGTGAGATGGGGGACAAAGAGAAAGGGAGTAGAGAAAGTGAGTGAGATGAGGGACAGAGACTGAGGGAGGGACACAGAGCGAGCCAAGGACAGAGAAAGATCACAGGGAGAGATAGAAGGACAGAGATGGGGAGAGAGAGAGAGAGAGAGAGATAGGCACAGTGTGAAACCGGGGAAAGAGAGAGAGAAACACCCAGGCAGAGAGAACAAAGGACAGAGAAAGATCCCAGGGAATGAAACTCCCAGGGAGAGAAACAGGGGACAGACAGGAGAGCGTGTAAAACCCAGGGAGAGAACAGGACAGAGAGAACAAAACACTTAGGGAGGGGGAGACAGGACAGAGAGAGAGAGAGAGAGAGACAGCCAGAGAGAGGGAGAGAATGAGGGAAGAGCAGCCACAGGAGAGAGATACAACAGACAGCTAGTGAAAGAGACGGGGGTTGATGGTATGAAGCAGATACAATGATCCTCAGGCAGGAACAACAAGATCCCGCAGGGTTGACACAGAGAGGGGTGTGGGGAGAGGTTAGCAGGGAGGTTGGAGATTGAACAATTCAACAGTTCCAGGAAAGAGGGAGGATCCAGAGAGTTGTAGGAAGGGAATCTACAGGGGAATGTGAACAGGGAGGAGATGGGAAGGATGGGGATTGAAGGAAAGATGTGAGACAGACAGAGACAGAGAGAGTGAGCTGGGGACACAAAGGGAGAGGTGGGAGCTGGACAGCAAGAGGGAGGCAGTGACATCTGTGGGATCAGACTGTGCAGCAGCTCCCTCTCCATCTTTCTGCCCCTTTGCCCCCAACCCAGAACTTGCCCCTTGTGATAAATATCCTACAGAGACGGCCTGAACCCCACAATTCTAATGCCTGTGTGTGTGTGTGTGTGTGTGTGTGTGTGTGTGTGTGTGTAAATGAACAAGGAGACAGGCCAGTTTCTGATTGTTCTCTCTCTCTCTCTCTGAATGTTTCTGGCTCTTGTCTGACGATTCCAGGCGGCAGAAATGATTTGATTCTCTCGGTCTCTGCACCGTCCTGAGATTCAGCTCCTGGATCCAATCTCCTTCTCTGGGAACTGACAGAGACAAATAAAAATTGATTTGAAATAAAATCCAACAGTGGTACTAAAAGCACAGCAAGATCCCACTGCTCTTTGGCCTTCCACAATCTCTCACTTTACTGTGATACTGGTTCAGTTTAATTATTGCATCATTAATGCATTGCATCACATCACAGCAACATCGAAACACAAAGAAATCACAATAGAGCAGTTAACCCGAGGCTAGAAATACACACAGCAAGATCCCACTGCAGCAGTGTGACATCAGACAGATCGTGTGTGTCACTGGCGTTGGTTAAGGGTTCCATTCTGTCTCCAGGACAACAGAGGGACCAACCCGACTGCTCAACAAATTCCAAACACTTGTCCCTCTGTTCGCCCCTCTCTGTGAACCCCTCACTCTCTCTCCATCTCTGATACCTCTATCTGTTACTCCCCACCCTGTGTTCCTTCTCTCTCTCTCTCTGTTCCTCCTAGCTTACTCCCCATTTCTGAGATCTCTTTGTTCCCTCTCGCTCTGTCTCTCTGTCCCCTCTCTCTCCATCCCTGAGATCTCTCTTTGTCTGTTTCTCTCTAATTTAATCCTGTACACTGTAATCTTTATTCCCCTCCACTTTAAATAACGACGGCTCATTTATCATCCTACCCTCTCTATGACCAACATTCCTCTCACATTGTGACAAGACTTTACAGAGGGTCAGATATTTTGGGTATTATTTCCTTCCTCGGGAGTCCTGCCTCACAGATCCTGCAGGTTAACCTGTTTGTGTCACAATCCCAAAACCCTGGTTACTTTAAACCCAGGCTTCAAACGCAATTTAAAAACGACAGGGCCACAATCTGACAGGACTCAATTAACCAGAGGGCCCTACAAACCAGGCCTCCACACTCCCCCCACCCCCACAGTGAAGAATAAACTACGGGGTTATAAACAGACCACCTCTCACCTGGGCAACGGGGGAAAAAATAAACCCAATGCCACCCTCACCCTGATGGCCACCTTTGTGCATGGCTGTATCAAGCTGTGCGTGGATCCCCGGTACGCAAACACCAAGTGTCACTACTTACTGAGGTTCTACTTGTCCCCGGTGTTGCGAAGGATGGGCCTGGCCTCGCTGCCGTAGTTGGATCGTTCCGTATCACCTGTCCTTCGTGGAGAAGTTTATGAAGAAAGTTTGTGAGAAGATTTGTAGCTCGGGTGCTCGTTGTTGTGGTTCTGTTCGCCGAGCTGGGAGTTTTTGTTGCAAACGTTTCGTCCCCTTTCTAGGTGACATCTTCAGTGCTTGGGCGCCTCCTGTGAAGCGCTTCTGTGCTGATTCCTCCGGCATTTATATTGGTTTGAATCTGCCGCTTCCGGTTGTCAGTTGCTGTCCGCTGTAGTGGCCGGTATATAGGGTCTAGGTCAATGTGTCTGTTGATCGAATTTGTGGATGAGTGCCATGCCTCTAGGAATTCCCTGGCTGTTCTCTGTTTGGCCTGCCCTATAATAGTGGTGTTGTCCCAATCAAATTCATGTTGTTTATCATCTGAGTGTATGGCTACTAGGGATAGCTGGTCGTGTCGTTTCGTGGCTAGTTGGTGTTGATATGGTTAATGTAATTTCTGCAGTTTCACACACACACATATTTCTTTATTCACACATATACACACACACACACACACCCAATTCACGCGCATACACACACACACAGATACACACTAGACCCACACACACATACAAAGACCCACACACATATACACACTAGACCCACACTACCTTCACACATATATACATTCACACACCACACACATATTACACACACACACACACCCAATTCAAATTTTAAATGATTATGTAAAGAATAAACAGTATCCAGGTTTAAAGGAGAGCGAGTATGCTGCATGTTGGGTAGGGAACCTGACAGTAACTGCTCCAACCCCAGTACCCTTATATCCTTTAACCCCACTGAATGAGAGTAAGTGGGAAGTGTTAGAGAACTTACCCCCGCCTGTGGCACCCCCGCCATATGCTCTTCAGGAGGAACAATGGCAGCGGCCGTTGGAGAATCGGGAGCGGGATCCAGGGGATCTGGCGAAGGGGACGTGGAAGCCACAGCAGCAGGGGCTGAGGGGGTAAGGAGATCTGCACGACTAAAGGAGAGAGAGATGAGGGGAAAAGGTGATAAAGAAGTAGTGAGACTGTGTCCCCTACGGGAGGTCCCGTTTGGGGAACGGACCACAGGATTTGTTGTAGCCCCATTAAACTCAAATTATATAAGACAACTGAAGTTTATTTTTTACCAGCAGCTTGCAGTAAGACCAACAGAGAGAGAGAGAGTGCGAGAACTGCTCGCAAAACATTTAACCCTCTGTGATTCGGTTTGAATGCACATTGGTTTGTTGGTGATTGAATGAGGAAGTTTTATTCACTGGAGCTTGAGTTCCAGGATTGTTTTAAATGTGATCTTTATGTAAACTTAACATGATTTATTTTCAATATGTGAAAGACAGTTGTAGTTTCAGTTCAACAGTAGACTGTCGGGAAAAAAAAGACAATAACTTCCATGGTTATTATCTGAGACCTGGGATTCGGCCATTAGAATTTTTTTTTAAACTTGAATTGACAAATTATTGTAAGACAGCTCTGATTATTTTACGACCTAAAGTATTGTAATTGAGAAATAATTGGTCAGGAGTACATAAGAAAACTAATTTTGGATCTAAATTAGGGTACTAAATCTGGGTGAATACAGTGGATTTTAAAATTGGGAACTGTATGCATTTTACATTTTAAATATTAAATACTGAATAAATGGATGTAAATATATAAATATGTTTACAAGTTAGGAACAGGCTTTAAAGTTAGTCAAGCATGAATTAATAAATTGGTGTTTGAGGATATGAGAAGCTAGGAACATTGCAATATTTCTTAAAAAAAAAGGAAGAACGTATCGACTAAAGTGGACAAGGAGATTGGGTTTGTGTGTGACCCCCTCACCAGTGGGGAGGTCGGAACATTTAAAAGGAAATGACGGTCCTGGATGAGAATCCGATAGGATTGTCAGAACAAATTAATTTTTGAGGCCCAGTCTGTATATGTGGGCTGAGTTAATGTCTATTTTTGAATATACTATTTACTGGGGGAGAAAGGAGACTTATATGGGGATACTGGATAGGGAAAGTGTTAATTGAGATTAAAAAAACTAGTAGCAGTGCCGGTATTAAGCTTGCCGGACAATTTGGCATGAGAGGGGGATGGTTAGGGGTGAAGACAAATATCCACTTCAGAACCCTAACTGGGACCACCACAATATAGAAGGGTGGAATAATATGTTAGACATGCAAAATTTGATAATCCAAGGGATACAAACTTGCATCCCCAAACAACAAAATTTAGCCAAGGTTTTCGACCTGAGGCAGGGAAAGGACGAGTCTCCGTGTGCATTCTTACACAGATTAAGGGAGTCGGTTAGGAAATGTTCGGGTATAGACCCAGATGGGGAAATAGGATGACGGATGGTAAAGGTTCACTTCGTGACAAAGGCATGGCCTGATATCCAGAAGAAGTTACAGAAGATAGAGGACGGGAGCGGTAGAAATGAGTCGGAGTTGTTACAGGAGGTTCAGAAAGTATTTGTATAGAGAGACATAATGGCGGAGGAACGGAAGGCTAAGATAATGGTAGCAGTAGTAAGGGAGGACTGTATGAAAGACAAAAGGATTCGGATAAATAAGGTGGTTATCTAAATCTGAATATTTATGTCTTTGTGGGCCGGCCCCCGATAGGAATTTTGTGTTGGTGAAGATTTATGTGTGTCTTTGTGTGTGTAAATTTGATTGTAAAAAGTAGTCTCTGTGGATGTGAGAATTTGTGTTTGTGTATGGATTTTTTTAAAAAAGGCTTCTCAGCTAACAAGCAGTTTAACACTTTGTGCTCTGGCTTGAATTCATCTGTTTGTTAATGGTTTTATGTGTGAAACTTGTTGTTTGTCATTTGATTCAGTGTGCTATTTTTGATTGTAATTTTATGAATGCTCAACGTTATTTTTTTTTCTCATGATATGATTTTATTAGAACTTAAGGAGGACCCTGATACTGGGAGAAAACAGCAGTATAGTTGGACTGTCTTAGCTGAAGGTTTTACCGAGTCACCAAACTTGTTTGGACAGATCCTAGAACAAGTTCTTGAGGGCTTGACTTTAAGACCAACTTTAAAGTTAATTCAGTATGTGGACGACCTCCTGTTGTCCGGTCCCACCCAAACTGACACACAGCAGGGAACCAATGATTTATTAAACTACCTTGCAGTGAAGGGATTGCAAGTTAGTCAGAACAAACTACAGTATGTGGAACTGGAAGTAAGATATTTAGAGCATTTGATCAGTCAAGGGCAGAAGAGAATAAGCCCTGAAAGAGTAAAGGGAATTGTAGAATTAGGACTACCCCGAATTAAGAGGGAACTCCGAAAGTTCCTGGGTTTGCTAGGTTATTGCAGATTCTGGATATATAATTATGCTACTCTTACAAAAAGGCTATACCTGCAGCTAACAGAGGAGGCTCCGGACAGGGTTAAATGGGACCCAGAAGGAAAAATGCTGATTGAAACTTTAAAAAAAATTAGTTACAGCACCGGTTTTGAGCTTGCCAGATTTTAATAAAGATTTTCGACTCTTTGTTAACGCCAAGCACGGGACGGCTTTTGGGGTCTTGACTCAGGAATGGGGTGGACATAGAAAACCTGTAGCTTTCCTCTCCAGAATCCTAAACCCCGTTTCACGGGGTTGGCCCGAATGTGTACAAGCACTAAGCTAGTGGAAGAAAGCCAGAAACTGACGTTTGAAGCACCACTGACTGTGGTTACTCCTCACCAAGTCCGCACTATTCTGAATCAAAAAAAGCGGGACGATGGCTCACAGACTCCCGAATCCTGAAATATGAGGCAGTGCTCTTAGATAAAGAGGACCTTAAGATAGAGGTGGGTGCATGTTCAAATCCGGCTGACTTCTTATTGGAAAGGAGGACCATTCATGAGATTGAGTGCAAGGTAGTAATAAGTTAGAACAATTCCAAATTCACACGACATGAGGGGTGGTATCCACCTTCAGGAAAATGAGGCAGGGGAGCAGGGGCTCCAGGGGCAAATGTACCCAGTTACACAGAGAGATAGGCTGCCAGTGAGGCAGGGGAGCAGTGGCTCCGGAGCAGATGTACAAAGAAATAGGCTGCTGATAAGGCAGGGGGGAACAGAAACTCTGAGGGTAGATGCGAATTAATATGGGTAACTTGAGAGTGAGTTTCAGGACATTGAGACAGTAAGTAGACTGTATTGCGCTGAGATTGTTCGTGGGGGCTATACGGCGCGTAGGGCCGCATTGAAAAACGGTAGGTAGGGAGCGGGAGCTCCGGGGGCGGATGCGCCCAGACACAGGGAAAACATTACATTTGACAACTGCGATGTGCTTGAAAGAATTAAAATGTTACTGACAACCGACCCTGAACAGTTCCATATGTAGAGCAGTGACCTCCGGGAAAAAGGGGGGGAAGATCTGCCACATGGGGACTGCCCAGCAGTACTGGAGACTGCGAGTGGAGATAGTTGGGGAAAAGAATTAGCACTTGAAGACCTGGTGGTCAAGGGGAGGTCGCTATGAGCTCCGATGCGCAGACACAGGAGACAGTGACAGGCAGACATAGACAGAGAGACCAACACCATATGAGAGAGAGAGAGAGAGAGAGAGAGAGAGAGACTGGCTGTGTGTGAGGACCTATAGAGAGAGCACGAGATATGTGTATCTGTAAATATGTTGAGACTCTGGGCTTCGCTGTTTCTTGTTTACTTCACCAGGGACTCCTGACTCAGACACCACCTCTGGATTTCGCTGTGCACACTATTGAACCCGGTGAAGGGGTTTTGATCAAACATTGACAACAGTTAACTCTCGAACTTGTGTGGGACGGCCCGTTCCTAGTACTCCTCACCATTGAACGGCGGAGAAAGGCTGGCAAATGGCCAGTACCCTCTCCAGTTAAGAAAGGAGTCTGGACAGCCAAATCAACACGTGACCCACTATAACTCAGACTGAACAGACTTTGATTAACTGACTATACTATGGCGACGTGAGTGCGGGGACTGTTTCTTCAGAATTGTATGTTAATCTTGTTTTGTGCTTTGATATATTGTTTAAGTTCTTAGCACTAGTCAGAATTATGCTGCTATTCCTGTTACTTCTGAGTTTTGCTCATATATCTTTTTCAGATGTTGTGTTAATGATTTCTGTTTCGGAATTTCCACAAGTTATAAAAATTGATGCTTGCAGCCTAAGTAGAATGCCCAGATGTAGAGTTTCAAAGGGAATATCTTTCCTCCAAGATATTTCTTCACACCCTACCGAACCGCAAAAGCCACCGCCTAGCATCACTATCCATAGAGCCCCCTTTAGCCCAGCCCTAAACTGTTTTGACAGGAAGTGTCATCCTATATATATCTCACCATTAAAAATGCTTCCTCTGAAGACTCATTTCCCCATAAAAATGGGTCCCAACTCCTTAGTAAAGATTTAAAGATAGAGATGACAGTGTATGGGAAGCGTTTTGTGGGCTGCTATTTTTGAATTGGCGTCGGACGGGGACAGACTTTGGGATTCCTTGATTCTAAACTGCAACCTTTAACCCCTTACACTGATCCAAAGTCAATGCAGATTATAGAGGTTAAAGACCTGAGACAGACTCTTGAAATAGAAACAGGATATGGAGAAACAAATGCCTGGATTGAATGGGTTAAATATACTGTAAAAAGTCTGAACAAAAGCAATTGCTATGCATGTGCCTCCGGCAGGGCAGTGTCTCAAGTAGTTCCCTTTCCGCTCGGGTGGGAGCGAAACAAACAGGGCATGGAATGCATGATAGCCCTATATCAAGATGAGACTGCATGGAAAAATCCGAATTGTGCCTCTTTGTCTTTGATGTTCTCTTCCTTAAAAGGACATAAGAGGCAAGCTGCCCCTGTGTTTTCTGCCGCTGTTGGGAATCACACATCGTGTGTTTATAGACAGGGTGGATCTATTGATTTGGGGGAGCTGAGATTGTGTTCGGTGATTAAAAACATTACTGAAGCAGTGGAAGGAAGAAATTACTCATCTTTAAACGTTCCCCGAGCGGATCTGTGGTGGTATTGTGGAGGAAAACTACTGAGACCCACCCTGCCCCCTGATTGGAAGGGGATAAGTGCAATTGTACAATTGGCAATACCATTCACCTTGGCATTTGAAAGAGAACAGTTAGTTGGGAGAAAAGGAAGAGATAAGAGATCACTGCTACCCACTTCTGTTGATGAAAGGATTTATTTTGATTCAATAGGGGTCCCTAGGGGTGGTGCCTGATGAGTTCAAAGCTCGTAACCAGACTTCAGCAGGCTTTGAATCATCCCTATTCTGGTGGGTTACTATTAATAAGAATGTGGATTGGATAAACTACATTTATTATAACCAAGCACGGTTTATTAACCATACTAGAGATGCAGTAAAGGGTTTGGCCGAATAACTGGATGCCACCAGTCGTATGGCTTGGGAAAATAGACTGGCCTTGGACATGCTCTTAGCTGAAAAGGGGGGCGTTTGTGTCATGATAGGCTCTCAATGTTGTACTTTTATTTCCAACAATACGGCCCCTGATGGCTCGGTGACCCGTGCCCTGGAAGGTCTCCAGGCACTGGCTGATGAGATAGCTGAGAATTCAGGTGTAAATACTGATTGGACTGGCTGGCTAGAGCGGTGGTTCGGTAAATGGAAGGGGGTGATGGTCTCAGTGGTGATTACACTTCTGTTGGTAATCGGGATTTTAGTTGCTTTGGGCTGTTGTATAATTCCATCTCTGCGTGGTCTAATTACCCGCCTTATTGAGACTGCTTTGTTGAAGAGTGACCCGCATACAGTAGTGGGCATTCACCTACAAGCAGATGCAAACGATACTGAAGCTGATTGAAATAGACAAGCTGTTATCATGTTGCAAAAATTACAGACTGAATAAAAAAAGACAGGGGGAATTGATATGGTTAATGTAATTTCTGCAGTTTCACACACACACACATATTTCTTTATTCACACATATACACACACACACACACACACACCCAATTCACGCGCATACACACACACACAGATACACACTAGACCCACACACACATACAAAGACCCACACACATATACACACTAGACCCACACTACCTTCACACACACATATACATTCACACACCACACACACACACTCTCTTGGTATAAGTGGGGTAATTTCTATACTAAAACAGAAATTTAATGAATAAAAGTTGAAATTGTAAGACTAATAATTTACTAAGGCCATAAAGAAGCATGAACTGTAAGTCACCTCTGTAAAGCCAGGAACATGGTAACCTTGGGCAAGAAACCAAGGAATGCTTCAGTTAGACACAGAGGGCAAAATACAATGAAAGCTCTTTTCATGGCATACACAAAAATCAATAAATGTTATAACTAGTAGAACATGAAGATAAGGGAATGTGCCAAATAGCAGAAATTGTAAAATAATATAACATTTTAATTAAAGAAATTGGCAGAGAAAAGCGTGAAATGCTTTAACCAATGGAATTGTCATTAATGATTTTTAATGTAAGAAAATCCATAGCGTGAGATGTTTAAACCAATGAAATTATCACCAATGTATTTGAATGGAAAAATAATGTATAAGTATTAGTGCTGTAAAATCTCCCGTTGCGATTTCCGAAGTCCTTTTTGGAAACTCGCCCAATCTTCGAAGATTGAATAAACATCTGTTGCTCCGTTTGTGTGTGTCTCGCAGTATTTCGATTTGCCACGGGAGAAGTGATAGCCGGTGGGGATAAGGACTGATACCAGTCAACTTGGAGTTCGCCTTTTTTTTGAACTTAACCTTGCGGACAGTCTCCCTTGATACAAGGGTTAAAGGACAGTCCGCGGTTGGCAGAGTTCGGAGGCAGGACCCGGTTGTTCTGAATCAGAACCCGAGAGTAGAATAGTTAGCCAAGTGTCAGGAACTATTCTCCGGAGATTCAGAAAGCCTAGACAGAAAACACTTATAACAGTGTTCATGGATGCGGGTTGTTAGCTGTCTTCCTGTTTGTCCTATGTAGTGTTTTGTGCAGTCCTTGCATGGGATTTTGTACAGTACGTTGGTTTTGCTCATGCTGGGTATTGGGTCCTTTGTCCTGGTGAGTTGTTGACTGAGAGTGGCTGTTGGTTTGTGTGCTGTTATGAGTCCTAGTGGTCGCAGCAGTCTGGCTGTCAGTTCAGAAATGCTCCTGATGTATGGGAGTGTGGCCAGTCCTTTGGGTTGTGGCATGTCCTCTTCTCGTTGTCTTTCCTTTAGGCATCTGTTGATGAAATTGCGCAGGTATCCGTTTTTGGTGAATACCTTGTATAGGTGTTCTTCTTCCTCTTTTTGCAGTTCAGGTGTGCTGCAGTGTGTTGTGGCCCTTTTGAATAATGTCCTGATGCAACTTCGTTTGTGTGTGTTGGGGTGGTTGCTTTCATAGTTCAGGACTTGGTCTATGTGTGTGGCTTTCCTGTATACCTTCGTGGTGAATTCTCCGTTCGGTGTTCTTTGTACCATCACGTCTAGGAATGGGAGCTGGTTGTCCTTTTCTTCCTCTCTGGTGAATCGGATTCCTGTGAGTGTGGCGTTGATGATCCGGTGTGTGTTCTCTATTTCTGTGTTTTTAATGATTACAAAGGTGTCCTCCACGTATCTGTAATTGCGTTAAAACTGTTTTTCCTAACCTTTGCATTACTGCTTCTGCTATGAGTCCGGAGATCGGTGAGCCCATGGGTGTTCCGTTGATTTGTTTTTATATCTGGTTGTTGAATGTGAAGTGTGTTGTGAGGCACAGGTCCAGTAGTTTAAGATTGCCATCTTTGTTAATAGGTTCAGCGTCCTGTTGTCTGTTATGTATGTCCAGCAGGTTGGACATTGTTTCTCTGGCTAGGGTTTTGTCAATAGAATTGAACAGTGCCGTTACATCGAATGAGACCATGGTTTCTTCCTTGTCTATGTGTATATTTCTGATGATGTCCAAGAATTCTTGTGTTGACTGTATAGTGTGTCTGGATCCGCTGATTAGGTGTTTCAGTTTTTGTTGTAGCTCTTTAGCCAGTTTGTGTGATGGTGTTCCGGGTAGTGATACTATGGGTCTGAGTGGGATGTCTGGTTTGTGTACTTTAGGTAGTCCATAGAATCTGGGGGTGTTGTTGCTTTCCGGTTTCATTCTTTGCAGGTCAGTCCTGGTTATCTGTCCTTTTTTTCGTAGATTCCTCAGTGTGTTGTTTATTCTATTGGTGAGCTGTGGAGTGGGGTCAAACTCCCTCTTTTGGTAGGTGTTGGTGTCTGCAAGTAGTTGTTCTGCTTTATGAATGTAATCTGCTTTGTCCAGTATCACCGTCATTCTGCATTTGTCTGCTGGTAGTATGATCATGGTCTTATCGTTTCTTAGTCATTTTAGTGCTTCTTTCTCCTTAGTGTTGAGGTTGTGTGTTTGTCTTTTCCTTGTTATCAGAGGTACGATACTTTGTCTCACTATTTGTTGTGTCTCTTCTGTCAATCCATTGTTCCTGAGTGTGCATTCTAGTGCTGCTAGGAAGTCTGCTGTCTTGGTGTCCCTGTGGTTGTAGTTAAGTCCCTTGGCCAGTATTGTTCTTTCCGTGTCTATGAGATGTCTGTGGGAAAGGTTTTTAACCCAGGTTTGTGTTGTGGTGCTATTTTTATGTGATATCTAGCCAACTTACCCACTCTATTGAATCTATCCTTAAAATTTAACAAATAATCCAAATATGTGGTCTCTGAGCTCTGACTCAAGAATTTTTCCTTAATTAATTTTAGTGGTCCTCTCATCTCACAACTAACAACTAATGCAAATGAACTAAATTTGGAAGATTTATTTGGTCCAATCCATTTCAAAAGTACAAGTGGAATGCCTTTATCCAAATCCTCTGCACAGACTCGACTCTGCTCATCCGACAAGGTCTTTAAAGTTTGATGTTACTGTTCTAAACCTCCCTGCTATTCTGGATTTCCGCTGTATTATTTCTAAGCCGTCCTTTACTTCCTGGAATAAGTCTGATGAAAATGTAACACTTCATTTTATTGCAATTCTGAGTGTAGTCTACATCTAGTAAAAGGTTTGAGTAACTTCTATAATCCGTTTTCCCATGGTACTATGCAATGGAACGGCTTCTGGAAATCTAGTGGATGCAGCCATTATGGTCAACAAATGTTGATTCTCACTTCCTGTTTTAAGTAAGGGCCCTCTGCAATCACTTAAGAACCTTGTAAATGGTCCCTCAGAAGCAGTAAGGGATATTAAAGGTGTTGGCTTTATCTGTGTCACATTTTCCAATTACCTGACATGCTTGACATGTTCAGCCACATCTCTATGCAGTCCAGACCAATAAGTTTTTCTTAAAAAAATTTAGCTAGAGTTTTCCTTACTCAAAAAATGACCTCCTACTGGTAATGCATTTGCTACCCTCAACACCACCTTTGTATAAACCACCGGTAAAACAATCGGAGAACTCTTTCCCATTTCCCATCCACCTGAATGTCTGATGGTTTCCATTTCCTCAGGAAGACCTCATTTATAAGACAGTAACATTCGGGGATACACTCAGATTCTATATTCTATATTCTATTCCCTGTCTAATGAAGACCTGATGTGTAGGTGCCAGTGTTGGATTGCAATGGAACATTGTTCAATATATCGCTTTAGTTGCATGACACTGAGATGTTTTGCTATAAAGTCTGTGCCATATGATCCTTCTACACAGCTACCTGATGGAGGAGCAGTGCTTCGAAAACTAATATTTCCCAATAAACACGTTGGAATATAACCTGGTGCTGTGTGTTTTTTTTTAACTCTGGCTATTGAAGATTAGCATATTGTATACCATTTAAACCATCCTGTCTACACGTGCTAACAGCATCAGCAATCTATGGACCTGTACACCAAGCTCCCTTTGATCCTCAGTACTCCCCTTGGACCAAACATTTATTTGGCTCCTCCAGCCTATTCCACCATTCAACAGGAACGTGGCTGATCTGACATTCCTCACCGCCACATTCCTGCCTTTTCCCTGTCACCCTTGATACCCCGACTGATCAAGCGTCTATCTCTGATGGAGATAAACACAAAGCATTTGCCTGCCCTTTCTCCACGGATGCTGCCTGACCTGCTGTGATTTCCAGCATTTTTGTTCTCAGTACAAATTTCAGCATTTGCAGTAATTAACTCCAACAATGATCCATCTCGGTCCTAAACATACACAAATACTCTGCTCCCACAGCTCTCCCTGTGTCTGTCCCATCCTATTCATCCCCCATAAATCAAATCTTAATTTCTCATTTATTACCTTAGCTCGGTGTGTATGACCTATATTTGCAATTTTGGGACAGAATCAGCCCTTCTCTTATTCCCATTACCCGATCTGAATAACAACCACATTTTTGCATGAGCTGCCAATCCATTATCATTTACTTTTCTTTGACACTCTTACTTACCTTATGCTCAATTTCTGATTGATTTTTTTTGTAGATTTTTGTTATTATAAATTGTACTGTCCTCCTCTGTTATTATCATTCTGTACACAGGATGTGGGGATCCCTGAGTAAAACAACATTTATGGCCCATCCCGAACATCCCCACTGAAGACGGTGGCGTGCTGATCAGATTCACTGCTGTTTCTGCATTTACCTGCATGCACTTTGTGTTATTCACTCGCGGGACGTGGTCATCGCTGATCCGGTATTTATTGCCTGTCCCCAGTTGCTCCTTCATAAAGTATGGGGGTGAGCTGCCTTCTTGAACCGCTGCAGTCCGTGTGGTGTAGGTAGACCCACAATGCTGTTGGGGGGGGGCGGAGGGGAGTTCCAAGGTTCTTACCCAGTGACACTGAAGGAACTGTGATATATTTTCAAGTCAGGATGCTAAGTCGCTTTGAGGATAACATGCAGGGGTTGGTGTTCTCATCCATCTGATGCCCTTCCCCTTCTGGATGTGAGAGGTTGTCTTTGGAAGGTGCTGTCTAAGGAGCTTTGGTGAAGTTCTGCAATCAATCTCGTCGCTGGTGGACACTGCTACTATGAGGCAGCAGTGGTGGAGGGAGAGGATGTTTGTGGATGTGATGATAATTAAGCAGGTTGCTTTGTCCTGGATGGCATCAAGCTTCTTGAGTGTTGTTAGTGCTACACTCATCCAGGCAATTGGAGAATATTCTGTCACACCTTTGACTTGTGCTTTGCAAGCTTTGGGGAGCCAGGAGGTGAGTTACTTGTAGCAGCATTTTAAGCCTCTAATCGACTTTTTGTAAAAAAAGATCATTTTTATTTGGCAAATCGAATTCAGTTTCAGGTCAATGCTAACCCCAAGGATGTTAATCGTGGGGAATGCAGTGACCGTAGCATCATTGAATGTCAAGAATTGGTTGCTAGATTGTCTATTATTGGCTGTCTCTTACCTCTGAGACAGGTAAGAAGGGGTATAATTCAGGAACCTTGGATGACGAGAACAGAAGAGCTTCTCATCAAAAGGAAGAAGGCAGCTTACATAAGGTGGAGGAAGCAAGGATCGAGCATAGCTTTAGAGGACTACAGGCTTGCTAGAAAAGAGCTCAGAAATAGTCTGAGGAGAACCAGGAGGGGACACTAAAAAGATTTGGCAAGAGGAATTAGGGAGAACCCAAAGATATTTTACTTGCACGTGAGGAATAAGGTAATGATCAGGGAGAAGGTAGGGCTGATAAGGGATAGCATATGGAACTTGTGCGTGGAGTCTGAGCAGATAGGGAAAGCCCTAAATGAGTTGTTTTGCTTCAGTTTTCACTGAGGAAAGGGACCTTGTTGTTTAAGAGAACTTTGAGGAGCTGGGATGCGAGCTTGAACAGATCAAGATAGATGAAGTTGATATGCTGGAAATTTTGGCAAATATTAAGATTGATAAGTCCCCTGGGCCAGAGGCGATTTATCCTAGGCTGCTCCAGGAAGCGAAAAATGAGGTTGCTAAACCACTGGTGAAGATCTTTGCCTCCTCACTTTTCATGGGAGTTGTATCAGCGAATTGGAGGGAGGCAAATGTTGTCCCTCTTTTCCAGAAGGATAATGGGGAAATCCCTGACAATTAAAGACCAGTCAGTCTTACGTCTGTAGTCAGCAACTTTTTGGAAAGTATTCTGAGTGTTGAGTGGGGTCCCACAGAGCTCTGTTCTTGGGCTCCTGCTCTTTGTCATTTTCATAAATGATTAGATGAGGAGGTTGAGGGGTAAGTTAGTAAATTTTCAGATGGCTGAAAGGTTGGGGGTGCCATTGATAGTACTGAGGGCTATTGTAGGCTCCAACGTGACATAGACAGCATGCAGAGCTGGGCTGAGAAATGACAGATTGAGTTCAACCTGGAAAAATGCGAAGCGATGTATTTTAAAAGGTCGAACTCAAATGTTGAATATAGGATTAAAAACAGGATTCTTGGCAGTGTGGAGCAACAGAGGGATCTTGGTGTTCGAATGCATAAATCCCTCAAAGTTGCCACCTTAGTGGATAGAGTTGTTAAGAAGGAATATGGTGTTTTGGCTTTCATTAACAGGGGAATCGAGTTTAAGAGCCGTGAGGTTTAGCTTAAAGTTCTACAAGTCTCTGGTGACACCACACTTGGAATATTGTGTCCAGTTCTGGTCACCCTCTGATAGGAAAGACACAGAGGCTTTGGAGAGGGGGCAAAGAAGGTTTACCAGGATACTGCCTGGACTGGAGGGTTTGCCTTATGAAGAGAGGTTGACTAGGCTTGGACTTTTCTCTCTGGAGAGAAGGAGGAAGAGAGGTGACCTGATCGAGGTATACAAGATAATGAGAGGCATAGATAGACTCAACAGCTAGAGACTTTTCCCCAGGGCAGGATTGACTGGCACGAGGGGTCATAGCTTTAAGATATTAGGAGAAAGGTAAGGCGAGGACGTCAAAGAAAGGTTCTTTACACAGAGAGTTGGGAATGCATGGAGTGCATGATGCTGGAAGCAGAGTCATTAGGGACATTTAAATGACTGCTGGATGTGCACATGGATAGCAGTGAATTGAGGGGTGCATAGATTAAGTTATTTTACTTTACATTAGGATTAATCCTTAGCATGACATGTGCTGTACTTTTCTATGTTTGATGTTCTCTGTTGGTTATTGAATGGCATTTGAGTGACGAGAATGTTAGGGCACTACCGTGAGGAACTCTTGCAGAGATGTTTTGGAGCTGAGCTGACTGACCTGTGACAACATCATTTTCTTATGTACCAGGTATGATTGTAACCAGGAGAGAGTTATCCCCCAATTCCCCTTGCCACCGGGTTTGCTGGGGCTCCTTGAAGCCGCACCCAGTAAATTGTGGCTTTTGATATTAAAGGTACTCTGACTCATCACACCTCTGGAATCCACAGTTGGCATTACAGTTTTTCAGTCTTTTCCATTCTGTCATTTACCTTTTTAATGAAATACCCTCTGTCTCTCCTATGTCTAAGTGGATCTCCATGCAGAGTCACAGCAGTGTGTCCTGTCCAATTATAGTAACTCATCAAAGCTGTTTTGGCAACAAACTGAGTTCTGAAAAAGTATTAAACCAGACTCAAAACACTGACTCTCCGTCCAGATGCTGCCAGACCATTGAGGTTCTCCAACAATCTCTCTGTTTGCTGGAAGTGATGACTCTATTCTTTTGTTCCTAAATGATTTTTTTCTGAGGATATGTGATGGGGATGAGACAGGAGTCATTCACATTTCAGCTTTGGTGCAAATGATTTCAAGCTACAGACATTTCAAAACAGCTTATTTTCTGTTGTTGCGATTTTACTGTCCAAACGCAAAACACCTAATTGCTCCTGGGTGCCTCATGTCAGATATCAATGTCTCACCCACTTCCTGTGGAGGAGTGAATCTTACCGCAATGCATGGTGTACCAAAAGGTCTGCTTTTTGCCATTTATTATTCCATCCTTGCAGCTATTGGGGTGACTTGCTTTGTTAGTCATTTTGATTTTAGTTGCCATGAAACAGGATTGCTGTGATCACTAGTCCGTTTTATGTATCTTCTTCCTTTTTAGCATTATAATGTTTTTCTTGGAAACATATTTTCTTCGAGCACATTAGTGTATCTCTTGAGCTACAATTCTATCTTTTGATTTTATCATTGATTTGGCTATACTATAATTTCTCTCGTTCAATTGCTTATTTTCTTGACCCGTACATGATAGTTTGCCCCATAATAGCATTTCCTTTGAAATGCTGTCTAATGTATGTTTCTCCCGGTGATTAATCAATCTCCTGTTTGAGCTTGCAATATTTTTGTGTTAATGTGTCAAGCCTTGCCTTTAAGTGTTTCCTTTATCATTCCTGGTAGTGTGACTGTAGGTGACCTTCCAGGGGTTAAACCATCAATTTTAGTGAATGATAGCCACCAGCTACAAAAGAATGTTGTGCATTTGTGTTGCCTGTAACGTATGAGAGCATGCTGTCAAATTAACATGTTATTTTGTCCTTTTTTTTAAGAGCGTTTGTAATGCCGAAGTCACAAACTGCCTGCTGAAGATGGTTTAAGCAAAGTTTGTGAAGCTTTGAGTTCTTAAACTAAAGTTGGAACAATGGAAGCAACCTGAATGAGTGTGGCCAGCTGTCATAGACCAGGCTTCATAGTTTTTTTTTACCTTTTATGCTGCAGAAGCTTTTGGGGTTTGAAAAGTGATGAAGCTTCAGTGAACGTTTCCTCGATGCTATTCATTCTGAACCTTGTCTTGATATTTGTTCCTCCAGCATTGGAGAACTGCATGTAAGAATCTGTGTTGGAATTTGACTTTTTGCCAACAGGTGTGATTATGGGATGTTACTATAATAGAACAGTTCATTAGGATTATTATATCTATTATTCGGTTAAGTTTTCCAATAGAGGTAAAGTTATTATAAACACCTCTTTCGCTTGTTGGTATTTTATCTTCTGTTTGTAAGTAAATTGTATTTTGATTAATGTCCAGTAGTTTGACCAATTGCATCGGATCTGGAACACGTCATTTCCCATCTATCTTCAAATTAAGAACAAGTTACGATATAGATGACCTTCTATAACTATTTTGAGTGGATCTGATCTGGTCCATAATAGTAGAAAGACCAGCAAGTTATTCAATACAATGATGAACACCTTAATGTGATAAAAAAAAACCCTTGGTTGGTTGGTAATTGTGTTTTCAAATAGTGTTTTAAAGGAAGAGAGACTGTGGGAAAAGGTTGAGTTTATACAGCTCCCAACAGTTGGCATCGAGTCAGCTGAACACACCATGAGCAGCAGTAATGGGGAAGGCATGTCAGATGTGCACAAGAGAAACTCTCAAAGGCAATTCTCAGGGCAACTGGTGTCATGGAGAAAATGTAGAGAATCACCAGGAGACGCAGAGAGTTCTTCAAGAGGTAGGTCTTTAATTTGCAAACAAAAAAATTGTGACACTGAGAAAGCAGATTCTCCATCATTTCTGGAAAGATCATTCTACCTCCTGGAAAAATGCCATCCCGTATTCCCAATTCCTCTGCTCCGCTGTATCTGCTCCCAGGAGGCC
The DNA here is from genome assembly GCF_020745735.1 of Hemiscyllium ocellatum. Taxonomy (NCBI): domain Eukaryota; kingdom Metazoa; phylum Chordata; class Chondrichthyes; order Orectolobiformes; family Hemiscylliidae; genus Hemiscyllium; species Hemiscyllium ocellatum. The sequence goes on from NC_083444.1 coordinate 14,696,225, forward strand.
CACTTCCACCACAGAACACACCAGATGGCCTCCTTCTTTAGAGACCGCAATTTCCCTTCCCACGTCGTTAAAGATGCCCTCCAACGCATCTCATCCACACCCCAATTCCAAACTTCCAGCTCAGCACTGTCCCCATGACTTGTCCTACCTGCCTATCTTCTTTTCCACCTATCCACTCCACCCTTCTCTCTAACCTATCTCATCCCACTCCCATCACCCATTGTACTCTTTGCTACCTTCTCCCACCCTCCTCCCTGACCTATCACCTTCATCCCCACACCCACTCACCTATTGTATTCTATGCTACTTTCTCCCCACCCCCACCCTCCTCTCATTTATCTCTCCACCCTTCAGGCACTCTGCCTGTATTCCTGATGAAGGGCTTTTGGCCGAAACGTCGATTTCACTGCTCCTCGGATGCTGCCTGTACTGCTGTGCTTTTCCAGCACCACTAATCCAGAATCTGGTTTCCAGTATCTGCAGTCATTGTTTTTACCTAAGTGTACTGCTGACCGTTGTAAGTAAAAGCAAACTGTTACTGGCAGTGCTCTGCTAGGGGAATGCTAAAAAATGCAGAACATAAATCTACTACCGAAAACCAAGCTGCCTGTGGGGGCACATTAGTCAGCAGTATGTGTGGATTAGGAACAACTGCTGACCAATCCTCCACTACCTCATTTCCTGTTCTTAAATCATGTACAATTCTCCATTTTGACCCGTCTGCCTTTAAGACTGGTAACAAAGGAGTGTTGCAGGGAGTACAAGTTTCTTTAAGTACGTCTGCCTTCAGAAATCTTTGTTTTGTTGCTGCTATTCCCTCTACGGCCTCTGGTTTTAAAGGATACTCCGGTCTCCCAGGCAGAATAGCTCCTAGTTTCAACCTTATTTCCACTGAGCTCGCTGATCTCACTCTCCCCACATCTGTATCATGCTGTGACCACAAAGTGGCTGGTAATGTATCCAACTGCTCATGAACGTATTGATCATCTTCCTCCACCGTCACTGGCATAACCCGCTGTGGTGTTACCTTGACTTCCTTCGGATTTCCTGTCAAGTTGCAGCATGCTAGGAGTTGAATATAGCTGCCATCTCCGGATTCCCAAACCCCTGTCGTGAACATATGCAATTCTCTAACTGTTTCTACATGCCTAGCCATTGGCCCTAAGTCTTTAGATTGATATCCCTTATTTAACAGTAAATTACATGTGGTGCAGTGCCTGATACTCAATACCGCTTTTCCAGGAATACATTTCTCTCTATTTGCGGATCACTCCCTGCCTTCCTGCTGCCACTGCCTCTCTAACACCTCATCCTGAGACTCATCAAATATCACTCTACAGTGCAGCTCAGACTTAGCTGGTTTTGCTTAAGTCAACATTGTCAACACTTCTGCTTCCCACATTCCCCAAATGTCTTGAATATCACTTGCTATATCCCCTATCCAATAAACATTAACATCTCTAACTTCTTGCATCACTAATTGTGAATCAGCCTTTTCTACAACCAAGCCCTGCTGTGTCCATCGCAATCTTACTTCTAACCGTAGTAAAACATCCCTACCTAACAAGTTAATTGGCTTCCCTTTAGACACTGATATTGGCAGAACTATCTCCCTATCTTTCATTTCTAATCTTACTGGAGCTGTAAATCAAGTTAACTTATTTTCCTAAGAAGCCTACAGTTTTAACAAATTTATTTGACATGGGAAGGTGAGAGGCATACCGCGGCTGTATATAAGTGTATGTAACTCCAGTATCTATGACCAGCGGTGTCTGCCGCCCTTCTATATTAACTTGCCTTACTGGTTCTTTATCAGCCTCCCATGCTATTACAGGGTAGTACCACTTCCCACCCAGGTTCTCAGGGCATCCCTACCACATCACAGAGGGGTTAACAGGTCCTGCTGGACCTGTAGGTGTCTGGGAAGTGGCCAATGGGGATTCCCGCCATCTACACCTGCTGTAGGGCAGAGAGGGCCCGGTCTAATAAGAACAATTCCTCCTTAGGTGGCCTGGTGATGGCATCCCCAGCACACCATTCCTGGCTCCCTTTAGTCCCTCATCCCTGCGTCCCTGTCCTTGGGGACTCCAGTTCTGTTTAGGCTGTTGTTTAAATCTGTCCTGCCCTGGATACGTCACCTGCGGGAAAGCTTATCTAAAAAAAACCCCAATGCTGACATGGGAGTTTCTGGGCCCTGTCTGGCTGTCTGCCCCCCCGCCCCTGCCCTCCCAACTTGCGATGGCACTTGGTTCACACCAGTGTTGATTACTGTGTTGGTTCTCACTGACAACACCTTTTTAGTCTTCTCTTTTTAAGCTCGTCGAGTTACATTTGCGCCAGTTTCCTTTGTACTGCCTCCTGTTGTTCAGACAGGTTTCTCTTTGTCTTTTTGACACCTTTCAACTGCATGAGCTCCATGATTTCAAAATTTCTGGTGGCACATTGATGATGTCAGACCCACCACCTCCTCCATTCTTGACCTGATTTGGGAGGGCATTGCCTCAATTATGGAATTCCAGAACACTGTGGTCAGCAACTGATTAGTCTCTATGTCTTGTTCTGTTTCCAGCCTCCACTTTTTAAACTGTTTCTCCAAGTAGGCAGCCGGGTTTTCACTTTCTCCCTCTCAGTGCCTGATGGTCCATTTTGGGTGGATTACAGTCTGTTAAGGCCTGCCATACATTCTGTCACAATCGATCAAACCCAACCCCATTATTCATTAGATTGTCTGCTGTATTTTTTAAATGGGCTCGGGCCATTAATTCATTTAACTTTGGGAGCCCTACCAACCTCACCAGCAAGTCTCTTATAGCCAGCAATCGCCCTGTGATTTCATCGTCAAAAGCCCTGATCCACCTTCCCGCTCCCTCATGTAAACTGGGCAGCACATTCTGCAGCCCTTCCAGACCCTGAGTTCCCCAAGGAATGTATTGTGGGTTTCTCCCCTCTTATATAAGCAGTGGGAACATCCTTCCCTGTTGGCCCTTTTTCGGTTCTTATTTTTAGATTTATCTTTCGGCTCACAGTTCTGAATTAGTCCTTCCATCTCATTGCACATATGCATCTCAAAGGTGCCTTCTTTTGACCATTTAGTCAATAAATCCTTAGTTCTTTTTACCCCATTCCTCAGAACGTTTTGCCATATGATTTCTTGTCACTGGAAATTTTTTACTCAGTATCTCAACTGCTGTCCCTTTACCCATCCTGACATATATTTCAGTCCAGATAATGTATTATCTCTGCTCTCACAAATCATTTCCTTATAGCATTCAAGTCCGGTAGGGCTTTGTCCACAGTATAAGCAATCCCCAACTTTATAACTTGCAATTGTCCCTTACCAATCTATCAATTCCTGAGATGCTGCCTGGCCTGCTGTGCTTTGACCAGCAACACATTTGCAGCTATCAATTCCTAAACCTCCTCAATTGCAGCTAGTTAATACAAACAACCTATTCTCATTCAGTCAGCATAAACCAATCTAACACTGCATCTTCTAAATGCATCATCACTAACAGTTTCTTGAAAAATCTCTCTCTCTCAAAATAACACTATCTTTAATTCTTACAGTGCAAAACAAAGTCAAAATACCCCTGGGTCTCGTGCTCCTGGGAAACAAAACACAAACATTTAACCACCAACAAACAATTATACATTCAAAGATCACAATTAAACTATAAAATGTCACACACACACACACACACACACACACACACACACACACACACACACACACACACACACACACACACACACTCTGCAGTTTCTGCACAGTTTTCTTAACCAATTTCCACATCTTCTTCAGCTGCAATTTACCCCTCGGCCTTGGGATCTTGGTTCGGAGAAACCTCCGAGTCCCCAAGGACCACTCCAAGCCAACAGAATATAGTCCGAATTCACAGCAAAAGTTGCTAACCTTCTATTTGTTGGGTACCCTTATTCTGCCCGTTTCGGGTGTGCCCCAGAGGACCGAGAAGTGCCCTGTTACTGCCGCCCTCTTTCCAGGTAGGTGTCTGTACGACCCTGCTCGCAGCGCCACATTTGTCATGGAGAAAATGTCGAGAATCACCAGGAGACGCTGAGAGTTCCTCAAGTAGTAGGTCTTTTATTTGCAAACAAAAAAACCGTTATATTGAGAAAGCAGATTCTCGAATGCCCACAAACCTCAGGCTCCTTTTTTTTAGCATGTTTCTGTTAGCTTATCAGCATGCCCACCAATATTAATGAAAGTACCTCACTCCAGCTACACAATAAACCAGTGAAGTTAGTTCCCATTATCTCTTTAGTTGTACATGCTACTTAATGTTACCCTAATGCTGCGGTTAGATATTTAGTGCTAACTCTTGCGACAATGGTCTTTCATTCCAGACCCTACTTAATATTTTCCGAATGACATGGTTAGATATTTATTATCACCTATGCGACAGTGATTTTCCATTCCAGACTAAACTGTCATTATTAGATAATTAGCTATTCCATCTATTACAATAGTCTCTTGTCTCAAACTGACTCTACTAACCACTAATTAGATATTTAATGCCATGTCCCAAATATTTGTGGTCCCAACTTTGTCATAATGACACTTAACAGGGGGACTACCTTCACTAACTGTTTTCTCATCTCGCCAGAGTGACTTTTCAGCTTCAACCTTACTCTGCTCATTGGTGTAAGAGTATTCCACTATTCTTATCCAATCCTGCCTTCCACAGAACACAGATTGCCAGTGGTCTTCACACTTTAACCTTTCCCATGATTTCATGCTCTTTATTTTCCATACTGGGAGAGGCAATAAGTGCTGGTCCAGTCAGTTAAGATGGCTACACTCCCTGAAGGAATAGGTAAACTTTGGTAACATGTAAGTTTCTCAGATGTACATGTTGATTTTATAACATAACATAAACTATGTATCTGCGGAGAGCTTTGAGTGGGTCATCTCTTGATCCTTTAATATCGAGAAATCTAACCTAAAAACGGTCTTGTGTCAACATAGTCGGGTCTCTTTCACTGTGCCATGAAGTTTGGATACGAGTCCCAACTGTACCTGAGGTGTGTCGGAACTTGCATGAACTAGTGGTACAAAAATAATTGCATGTTTGTCCTGTCGTACAGGGAAGTTCACTTGACATGCAAAGATCCCTGGTTGAGCATCGATCTTGCTCAACCGTAACATTCTGTGGTGTAAAGGTGAGCTCTCTGGTCTCTGAATCCTGTCATTTTGATTCAAATTCTGGTGGAAACCCAGTTCTTCCTAAGGTGGGAACTGAGGCAAAGGACCATTGACGAGCTGTGCCCAACAGTGGTGGGTTGGACTGCCACCCCGATCGTTACGACAAAAGATCATGTGAGACAGTGTCCCAACGTCTGGGTCAGATCTTGAAGTCCCATCTGCATTGTAGTTATTTCACAATCTATCCCAACAGTTTGATTTGAAATGATTATGAAGGAAAACACGTTGACACTAGCATGGAGTGAAGATGGTAAGTACCTATATGTAAGGTTTCACTCTGAAATGTAAGCTAAAACTCAGTGAATACTTGATTCTGGTGTGCAACTTCATTCTCTGAACAACATGAGTGTAACCATAGAAACGTAGAAACATATAGTGTAGAAATGGCTCATCAAGTCTGCATCATCAAAAATTACTCTAAATCTACACTAGTCCCACTTTCAAACTAATAGCCTTGAATGTTATGCCATCCTTTGAACGATGTGAGCTTTTCCATCTCTTCCATCCCAGGCAGAACATTCCAGACCTCATCGCCCTCTGGGTAAAAGAGAATTGTCCTCAGAACCTCTCTGAACCTCCTGCCTTTTGTGACAGATTGACATGCTGGATTAGATTGGAAAGGTATTGAATTTAATGATTGGATTGGTGATTGATTTGCTGCAATTAAGCGGTAGTTGTGTGATCACTTTGTTTTGCTCTACCTGATATAACATGCATTATGTGAAGTCACAATATTCAGGGATTAAACTTTCTTGAATTTTATAAATGACTGCAGTGAAATGATGTTATTTTGCAACAAGCTGTTAACATGAAGTATGTACATGTGGAGAAAATATAAGGCATCTGGGCACTTTCTTCATGATTTCTGAATTGTTCCTGTTCTCAATCCTTTCTTATGGAGCTATAGTTAAGTGATATCTTTCCTATATGGGTTTAAACGTTGTATTCAAAATACATGATTGACTAAGGAAATACTTTATTCTGATTCTTCTGTGTAGTTCCAGCGGGAGTGCTGGTGCATGGTATGTCTTTATCAGAATGAGTTAAAGCTAAAATTACCAATTTCTGGCTAGACCATAAGGCTGCTCTCTCATTAGAGAGAAATAATTAGTGGTGGTTTAACCTGGGGTATACCATCCTTCAGGTAAGGACAGAAGTTCATAATGAGAGACCTTCATGGTAACCTCAGCTAGTGCAACAATTGAACCCTCACTGCTATCATTAAATGGTATTACAGTCCAGTCACCCAACTAACTGAGTTAACCAAAACCTATCTGAACAAACTTTCATAACTTGTTTGTTGGTATATATGACTGAACCTTGCAGCTAGGAACCAGGAGAACATTTGGAAATTTCACTTGAGTTTTGACTAAAAAAAAACCCAGTGCAAATTCAGATACCCATAACCATACTCAATTGTGCTGCACACGTTTGTTCAGCAGACTGAATAATGTGGAAAAAATAGCAATTTAATGGGTGAGAGTGGTTGCGCCATAATCGATCTTAAATGCTGTTTACTCCATTTTAAATTTCAACTTAATATTTGTTTAACAATGTTATTTTCGTACCGAAACCCTGTAAAATCTTTAAGTTCCTATCCATAATCTTTACACATAATATAAAAATATTATGTTATTTTATATTTTGATAATTATACTCCACCCTTTGTTTGTCTGTTTGATTGTTTTAAACATAAATTACTGTTGATAAAATAGAGGATTCATTTTTATTATCAAGACCTGAAAAGTTCACACCAATTTGTGATAACAAACTTTATTAAGGCAGTCAAACCTCAAGCTCACACTATGTCTCTCACTATTCTATTTCCTTAATTCTCTGGATTCACCTCTTTTTCACATTGCAGCTAACGTGGCAGTGATTGTGATCCTATCCAGAGGAGCGTGCGGTCTTTCCAGTTGCATCACCTCCTGTCTCACTTTCGTGTCGGTGACAGACTTGTTAGTCATTATTCCAGCTGTAATATTGAAATGTATTGTTGGAATTTATTTCCCATTCAGCATCCTACCTGTAGTGTCAAGTTTGTGCTAATATCTGGAAGCAGTGATTGTTTTATCTGGGCAATTGTAGGAATCACTATTGACAGGTTTGTAGTCATTTCTTGACCGAAATTGAAGATACGATATTGCAGAGAGAAAGTAGCAGCTGTGGTTATAGGGTCAGTTTGTGGATTGAGCTGCATCAAAAACACATTCTGGTATTTCATTTAGGAACCATTACATACAATTGATAATATACCTTGGTATTGCAAAATTAAGTCTACATTTTGTGCCTTGTCTGCATGGGCTGCATATCACTGAATTAATTTCATCCCAACTCTTTCTCTCCCATTCGTTTTGATGTTACTGCTCAATGCTTTGACTGTCAGACAAGTTCTAAAGGCCATTCGAACTTGCAAAAGACTCTGTGTTAGAAAACAGGCAGAAAATCAGAATAATAGAGAGATGAGGAACCGGAGAAAGTCCATCATCCTTCCGTAACTCGGACAGTTTCCTCCTGTTCTGGCCCTCAATGCCTCATCTTCACCATGGACATCCAGTCCCTCTACACCTGCACCCACCATGACCAGGGCCTACAAGCCCCACGTTTCTTCCTCTTCCGACATCCCCAACAGTACATTTCCACTGACACTTTAATTCGATTGGCTGAAATGGTCCTCACCCTTAACAATTTCTCCTTCAAATTCTCCCACTTGCTCCAGACCAAAGGGGTAGCCATGGACACCCATATGGGCCAAAGCTATGCAGGTCTCTTTGTCAGCTATGCAGAACAGTCCATCTTCCATAGTTACACTGGCACCATTCCCATCTCATCCTCCGCTACATTGATGACTACATCGGTGCCACCTCATGCTCTCACAAGGAGGTTGAACAATATCACCAACATATTCCACCCCGTCCTTACATTTAGCTGCACTCTCTCTGATGCCTCCCTCCCCTTCCTGGATCTCTCCATTTCCATTAACAGTGACCGACTCAACACTGACATCTTCTACAAGCCCACCGACTCCCACAGCTACCTGGACTACATCGTGCCTCCTGTAAAAATGATATCCCTATTCCCAATTCCTCTGCCTCCACCGCATCTATTCCCAGGAGGACCAGTTCCAACACAGAACACACCAGATGGCCTCCATCTTTAAAGACCACAATGTACCCTCCCACGTTGTTGATGCTGCACTCCAGTGAATCTCATCCACGTCCTGCACCTCCTCCCTCGAACCCCACCCCTCCAACCACAACAAGGACAGAAACCCCCTCCCCAATCCTCACCTTCCACCCCACCAACTCTGGATTATCGTATCATCCTCAGTCATTTCCACCACCTATAAAACGGACCCCATCACCAGACATATATTTTCCTCACCACCCCTATCCACTTTCCCTGAAGTGGATTCCAATGTCTTGTCAGATCTATATCCCCAACAACCCACCTTCCCCTCCTGATACCTTCCCTTGCCACAGTAGGAATTGCAAAACCTGTGCCCACACGTCCACCCCCTCACCTCCGTCCAAGGCACCAAAGGAGCATTACATATCAATCAAAGTTTCACCTGTACTTCCATAAATGTCATTTATTATATCCGTTGCTCCCGATGTGGTCTGCTCTATATTGGGGAGATAGGACACCTACACACAAAGCACTTCAGAGAATATCCCCGGAACAGCCACACCAACCAACCCCACTTCCCCATGGTAAAACACTTGAACTACCCCTCCCACTCTGCTGAGGACATGCAGGTCCTTGGCATCGTCTACCGCCACTTACTCACCACCCGATGCCTGGAGGAAGAACGCCTCATCTTCCGGCTCGGGATCCTCCAACCCCATGGTGTCAATGTGGATTTCACCAGTTTTGTAATTTCCCCTCGCCCCCATCTTATCCCAGATTAAACTCAGTACCACTGTCATGGCCTGTCCTACCAGTCAACCCTCCTTCCCACCTATCTGCTCCACCCTCATCTCTGACCGATCACCTTTACGCCCACCTCCGTCCACCTATCGTACTTTCAGCGATCTTCTCCCATTCCGATTTATCTCATGACGCCCTCGGGTCACAGGCTTATTTCTGATGAGGTCTTATGCTCGAAAAGTCGATTCTACTGTTCCTCAGATGCGGCCTGACCTGCACTACTTTTAAATAATATTTAGCAAAACTCACACAGTTTAATCTTTCATTAAAATTTGACATATCAGATTTGTAATATGTGGTCTCTGGACTGAACACTTTCTTAATTATTCTTGAGTGGTCCTCCCATCTCATGCCCATAAACTGACATGAATGGACTGAATTTTGTGGATTCATTTGGTGCATCCCATTTGCAAAAGTACAAATGGAATTTCTTTATCCCAATCCTCTAGATAGTCTCCAATCTGAGCACTCAACCATGTTGTTAAAGCTTGATGCTATCATTATAAACCACTTGGCAATCTTGGATTTGAATTGTATTATTCCAAAACCATACATAACTTCCTTGAATAATTTCAATAATATTTTGACACTTCATCTGATTGTATTTCTGATTCTACTTCATATCCAGTAAAACATTTGAGTAATGCTTCTGTAATACTTTTTGCCATGATTTTACGCAATGGAATGGCTTCTCGAAATCCATTATGGTCAACAAATACTGATTATGTTTAAGATAGAGGTCTTACAAAATTTTATTGAGTCATTGAATTAAATATTGAGACCCTGTTCCGGGCAGATGTGCTGAGTCAGTGAATTAAATACTGCGCCCCTGTACCAGTCAGTATTACTGAGCCAGTGAATTAAATAGTGTTCCTCTGTCCTAGACGTTATTACTGAGTCAATGAATTAAATACCGTGTCCCTGTCCCAGACAGTATTGCTGAGTCATAGAGTCATAGAGTCGTACAGCATGGAAACAGACCCTTCGGTCCAACCCGTCCATGCCAATCAGATATCCCAATCCAATCTAGTCCCACCTGCCAGCACCCAGCCCATATCCCTCCAAACCCTTCCTATTCATATACCCATCCAAATGCCTCTTATATGTTGCAATTGTACTAGCCTCCACTACATCCCCCGGCAGCTCATTCCACACATGTACCACCATCTGCATGAGAAAGTTGTCCCTTAGGTCTCTTTTATATCTTTCCCCTCTCACCCTAAACCTATGCTCTCTAGTTTTGGACTCCACGAACCCAGGGAAAAGACATTGTCTATTTATCCTATCTATACCCCTCATAATTTTGTAAACCTCTAAGGTCACCCCTCAGTCTCCGACGCTCCAGGGAAAACAGCCCAGCCTGTTCAGCCTCTCCCTGTTGCTCAGATCCTACAACCCTGACAACATCATTGTGAATCTTTTCTGAACCCTTTCAAGTTTTACAACATCTTTCCGAAAGGAAGGAGACCAGAACTGCATGCAATATTCTAACAGTGGCCTAACCAATGTCCTGTACAGCCGCAACATGACCTCCCAACTCCTGTACTCAATACTCTGACCAATAAAGGAAAGCATACCAAAAATGCCTTCTTCACTATCCAATCTACCTGCGACTCCACTTTCAAGGAGCTATGAACCTGCACTCCAAGATCTCTTTGTTCAGCAACACTCCCCAGGACCTTACCATTAAGTGTATAAGTCCTGCTAAGATTTACTTTCCCAAAATGCAGTGCCTCGCATTTATCTGAATTAAACTCCATCTGCCACTTCTCAGCCCATTGGCCCATCTGGTCCAGATCCTGTTGTAATATGAGGAAACCCTCTTCGCTGACCACTACACCTCCAATTTTGGTGTCATCTGCAAACTTACTGACTGTACCTCTTATGCTCACATCCAAAGCATTTATGTAAATAGCAAAAAGTAGAGGGCCCAGCACCAATCCTTGTGACACTCCACTGGTCACAGGCCTCCAGTCTGTAAAACAACCCTTCACCACCACCCTCTGTCTTCTAGCTTTGAGCCAGTTCTGTATCCAAGTGGCTAGTTCTCCCTGTATTCCATGAGATCTAACCTCGCTAATCAGTCTCCCATGGGGAACCTTGTTGAACGCCTTACTGAAGTCTATGTAGATCGCATCTACTGATCTGCCTTCATCAATCTTCTTTGTTACTTCTTCAAAAAACTCAATCAAGTTTGTGAGACATGATTTCCCATGCACAAAGTCTTTAAAAGCCCCGTTCTCATTGAGGGGGGTGACAGGGATTGGCGTGAGTGTGGAATCTTGTTGTGCATCACCACAGTCAGTCAAAAGGCTAGTGAGCTCTGCACATGCTCACTGAGTGCAGTAGTATGGGCTATCGGGGAGGAACTGCCTCCACAGAAAGGGGATTCAATAAGGGCCATTCGGGTGCAAATCCTGAGGAGCCAGACAGATCCTAGGCCATTTAATGATGGGTTAGATCACGATGGACTGAACATCCCCCTCCTGGGCCATGAAGCTTCAGCGATTTTGAGATTTGGGATCCTGCTGTGTATGATGTCAGGTAGACAAAGGGAGGTCAGTCCTTCGGGCCGAGGGATTGGGCCTCAGCAAGGGGGTTATATAGGACACGGTGGGAGATAAAGGAGGGCTTTTATGTCGGGGTAACGAAGGGTCAGGAGCAGAAAGGACACTGCATGGGGGGGGTGATTACACAGGGAATGGGGAAAAAGTTTGAAGGGTAAAATGCTGTTCACGGCTAAGAACAAGGGGCTAAGCTTCGGGGTATTGAGTAGAAATCGGACTGCAGCGGTTCAAGAAGGCAGCTCAGCACAACATTCTCAAGGGGCAATTAGGGATGGTTAATAAATGCTGGGCCCAGCCAGTGATTCTCACATTTCTTGAGTGAATAATTTTTAAAAAAGTCATGGTCAGGAAACAATAGGACCCTCCTGTGGGCTTCACGGAGGAGTTTTATTTATTCACAACACAAGGAATCCGTGTAACCAGGTATTTTACTGCGTTACTGATCTTCGCTCTGAACTGAGACAATGTTGCTGCATAAATAAATGTGTTTGTGCAACAGCTTAGGTCCTGCAGTATGAAACCAACTGTACTGAAGTGATCTACAAAAGGTGTGTAATTGTCAGGATTGAGTCCTTGAATGATATAATATAAGAAATCTACAACAATGATTAACCACAGAAGGATGAAGCTCCCAGAGATGGTGAAGAGTAAAATCACAGCCTTCCTTCTGCTCTCCATCTCTGGGTCTCTGTGATTCTCTCCTTTGCTCTCACCCTTCAGCCTCTTCCGGATTCGACTGGTCACTAAACTGTGTCTGACTGTCAGAGCATTGAGCAACAGAATTAAAGCGAATGGCAGTAATGGTGTCAAGACCGTATCAAGCCAATCTAATACCACCCACCAAGTCTCAGTATGGTAGCTTAGCTTTGTTATACAGTCATATGGCACATTGTTGATTATCTTCACAGGCTCATATTGAAAATAGAAGGGGATGTTTTTCAGACAGAACAGGGTGCAAGTTGTTGCCAGAACCACAGTCGCAGCTTTCTCAGTGCAATATTTCGTTCTTAGCGTCTGACAACAAATGGTCACAAATTGATCAAAAGAGAAAGTGACGGTGAACCAGACAGAGCAGTCCGTGGCTGCACGTAACAGGACCCCATTAATACTGCACACAGGAGTGATATCCAAGAAAGACCACCCGTAATAATACAAGGGAAATCTCCACAATATTATCCCAGTGACAATAACCAGCAGCTGCCATAAGACCCAGGTAGCGAGTAGTGCAAGGGGAAACACCACACCTTCCCCGGGAAAGGATAGCAACTGCTAGAACATTAACTGTGGGAAACATGGGAAAAGAAGCAGTGAATTATTCATCGCAAATTTCCACTATCTATTCCAGAATGCAACAGTAAGTTTTTACCATCAAAACCAGCACACTATGTAAGTTGAATTGTTTTGGTTTGAGTGAGTTCAAATTTTAAGACTGACACACCCACCTCAGACTGTCCTTCAATCCAATCACTCCAGAGATTATGGAGTTTGGACAGAGACTGACCCCCACACTCCCTCCAAAGAGAGCAGAATTGATTCTGTAGTTTTGGCTGGTTGCAAGTTAACTATTTGAATGTCTGTAGTAGATTCTTATAGTTCTCAGCTCCAACTTTGGCAGGTGGAGAGTCCCATGAATAAACCTCACTCACAACTCAGTTATAGGACTGGAACTTGGACTGTCAACAAACCAAACTCTCCCCTTTTCCATGGAAGAGGTCAGCCCCTGCTCTTACCAATGGACCAAATCCACAACTGGACTAACAAACAGGTCATTAGAACCTGCATGAGATTTCAAACAAGACTATTCCTTCTGTCCTACACAAGCGTAGCATAACAGAGTATGCACGGCTCCCTCAGTGATAACGTGTGAGAGTTGGGACTGCTGTGATATTACTGTCGATCTACACATCTGTACACGACAAACATCTCAACCTGGAAGGATCAGGTGGTCAATCTGTCAAGATTTGAATATCCTGACCAGAGACGGGGAGGAGCACAGAATTTCCAGAAGGGATGATTGTTACACAAAGCTTCTTAATTCAAAAATGGTCCATATCACTCAATTAGTTTCTTTCACAAAAAAGACTTACCTCACTTAAACTGACCGAATGCTCCAGTACCTATTGCCATTTGTGGAAGGAGTTCCAAAGCTCTCCCACCCGTCTTGTGTAGAAGTGCTTCCTAACATCTCGACTAAACACACTTGACCTCATTGATGGCCTATATTCCCTCGTGCTGGAATGCCCAACCATCGGGAATTGTTAACCCCGAGCTGTCATTTCCCTTCAATATCTTGCAAGACTTTGATGAAACCACCCCTTCAAGCTTTAAACTTCTCGTGAAAACAGGTGTGAGTGGAAACAATTTGTCTTTCTCTGTCCGATGGTTTCGGAGCAATATCTTGTGGAACATCGCACCGGTCACATCTTAACCTTCAAACCTCTGGCGATAATATGCCTCATTTATGTAACAAAAACAGAAATTTCTCAGCAAGTCTGGCAGCATTTGTGGGAGAGAAAACAGAGATAACATCTCAGGTCCCGTGACCCTTCTTCAGAACTAACCTGCCTGATCTCTCCTCATACCTTGAAGCCATATCAAACTGGAACAGATGACACAACACTGAGAACAGAAAATGCTGCAGCAGCAGTGAGGTTGGGAGTCTCTGTCAGTGTAGGATTGTACCGAGAATGCTGCTCAGCGAATTGCTGTCACTGTCCCGGTGTCTGGATAAGGGTGACCAGTCAGTGAGCTGGAGATGTTATTGTTCAAACGGTAAAACCAGAGAGCAGATCAGCAGCAAATTAAGACAAGTTCAATTGTCACAGTGCCATACCTGGGATGCCAGTAAAAGCAAGGATGGTGTAGAACACTTTCTGTACATGATCAATTGGTCGAAGCATTTTTCTGTGTGAGGTGATCTGTCCCTTCAGGCAGCTGACAAGCTCCTTGTTTGAGACTCTGAGCTGATGCATTCCCAGAGACGCTGCCTTATACTGTGTGGGAGCTCCTTGGGGAGATCGAGGTGACAGCATTGCTCAGCTTTGTTGCTGTTTTACACATTTCTGGAAATGAACAAACACATTACAATAACAAGTGTAATCCTGATTACAGAGGGGGGTTACGTGATAATGAAATAACAAAAGCAGAATCTGGAATCTGCCAGCAATAACACTGTCCACTCAAACACCATGAGCCCCATCCTGAGATCACACCCTATTTCATGATGTGAAGGTGCTGGGGTGGGATTGGGGTGGACACTTTCAACCTGTTGGACTAGAAGCAGCTTTGTTGCTGTTCTGCAATTTTTTTGTGAATGAACAAACTAAACACAATATTCCCAATGACAAAAGAGTCTTGCTGCTCAGTCCATCTTAATGAAATAACAAAACCAGAATCTGTAATGTGAAAGCGATAACACTGTCCACTTAAACATCATGAGACTCATCCCAAGGTCACAAATTAAGTCAATGCTGCATTAAGCCAGTTTATTCCAGAAGTAAAAGTCTGTCTTTGAACTCTCCTTTGTATTCTGGATAGAAGCTGTCCACTTTAGACAAGAACATTTCACTCACTGAGTCTTCTCGCATACTGAATATGTACATTACTGCGAGGTCAGCATTTATTCCCCATTCCCAATTGTCCAGGATCTGGAGTCACCTGAAAGACCAGGTGAGGAGAACATACTGCCTATCCTGAGGGAAGGGGACTCAGTGAGCAAGATGGACTTCCAACAATGGGGACATCACAGACCTCACTCTAGCATTGCAGGGACAACGGCTAACAAGGAAGACAAGTGGAATTTTCACATTTATTATGAAAGAAATAAAGCATAAAATCCTGGGAATGTTGCTGCTAGTGGAGAAGGCATTAGTGCAACCTCAGCTGGATACTGTGAACACTGTTAGTCCCCTTGCTTCAGAAAGGATATAACTGCATTGGAGGCAGTTCAGAGGAAGTTCATGAGAGAGTTCCAGAGGTGAACATGTCGTCGAGTTCCTCTTAAAACAAGTTAGTCAACCACAACCAGCATGTTCTGTCTGAATTTGCCCAGGTGTCACCCAATACTGGAAAGGTCAAATCACGAGGAACACAAGTTAATACCAGTTTAATCAGCTCCTTCTTTATCAGGAAACTTGTTACAATACCCTTTAATTCTATACATACTATCTCTCATCCTTTTTGGCTCCTTAAGCTTACAGTAACTTCCAGGTCTCTTGTAGCCAGACACAGATGCTCACTCTCTCTCTGGCTCTGTGGCTGGGTCTGTGAAGCTGCTTTCTGTCTCCCTCACTCTATCTCTGGCTGGTCAGCTGCTCCCTGGTTGGTAACAAACAATGACTCAGAAGCTAGAAACCAGAGTCCAGACTGGAAAAGCACAGCAGGTCAGGCAGCATCCGAGGAGCAGGAAAATCGATGTTTCGGTCAAAAGCATCTCATCCACATCCCACACCTCTGCCCTCAGACCCCACCCCTCCAACCGTATCAAGGACAGAACCCCCCCTTCCACCCCCCCCCACCCCCCGGTGCTCACCTTCCACCCCACCAATCTTCACATAAAACAAATCATCTGACGACATTTCCGCCACCTCCAAATGGACCCCACCACCAGGGATATATTTCCCTCCCCACCCTTTTCCACCTTCCACAAAGATCATTCCATTCATGACTATCTGGTCGAGTCCATGTCCCCCAACAACCCACCCTCCCATCCTGGCACCTTCCCCTGCCACTGCAGGAACTGTAAAACTTCCATCCCCACCCCATTCACCTATTGTACTCTATGCTACTTTCTCCCCACCCACACCCTCCGCTCATTTATCTCTCCACCCTACAGTCACTCTGTCTCTATTTCTGATGAAGGGCTTTTGCCAGAAACGTCGATTCTCCTGCTCCTCGGATGCTGCCTGAACTGCTGTGCTTTTCCAGCCCCACTCTAATCTATTAACCTGGTTTCCAGCATCTGCAGTCCTTGTTTTTACCTCGTTGTCAGAGTAGCAAACTGTTTCTGCCAAACCCCTGTATACATTGGTCACACCTATAATCTTCCATCTGAGAAGTTATATAATTATTTGTACAAAATAAGACCTATTTCAATAATCTCTATAGGATTGTGTAATCAGAATAAATACAAGTGAACATGACCCGCTGGCTCAATATCCTGGAACGCCCTCCCTAAGGGCATTGTGGGTCAACCTACAGCAATGGTTCATGAAGGCAGCTCCCCGCCATGTTTTCAATGGCGAGTAGGGACTGGCAATCACTACTGGCCAGCCGGCGATGCTCATAGCATGCAAATTCAGAAAAATAAAGTGATAACTTCCATCTACCTTACAATCCCTGGGTGTGTGCCCAGGCATTATTCACAGTGATCCTACCCCATCTATTGGGATAACTACCTCATGCAACCTGCATTCATAACCACCGATATCCATGGATATATCAAGATGAGTGCAGTTAGGAACACAGCTTGATGTGAGTGGAGCTGACTTCATGGATGACATGCTCAGGCCATGTGATGGTGTGGCCTGTTCGTTCACATTTATTGAAGAGTGGTTCCTGTCAATGTCCCCTGTCTCTCCACAGCATATCGGAGGGTGTCATGGTAACCCATCCAAATATCTTTCTTTATGTAATTCCGAATTTTTCAAAGGTCCTCATCCCAACTTTGTCCCTCGGGATGAGTGGAATCCCGAGCACCAAGCCCAGTGCCTCACCGAGAGTGTCCTTGCAGCTGGTATTAACCCTGACCTTGGTGAGCTGCTGTCACTGACAGTGAGAGATGTTGGTGTGGGTCGTCTCCCAGAACAAATGGTGACGCTGTTTGTCACTAATCCAGGGCGGGGCTTTCCCTTGGCTCGCCTGCCTGAGCTCCTCCCTCAGCTGTTCAATCATCCCGTTACCGTAGATACTGCACTGGGTGTGGCTTTGCTGCTCACCGTCATCCCTGATTGGGCCCTGGATGACCTGGTTAATTGTCTTGGTGTGACCCTGTAGTTTGGTCACTAAGTAATGGCTAGCCGGATTATCCACTCCTTGTCCCGTGGTCTGTATTCAGTCCTTCTAGGGCTTGTTCAACTTGTTGGGTAAAGATCTGAGTTTATTGTGTAAATTAACCAGGTCAAGGGTATTGACTGGTGACCCTCCTGTCCTGTACACTGTGGCTAGATCATTAAGGAGTTCCCTTCTCTTTTATCTATTAACTGCTGGCCTGGGTTTTCCCTCATATTTCCCTGTCCCTCGTCCCACTATCCTGTGGATCATGTGAGAATATTATCATTGTAATGGGGAAGGACACCACTCTGGTAACTGTCTACTTGATAATCTGTTCTGATTGGTATTAGTTTATGGTGAATGTGCAGAACAGGGTTTATCCTGTGGGTTCAATGTGTAGTCCATTGTGAGGGCCTGGTGTGTGTGGGACAGCCTTCACTCCTGATCTCACCTCATTTTTAATTTTGTTCGAGAGGAGTTCTCCCTGGTGTGGCTTTGTGGGGCATACCTGTCTGAACTCTGACCTATTGTTCGAGTTGTGTGTTCGGTGTCCCACTACCATGCACCTTATCTCAGGGAAACCCCACGCATCGTCTGTGATCCCTGTGCCCTGTAACACAATGTGGAAATCCCATGGGGTTTCCTGTACACCACCAGCTGATTATCACACCTGAATCCCAACTTTTCCATAGGATGGACCCAGACATTCCCATCTATACCCACTGGTGTCTGGAGAATCATTCCATAGGGATCCTGGGGAGATCCTCTTCCCTTGTGTCTGTGCTACATCTTTATATGCAGTCATTATAAAGCTCATCGATAATATGCAATAAACACTCCAGAGGGGCATATCTGTGCAGGTTTGGTCTCCTTTCTTGAGAAAGGATGTACTGGCACTGGAGGGGGTGCAGAGGAGGTTCACGAGATTGATTCCATATTTGGGGGAGCTGGTTTATGAGGAAAGACTGAGTAGATTGGGATTATATTAATTGGAATTCAGAAGATTGAAGGGGGAGTTTATAGAAATGTGCAAAATTATGAGGGGAATAGATAAGATAAAGGTAGAGAGGATGTTTCCACTGGCAGGTGAAACTAGGACAACAGGGCATAGCCTCAAGATCAGAGGGAGCATATTTTGGATTAAATTGAGAAGGAACGTCTTCACCCAGAGGGTTGTGAATCTGTGGAATTCCTTTTCTAATGAAGTAGTAGATGCGACTTCAGGAAACGTTTTTAAAGCTGAGGGAGTTTTTTTTTAACAGTAAAGGAATGAAGAGATATGGTGAGAGGTTGTGGAAATGGAGCTGAGGCTCTGAAAAGATCAGCCATGATCTTATTGAATGGCGGAGCAGGCTCGAAGGGCTGGACGGCCTACTCATGCTCCTGGTCCTAATGTTCTTATCTTCATCACTGCCTTGGAGTAACCGCTCCGGTGTGCTTATGGCAAAGAGAACATGAGGAATTTCTGAAAATAGCTTAGTCTCATACCTCGCGCCATGTTCTACATGACATTGGAAAATGATTGAATTCTCCAAATGTCACCCATTCCCTGTTCCTTCCTCCATGATAGAATAAATAGCCCTGTGTGCAGGATGAGATGGGGAGGGCTGGGTAGTCCCCCAGGATGTAAATGGATGGTTCCCAGCGACAGGCGCTGTTCGTGATTGGCTCCCACGTGGCAACTTGCGCACTCATGTTTGTGGGGAACTTGGAAGCTGTTCCCATTATAGGGTTGTCCCTGTCATCCTCAATATCTAACCCACAGCTTCGTTTCACTCCAGCCTTTGGTGCCAGGATGGTTGTCTGGGTCATGCCCGGTGAGAATTTTAGGTGCCCGTCAGTCCTAAATGAAATGGCTGATTCAGCCACAGTTAGACCACAGATTGGGTTTGGGGTTCATTTGCAGGAATTTCCTTCTTTGAGGGCGGTTACGTGTATTGGGGGGCGGGGGGGGGGGGGGGCGGGGGAAGTCTGGCTGGACTCCTTGATGAATTCCTGCCCTTCCCTTCACTCTTCCAGATTGGAGGGCTCTATAAGAATTCCGGGCCGTGCTTATGTGAACTGATTTTCAGGATGACTGCTGTGCCCTTAACTCCCTTTCCCACACAGCAATTAGTGTGCGGAGGACCCAAGGCATCAAATCTGAGATATGTGTCCCTCCCGCTTTCTGAGGTTCGGGAGATAAGGGTTTAGGCCTAGTTTCTCATCGCTAAGAGAGGTGAGGGTCATGTCCCTGAAAACCCAAACCAATTGGACCCAGAGTTTCCCGGGAAAGCAGGTGGGAGCTTCCCCTTGTTGTTGTCTGCAGTTATGTAGCACCTCCATAGAACCCCGACAGTATGGAAACAGGCCATTTGGCCTGACAAGTCCATACAGACCCTCCAAAGAGTATCCCACCCAGACTCATCCCCTTACCCTTGCATTTCCTCTGACTAATGCAGCTAACCTACACATCCCTGAACACTAGGGGCAACTTAGTTTGACCAATTCACGCTTTTGGACTGTGGGAGGAAATCGGAGCACCCGGAGGAAACCCACACAGACATGGGGAGAATGTGCAAACTCCACAGAGACAGTTAACACAGATTAGAATCGAACCCTGGTCCCTGGCGCTGTGCGGTAGCAGAGCTAACCACTGAGCCACTGTGCCTCACTGGATTCTGTCTTATCCTGCCCTACTGCAGTGAGGACCACAGGCTTCATCTCATCAAGGGTCTCTCTCCCCTGAGCTGTTGGCCCTTGGAGATGACTGAATGGTCCCCTGGATTAAAGCATATTGGGATTAATTTGGTTTGTTGTTCAGTGTCCAGTCCGTGTGTATGACAGACTGTCCAGAGATCTCATCCAAATAATGTCTGGGTTCTAGGTGGAATGAAAGAGAGTCCCCTTTTTGGTGTTGCCCACCAGCTGGGTGGCTGCAATGGGGTTTATGTACGGTGTGTGACCATCCGGTGTTTGACGCTGGGTAACCACAAGATTCATGAGACCTGATATCTGCTGTGAGTCAGGGATGGTGGCTAAAGGTGTAGTCCCCTGGGAGAAAGGCTGGGGGTGGGGGTTCCCCATCTGTGGGTGGCTGTGGATGTGTCAGTGTGGGGCCTCTCGTTATGTTCCTGGGGTGATAGCACATCGAAGGCACACATTATCCCATTCTGGTCAGAGGCCTGGTTCCCTCGGGATTGTATTTGGTCCTGGCACGTTGAACACTTCCTACTCGGGCCCGATGAGCATTGCTTATAGGGCACGGACTGCTTCTTGCATCTCGCTGTCGTGTCCATCCAGCTTGTCAATGTATACTGAGGCTGACCCCTTGGCCCCCAATGGCCCTTCACTCAAAACAATCAATCTTTCTGATTGTAACTGGAACTCTCCCATGTGGGTGAGGTTTTCCTGGTATCATTCATACAACTCTGACATTATCCACAGTGTTTTATCTTAAAGAGCTGTGTGAAACATCACACATTAGCATCACATCCGTGTTGCTGCTGCTGATGCTGCTGTTATTTTTGATCGATGCTGCCCTCCCTCTTACTGACTCATTGATGATTCAGCCCCAGAATTTCTGCCTGTGCAGTCGCATTGATCCACCAGCAGAGGGTAGCATCATATCACATTCATCAGAAGAGACAAAAATATGGAGAGGGATTTTGACAGGGTTTTAGTTCATCCCCACCTCTCCATTCAAAATACCCCCCATTACAGGGGAAAGCTGCTGCTGAAACATGTGTATGTGACTCTGTGTTTGTGTGTAAGGGACTGTATGTGAGTTTGTAAAGATTTTTGTGTCTGAGCGTTCAGGTATTTGAGTGAGAAAATGTGTGTGAGCTGATGTGAGTTTGTTTCCGCGTCTGCCGGAGTGTGTGAGGGTCTAAATGTGTTGGAGAGTGTACGTGTTTGTGGTAGATGCAGTGTGAGGCCATATGTGTGTGTGCACGTGTGTATGCGCACGTGTGTGTATGTGCAAGTGTGTGTGTGGTTGCAAATGTGTATGTGAGGTTGTGAGTGCAAGATTGAGAGTGTGAGGTTGTGAGTGTGGACATGTGTAACGGCGTGCGAGAGTGCGAGTGTATGTATGAGGGTGTGCGTTGCTGCATGTGTGTTTGTCTGCCAGTGAGAGAGAGAGGCTGCCTGACAGTGTGGTTTGATGTGTGCACAAAACTGCATTGGAGAGTGAACTTGTGAGAATGTATGAGTGTGAGAGTATCTGTGTAAATAGGTGAGAGTAAGGGCTTTGAAGATGTCCGAGTGTGTCAACAGAGTGTGAGTGCGTGTATGAAGTACGGGTGTGTGAGTGGGAAAGTATGTGTGAGTGTATGGGGTCTCTCAGAGACATATGCAAAGAGACACACACAATGAAAAATACAGTCTGACCAACCCACACATACCTACACGTATGCTCACACACATACACATATGTTTGAATAAGGCATGCTGGCTTTCATAGTGAGAGGATTTGAATACAGGAGTATCTTGCTGCAGTTAGACAGAGCCTTGGTGAGACCACACTCCTTGGGTATTATGCACAGTTTTAGTCTCCTAGTCTGAGGAAGGACAGTCTTGTTATTGAGAGAGTCTAGCGAAGGTTCACCAGACTGATTCCCAAGATGGGAGGACTGACATATGAGGAAAGACTGGATCGACTGGTTTTGTACTCACTGGAATTTAGAAGAATGAGGGGGCATCTCATAGAAACATAAAATCCTGATGGGACTGGACAGGCTGGATGTGGGAAGAATGTTCTCATGTTAGAGAAGTCCAGTAGGAGGGTTCACAGTCTAAGATAATCACATCTGGCCAGTCCGCATGGTAAAAGGCTAATGTTCGACTTAAATACCCCAAGGCTCTCTCACTCAAAACTGATCTCTTCCCAAATCCAAGTTCATCTCGTCAGCTCTCAGCTCCCTGTCAAAATGTGTGGTGCTGGAAAAGCACAGCCGGTCAGGCAGCATCCGAGGAGCTGGAGAGTCGACTTTTTGAGCATAATTTCTTCATAAGAAATGTTGGTGGCATTGTCCCAGCTCCCTGTACCTGGGGCTCACCTCCCCCAGGTATGGAACATACCAACACACATCTTTGTGAGAATGAACCAGGCTGGATTGACAATTTCACACAAGATTTATACAAATGGAGGGAAGATTGTTGCAGAATTGAACAGAAATTCAATTGGAGGTGTCGTGGACAGCACAGATGGTTACCACAGAGTACAACGGGATCATGACCAGATTGGCCAATGGGCCGAAGATCGGCAAATAGGATTTAATTTAGATGAATGTGGGGTGCTGTGTTTTTGAAAAGCAAATCAGGGCAGAACTTATACACTTAATGGTAAGGTTCTGAGGAGTGTTGCTGAACAAAGTACAGGGTCATGGTTCCTTGAAAGTGGAATCACAGGTAGATAGAGTTGTGAAGAAGGCATTTGGTATGCTTCCCTTTAGTGGGCAAAGCACTGCGTATAGGAGTTGCGAGGTTATATTGCAGCTGCATAGGACATTGGTTAGGCCATTACTGGAATACTTTGTGTAATTCTGGTCTCCCTGCTATAGGCAAAATGGTATGAAACTTGAAAGGATTTAGAAAAGATTTTAAATGATATTGCTTGGGTTAGAGTTTTAAGCTGTAGAGAGAGGCTGAATAGATTGGGACTATTTTCCCTGGAGTGACCTCATAGAGTTTTTTAACATCATTAGAGGCATGGATAGAATAATTAGACAAGATCTTTTCCGTGGTGGTGGGGGAGTCCAAAATTAGAGGGCGTAGGTTTAGGGTCTCAAACTCCATCTATCACACACACACACACACACCAACACAAGTAAACCCTCTCACACTGTGGCAGACACTGAAACAAAAACACTCACACAAAAATCACACACATTCTGTCACTCGCACACCTAAACGCTCAGGCAAAAATCATCTTACAAATTTACATACAGTCCCAAACACACAAACACCGTGTCACATAAACAAGTTTCGGAAGCAACTCCCCCCTATAATTGGGAATATTTTGCCTGGGGAGGTGGGGATGAACTAAAACAGGGTCAAAGCCCCTCTCCCTGTTTCTGTCTCTTGTGATGAATGTGATGCGATGCCACCCTCTGCTGATGGACCGATGTGATTGCACAGACAGACGGGCTGGGACGGAATCAAGATGGGGTGCCACGGGTGGCTCAGAGGTTACCACTGCTGCCTCACAGCACCAGGGTCCCAGGTTCGATTCCAGCCTCAGGTGACTGTCTGTGTGGAATTTGCATATCCTCCCTGGGTTTTCTCCAGATTCCTCCCACAATTCAAAGATGAACATGTTAGATGGATTTGCCCTGGTAAATTGCCCAACGTGCTTTGGGATGCGTACATCAGGTGTATTAGATGGGGGAAATGTTGGGGAATGGGTCTTGGTGGGTTCCTCTTTGAAGGGTTGGTGTGGACATGTTGGGCCGAAGGGCCTTTTTCCACACTGTGGGGAATTTATGATTTGATAAGAGGGAGGGGAGTATCTGTCACAAATAACAGCAGCAACACAGATATGATGCCAGTGTGTGATATTTAACACAGCTCTTTAAAATCAAACTCTGTGGAGAATACCAGAGTTATTCATTCTGCTCTCTCGCTGGTGCAAAAAAGCTGCACAGTTCCATGATGGCCATCAGACATAAGAAATCAGGAAAAGGTAAACAATAATCCATTGTAATCCGCATTGACCAAACTAAAACCATCAATGGAAAGATGTGTCAGTGTTAAATCTCTTCTGGGGGGTGACTAACTAATCGAGGAGGGAGAAGAACCTTTTCTTCCTTTCCTAGTCCTTCACCTCCTCAGCTGAAGCTGCCTTGAGGTTAGGTCGTCAAAGAATCCATGGCAGCTAAAAAGAGAGACCATTTGAGTTATTTCCCCTGAGATCGCACATCAGTTTAATAAAGGCTGAAAACAGTTAGCAGATTTCAGGCAGAGGGTGGTGTGTGTATGGAATGAGCTGCCAGAGAAAGTGGTGGAATTTGGTACAACATTTAAAAAACATCTGGGTAGGAAAATGAACAAAAAGGATTTGGAGGCCTATGAGCAAAATGGTGGCAAATAGGACTAGATTTATTTCGGATATCTGGTTAGCATGGCCAGGTTGGATTGAAGGGTACGGTTCTGTGCTTTATATTTCTGTGACTCGGTTTATGACAGAATTGAACATAAGATTATGAAACAAATGTACTTCGTTCCCAGCAACAAGAAACATGACAATGCGGTTCCATATTTTCATCAACAGTTTACACGGCCAATGTTAGTAAGTTGCTGCTTGGCACAAATTGTGTTGGTGAAGTTTATACATTGGACAGTGTCAGTTTCTGCACACACAGCACCAACAGGAATATTCCTCAACTAGACGCTGTGAAAATCACTCCCTCACAGTCAGACAGTCACAGCATGACCCCTCTCTGCTGGGGACTGTCAATGTTAAAGACAGACAGACAAATATACGAGCACGCACATCTACACAGACACACACAGACACACACACAGACAGGTCAGGCAGCATCCAAAGAGCAGGAGAATCGATGTTTTGGGCATGATCTCTTTTCAGGAATTAGGGCTCATGCCTGAAACGTCGATTCTCCTGCTCCTTGGATTCTGCCTGACCTGCTGCGCTTTTTCAGCAAGACATTTTCAGCTCTGATCTCCAGCATCTGCAGTCCTCACTTGCTCCACACACACAGACACACACATACAGACATACACACAGACACATAAGCACAGACACAGTGACACACACACAGACACAGGCACACATACACACACAGAGACATACACAGACACACACACACACAGACACAGACACACACACACACAGACAAACACACACACACAGACACACACACACAAACTATCACAGCAATATCCCCCTTTGCTAGGGAAAGTAAGTGCTAAATACAGTCACATGCACACAGACAGTCACAGCAGCATTCCCCCTTTGGGCATCTGTAAATTTTACACACAGAAGCTCAGACAGGTCTGACACATCTCACTATTTAAATTTAAGTCTCTTTATCGATTCTTCTCACCAAACATCACCCACTGCTGCTGCTGCTGCTGCCTGAATCCTGGAGAATCCCCCCTGGTCTGGAGAAGGCAGCTGTGATCCATTCGCTCCAGGGAAAATAACAAACAAATGAGTGGGGCTTGGAAGAGCATAAAAACATAATTTAAATGATAAGACACTAATACATGATCTATCGAGAAAATAACTTTAAAACAGTGATAGTGAGCTGGAGTGGAAGGTCCCAAAATGCTGACATATAGACACCTCGGGAAAAGAGAGGGGAACACTGTACAATTATCGATGAACATTCCCACTTCTGACCTTATGACAGGGGAAAGGTCATTGATGAAGGAACTGAAGAATGTTGGGCCTAGGGCACTACCCTGAGGGACTCCTGCAGTGATGTCCTGGAGCTAAGATGACTGACGCTCCACAGTCACAACCACCTTCCGAGGTGTCAGGTATGACTCTAACCAGCAGAGCGTTTTACCCCTGATACCTAAGGATTCCAGTTTTCCCGGTGAACTTGACATTGGTGGTTGGCAAGTTGTTGGAGAACATCCTGAGCGAAAGGATTTACATGTATTTGGAAAGACAAGGACTGACTAGAGATAGTCAGTATGGCTTGTGAATGGGAAATCGTATCTAATGAACTTACTTGAGTTTTTTTAGAAGAAGTAACAAAGAAGATTGATGAGGGCAGAGCAGGAGAAGTGACCTGTATGGATTCATTAAGGCGTTCAACAGCATTCCACACGGGAGACTGGTTAACAAGGTTAGATCTCATGGAATACAGGGAGCATTAGACTTGGATACAGAACTGGCTTGAAGGTAGAAGACAGAGAGTGGTGGTGGAGGGTTGCTTTTCAGACTGGAGACCTGTGACCAGTGGTGTGCCACAAGGATCAGTGCTGGGTCCACTGCTTTTCGTCATTTATATAAATGATTTGGATGTATTAGGAGGTATTAGTTAGTAAGTTTGCAGATGACACCAAAATTGGAGGTAGACTCAGTAGTGAAGAAGGTTACCTCAGATTTCAACAGGATTTCGTTCAGATGGGCCAATGGGCTAAAAAGTGACAGATACATTATTATTTAGAGGTGCTGCATTTTGGAAAAGCAAATCAGAGCAGGACTTATGCACGTAATGCTAAGGTCCTTTGGCATGTTGCTGAACAAAGAGATGTTGGAGTGTAGGTTCATAGCTCCTTAGCAGGTAGATAGGATGCTGAAGATGGTGTTTGGTATGCTTTCCTTTATTGGTCAGAGTATTGAATATAGGAATTAAGAGGTCATGCTGCGGCTGTACAGGAGATTATATCAGTTAATTTGGACTGTTGAGTGCAATTCTGTTCTCCTGCCTATCGGTAAGGGTGTCCGTGAAAGGGTTCAGAAAAGATTTACAAGCTTGTTACCAGGGTTTGAGGGCTTGAGCTATAGGGAGAGGCCGAATAAGCTGGGACTGTTTTCGCTGGAGTGTCGGAGGCTGAGAGGAGACCTTATAGATGTTTATAAAGTCATGAGGGGCATTGGTAAGGTAAATAGACAAGGTCTATTCCCTGGTGCAGGGGAATCCAGAACTAGAGGGCATGAGTTCAGGGTGAGAG
Source organism: Hemiscyllium ocellatum (assembly GCF_020745735.1). Lineage (NCBI taxonomy): Eukaryota > Metazoa > Chordata > Chondrichthyes > Orectolobiformes > Hemiscylliidae > Hemiscyllium > Hemiscyllium ocellatum. The sequence goes on from NC_083444.1 coordinate 14,723,567, forward strand.
GGGTAAGATATAAAAGAGACCTAATGGGCAACATTTTCACACTGAGAGTGGTGCGTGTATGGAATGAGCTGTCAGAGGAAGTGGTGGAGGCTGGTACAAATACAGTATTTAAAAGGCATCTGGATGGTTACATGAAAAGGAAGGGTTTAGAGCGATATGGGCCAAATGCTGGCAAATGGGACTAGGTGAGGTTCGGATATCTGGTCAGCATGGACGATTTGGACCGAATGCATTTTTCCCATGCTGTATATCACAATGACTCGATGACTCAAAAAGTCAAACATTCTTTTACATTTTCTATAATGAGGAATTAAATAGGTTCCAGAAGTAATAGGCAAATACCTAATTAATTGGCAGTTAATTTGGTACAGTTGACACATGTTACTTGAATACAGTATCCATTGTGAAAAGCCTCAAGAAAGGAGATTAGATTCTGGAAAACATCATGAAGCCACAGGGATGGACCACAAGCCTGTCCATCTCTGTTGTTTTGCGGAGGCAATGATCAATTGTACAAAGTGCAGTACCACAGAGTCAATTACAAAGGGATAACTCAGCTCTGCTGACTAATAGTAATCCCGGGGTTGGGGCAGGGGCAGGGGTTGCGGGTATGTGCACTTACATTCTAAATGCCAACTTAAGATAATCTGTCCCTTATTGCTGTGCCTGCGAAACAGTGTGAAGTTGTACAAAAATAAGGTTATGCTCGAATCTACCACTGGACTCCGACTGTCATCAGAAAATACAAGATTGAGCAGGAAGTTAAACACAGGCCACAATTTGCTTTTGGAAATAGGCAAGAGGCACAGGGAGAATTGACACTTCTGAAAGGTTGTTGACAGGATGAAAATGCATCAGCAGAGAGAATTTCATTTCTTGTCTGCTTGACACTCTATAACAATCTTCAAAAGTAAGGAGTTAATTTGTTTGAACCACGAGGTTATTCTTAACATGTGCACGAGAGGGTCAGAGAGGCTGGAGGAGCAGCCATTTACAATCGTACTCAGGTTCCAACTGGATAAGCCTTTGGACACTACTTCTTCCTTTTAAGGTTCCAAATTCTAAACAAGACATTCTTGAGATAATTTCTGTTTGCCATCTCCATGTATCTATGAATTCACCTTAAACTTTTACAATACGGAATAGCATCTTTCTGATTCCAACTTTCAGAGATGGCCCTCAGTGAGATCCCCCACCATTCCCTCCATTTCACTGGTGACCTGCCACTCTCATTCCCCTATCAAATGACTTGAACTCGGACACACAGAACTTTAACAGCGATAAAGCACAGTTCGAAAGTTTATTTCATTTCTGTCTCTGAGTACAGCCTTTATTCAGTGATAGTCAGGGCTTCAAGTCTTGAACATGAGACAGAACCTGCTTCTGGTGAGTGTCTTCATTCAGTGAGAAGGAGCAGTGTGGCCCAGTGGGTTTTGGGATTGTATTTGGGATTTTCTGCTCAGTCTGCAGCATTCCAGCCCGTGGAAGCAGTGCAGTGGGAAAGACTCCTCTTGTGGATTACAATAGCCCTATCAACACACTGTTCCAGGCCAGTTACGGAGCTCCAAGAATTCGGAGTCAGACCCTGAAAACTACATTGATTAAAGGGGGAGGAACAAGAAAACAGTTTCAAACTGATGAGGTCATCGGTATCTCTGTGTCTAACTCTGCACCATGTTTTATTTTCTGCTTCATAAACCCACAAACTGCAGCTCAACCCAGTCCCCCTGCCCCACCATACACACTGGAGAATGGGACACCTTTCTCAATAGTACAGGAGTACATTCCAGAGACTGCAGGCAGGTCAGGTTAACACCAGGGCTGTGTACACTTGGAATAACCTGGAGCAGATCAACACAAATCCAATTGGGGAGGGTGGGTCTGTTTCAGGAGAGTCAGTGTGGGTTTAAGATGAAACAAATGTGACTGTGCCTGATGAAAGAAAATAAAAGAAGGGACGGTTTCCAAAGTGTTTCACAAATTATTACCTGAGAGGCTGGATAAAAACTGAAGCTAATGTAATGAATAGAGAAAGAATGTATTCAGGCGGAAACGTGCTGTGATCATACATCACTGCAACTGGCTGACAGCAAAGGGGAAGCCATGTTGCTTTTATTGCGATGTTCAGTATTTTATTCTTGTATTATTTAGTATATATGATTGCGATTGACATTCAATTCCGAGAAAAAGTGTCACAATTTCCTGTGAAATGAAACTTCGATTTGGCAGAGATAGAGAGGCTGATACCAGCCAACAGCATTGGGGCCCAGGCAGGCCATTCTTAATATTAGTAGGAAATAGCAGAAAGTGGAGGATGGTATTGAACAGATTGAAGACTGGAGTAATGGAGTCTGGCGTAAAACACTAATGAGAGGGAAAATCGACCAAACTACAGCGTAAACGCTGGTGTCTCTGGGAATTTGAAATAAATCCTCATTCGGTTTGGCAGCATCTGTGATGAGAGAGCCAGAAACCAACTCTCCCACACCAGACTTTGAGCCATCAATGGCTCTCCCTAATCTGATTGGCTCTGTGCCAATTAACTCTTGGCATCGATATTAATCCAGATGGCTGAGGTTTCAGCTTCTTCATTCGACACTGAGCTCCTGGCAGTGACCAGGTTGAACCTTGTTTCTTGCCTGGTATATGTTGCTTATACCTCCGTGGATCCTGCCCATCCCATTGCAGACTTGTCTTTAACCCTGACCATCGACCCTGAACCCCAGCATGGGAAGGCAACACAGCCTCCTGGACTCACATTCAGTGACGATCCCTGTGATCCCCGACTACAATTCCAGTGCTCTCAGTTTCTCCCACTTGATTGGCTTCCGGTTCCTCTGGTGTCACAGCCAAGTCGCTCTTGCCAAAGAATGAGCCTCCTGTTCTGCGGCAGTCTGTGTCCCTGTCCATACCTCACTCGTAATCACACTCTCCTGTCTCTGAGCACTGACCAAACTCAGACAATCCAACCCTCCAAGTTGTGACGGCCTCTTGGTGCAAATTATCTTCCGCCGAGCCAGGGCAATGTCTATATGTCACCCTCCAGCCCATGTGCTGCAGCTGTGACAGATGGTTCATGCTGCTGGCCTTAATGTGTTCCAATTAACTGGTTCTTTTTCTTAAAATCGATCCATTGAATCATGGAGTCTGACAGCACAGAGACAGGGCCTTTGTCCCAAACTGGTCAGTGCCGATTAAATGTCCATCCCCACTAATCCCATTACCCTGCACTTGGCTCACATCCTTCTAATCCTTCCCTCTCCATGTATTTGTCCAAATGGTTTTTAAATGTTGTTAATGCACCCACCTCAAACACTGCCGCTGACAGCTCATTCCACATGCGTACCACCCTCTGTGTAAAAACGTTAACCCACAGTTTCCTTTTTATTCTTTCCCCATTAACCTTAAAGTGATGTCCTCTAGTCCTCAATTCCCCAACCCTCCCAAAACAAGACTGTGGGTAATGACCCAATCCATGCCTGTCATGATCTTATACATCTCTACAACTCACCTCCCAACCCCTCAGTCTGCTACGCGTTACAGAATAAAGTTTGAGCTTGTCCAAACTCTTCCTATAACTTAGACTGTTCAGTTCAGGCAACATCCTTGCAAATGTTATCTGGACTCTTTTGAGTTTAGTAACATCCTTCCTATCGCAAGGTGACCAAAACTGAAGACAATATTCAAATTGCTGCCTCACCAACGTCCTGTATAACTGCAACATAACTTCCCAACTTCTATACCCTGTGCCCTAACTGATGAAGGCCAATGTGCCCAAAGCTTTGCCCTGTCTACCTCTGAGTTCATTTTCTAAGAACTTTGCACCTTTCTCCAAGGTCCCTCTGTCTCACTACACTTCGTAAGGCCCTGCCATTCACCAAGAATCTCCTCCCTTGATTTGACTTTCAAAAATGCAAGATCTTACAGTTGTCAATATTAAACTCCATTTGCCATTTCTCAGCCCACCTCCCCAGCTGGTCAAGGTCCTGCTGCAATTTCTGATAACCTTCCTCACTGTCCATGAATCTGCCTATTTCAGTGCCATCAGTAAATGTACTAATCATGCCCTTGTACATTCTCATCCAAAACATTGATATCAATAACAAACAGCAATGGGCCCAGCTCCGAACCCTGAGGCACTCCAGTCTGACAAGCATCCTTCCACTATTACCCTCTGCTTTCTGCCATCAAGCCAACTGTGTATCCAGCTCCCCCTCGATTCCAAAGGCCGTCCTGAAATCCATATGGACTACATCTTCTGCCCTGCCCTTGTCAACTTTCCTGGTCACTTCATGAAAGAACTCTAACAAATCTGAGGCACGGTCTCCCATTTACAAAGCCGTGCTCACTACTCCAAATCAAACCCTGATTTTTCAAACGCATGTATTTCTTATCTCTCAGAGTCTTCTCAAGTAACTTACACAACACAGATGTTAGATTTACTGGTTGGTAGTTCACATGTTCATCTTTGTATCTGTTATTGAATAATGGCACAATATTCGCTACCCTCCAGTTTTGAAGGACCTCACCCGTAGCTAACGATGATGCAAAAATATCAGCCACGGCCCCTGCAGTTTCTTCTCTCGCCTCTCGCAGTGTTTATATATATATTTGTCAGGACCAGGAGATTTATCCACCTTCTCCAGTAAATTCCTATATCCTCCATGTACCTCCAGGGGTTCTCGAGATCCCACCTGCCTGTATCTGAGCCATGTCGACATTTTTCCAGGTGAAAGCCTCAATATCTCTTGTCATCCAGGATTCCCTATTCCTGCCACCCAATCCTTTCACCCTCACAGGAACATACACACCTTGTACTCCAGCAATCTCCCTTTTAAAGGCCTCCCACTTGCTGGAGTTTCCTGAACCTGCAAACAAACTGCTCCAACCAACCCCTGTAAGCTCTTGTCTAATTCCATCAAACTTCACCTTCGCCCAATTCAGAACTTGAACCTGTGGATCAGTTTGGTCCCTCTGCATAACTATTGTGAAATGAATAGAACCATGGCCACTGGTCACAAAGTGTTTCCCCACTGTTCTATGCTCTGTGTCCCCTCTGTGACCTGTCCTGCCCCATTTCCCAAAAGGAGATCGAGGTTTGTCCCTTCCTGAGTAGAACCCTCGATATACTGCTTGGGAAAACATTCCTGAATATACTTAACAAATTCTACATCACCTCAGCCCTTAACGCTCTGGCATTCCCAGTCTATGATGGAAAATTAAAATCTATGTCAGCCCTATTGCTCCTGCAAGTCTCCCCAGTCTCCCTGCATATTTGTTCCTTCTATTCCCGATGACTGTTTGGGGTCCTATAGTGCAACCCCAATAACATCACCATCCCCTTCTGATTTCATAGCTCCACCCACAAAGCCTCACTGGATGACCTTTCAGTTATTTCATCTCTGATGACTGCTGTGATACTCGGCTTAATCAAAAAGTTATCTTCCCAGCCCACCTTCCTCCCCCTCTGTCCCACCTGAAGCTCCTGTACCCTGGTACGTTAATCTGCCAGTCCTGTCCCTCCCTTAGCCATGTTTCTGTAACGGGTACAATCTACCAGTCTCACGTACCTATCCACTCCCTGAGTTCATCAGCCTTCCCGGTCAGCCCTCTTGCATGGAAGTAGATGCAATGTAACCCAATAGGTATTCCTCGCTCCCTGTCATGTTCCAGTCTGACCTGTCTCTTCAAATTCCTCTTTCTGATTCCTGTATCTCCTTGAGCCTCACATTTGCCTCCCTGCTGTTGAGGATCCCACCCCCCTGCCAATCTAGTTTCAACCCTCCCTTGGAGCGTGACCACACCTGGCTGCAAGATATTGGTCCCCTTCCAGTTCATGTGTAACCCGTCTCTCTTAGACAGGTCACCACTGCCCCAGAAAAGATCCTAATGATCTCCAACTCTGAATCCCTGCCCCTTACACCAACTCTTTAGCAACACATCCATCTGCCGTATCCTCCTGTCCTTCCCCTCACTAGCACGTGGCATTGGAAGTAATCAGGAGATTATCACCAATGAGCTCTTGGTTTTTAACGCTCTTCCTTGCGCTCTATAATCATTCTGCAGGACCTCATCCCTACTTCTACTTCTGTTATTTGTGCCAACGTGAACAATAACTTCTGGCTGCACACCTTACCCCTTGAGAACATTCTGCAGCCGCTCTGAGACATCCTGGACCCTGGTGCCTGGGAGACAACACACCATCCTGGATTCCCATCAGCACCCACAGAATCCCCTGTCGCTGTCCCCCTAACTATCGAGTGTGCTATCACTAAGGACCTGTTTCCCTTTCCCGTTTCCCGCTCTGCCCCAGAGCCAGTGGGATTGCCACCGACCAGGATACTGCTGCTTTCCCCTGAACGGTAACACACCTACCCCACCCGCCCCCAACAGGTTCCCAAACGGGATACTTGTTTGCGAGGGGAATGGCCACAGGGGATTCCTGCCCTAACTGCCATCTCAGCTGCTGTCAGACTGAAACGGAATGTTAAAAGGACGTTCCCGGAGCTTCCCTGGATTTTTTACTGAGCTGCTGCTCTCTGAAACCTCCCGAAACAAAGCCTTACTGCTCACACTGCTGCCAACACATTGTCCAACAGCACAGCTCTCTCCCCCCACTCCTTATATGCTTTAGTTAGAGAGGGAGGGAAGGAGGGGGCATAAATCTGAGGGAGGGAGTAAACATTTTCAGGGGAAGCAGGGCATTACGAGGCTGCGGGGATTGTAGAAACAGATCACGGGGGAAGGAATCTTGGGTGAGAGAGGGGACACAGGGATGATGGGATAAAGAGAACATGGGGGAGGGGAGACAGACAGCAGGGGGAGGGGGCAAAGGAGATCACAGGGAGGGGACATTGTGGGGAAGAGAGAGCAAGCTGGGAGGGGGAAGAGTGTGTGAGTGGGGGAGAGGAGGGCAGGGGAAGCTGGGAAAGAGCGCGCAAAGAGAGGGAGAAAGGACAGCGTGGGGAGGGGGAAGGAGAGTGTGGGGAGGGGGGAACGGAGAGTGTGGGGTGGGGGTAAGGAGAGTGTGGGGAGGGGGAAAGGAGAGCGTGGGGGGCGGGAAGGAGAGTGTGGGGAGGGGGGAAAGTACAGTGTGGAGTGGGGGAGAAAGGAGAGTGTTGGAGGAGAGGAGAGTGTGGGGGGGGAATGTAGAGAGTGGGGATGGTGAAAGAAGAAGGTAGGGAGAGGGGGAAGGACAGTGTGCGAAGGGGAAATGTAGCAGCCCCCTTGATGCTAAAACATTGGTGGTCATGGACAGCTATATTCCCAACAACTTCCCCATCAAACAAAGGAGAGCCCAGACAGAAAGGCAGTGGGTCTTGCTACACAAAGAAACCAACAGGAACAAGCCACCCAAACAAAGAACAAAGAACAAAGACAATTTACAGCCCAGGAACAGGCCCTTCGGCCCTCCAAGCCTGAGCCGATTCACATCCACTGTCTAAAACGACTCCTAAGCATCTGTATCCCTCTGCTCCCCACCTACTCATGTATCTGTCCAGACACATCTTAAATGAATCTATCGTACCTGCCTCTACTCCCTCTGCTGGCAACGCATTCCAGGCACCAACTTCCCTGTGTGTAAAATACTTTCCATGTGTATCCCCCTTAAACATTTCACCTCTCACTTTGAACACATGACCTCTCATCATTGAGTCCCTCACCCTGAGAAAAGGTTTATCTATACCCACCATGTCTGTAACCTTCATGATTTTGTAAACCTCAATCAGGTCCTCCCTCAATCTCCTTTTTTCTAATGAAAATAAACCTAACCTACTCAACCGCTCTTCATAGCTAGCACCTTCCATACCAGGCAACATCCTCGTAAACCCTCTCTGCACCCTCTCCAAAGCTTCCACATCCTTTTGGTAATGTGGTGACCAGAACTGTACACAGTATTCTAAATGCAGCCGAAACACAGTCTTGTACAATTTTAAAATGACCTGCTGGCTCTTATACTCAATACCCCGTCCAATGAAGGACAGCATACCAAATGCCTTCTTGACCACTCTATCCACCTGTGCAGCCACTTTCATGGTACAATGGATCTGAACTCGCAAATCTCTCTGCTCTTCCTCTTTTCCCAAGGCTCTTCTGTTTACAGTCTAGTTTGCTCTAGAATTAGACTTCCCAAAATGCATCACCTCATATTTGCCTGGATTGAACACCATCTGACACTCCTCCGCCCAACTCTCCAGTCTATCTATATTTTCCTGTATTCTTTGACAGTCCCCTATGCTTTCTGCTACTCCACCAATCGTCGTTTCATCTGCAAACTTATTGAACAGATCAACAATGCCCTCTTCCAGATCATTTATGTATATCACCATCAACAGTGGCCCAGCACTGATCCCTGTGGAACAGAACAGTCACCTTTCTCCATTTCGAGAATCTCCCTTCAACTACTAGTCTCTACCTCCTGTTGTTCAACCAGTTCTTTGTCCACCTAGTGAGAACACCCTGCACACCATGTGACTTCACTTTCTCCATTAGTTTACCACGGGGAACCTTATCAAATGCCTTACTATATATGACATCGACAGCCTTTCCTTCATCTACCAACTTGGTCACTTCTTCAAAGAACTTATTAAGTTGGTAAGGCACAAACTGCCCCACACAAAACCATGTTGCTTATCACTGATAAGCCCATTATTTTTCAAATATAAAGAGATTTTATCCCTCAGTACCTTCTCCAGTAACTTCCCCACCTCTGACGTCAGGCTCACTGGTCTGTAGTTATCTGGAATATCCCTTCTATACTTCATGCACAGGGGGACAACATGAGCACTCTCCAGTCCTCCGGCACTTCTCCTGTGTTAAGAATGTGACAAAGCTATCTGTTAGGGTCCCAGCTATTTCCTCTCTCGCCTCCCTCAGCAACCTGGGATAGATCCCATCCGGTCCTTTGGGATTTGTCCACCTGAATATCCTTGAGTCTACCCAACACTTTTTCCCTCCTTACGTCAACGTGATCCAGAGTAAATAAACTTCTACCTTTAATCTCAAAATTCATCATGTCCCTCTCCTCATTGAATACTGATGCAAAGTAATCATGGAGAATCTCACCCATTTTCTCAGGTTCGACACACAGCCTTCCTTCCTTATGCTTTAGTGGACCAACTCTTTCTCTAGATACCCTCTTGCTTCTTATACATTAAGAAAAGGCCTTGGGAAACTCCTTAGTTCTGCTCGCTAAAGTGATTTCATGAGCCCTTTTAGCCCACTTGATTCCTCGTTTGAGATTGGTCCCACCCTCCTGATATTCCCCCAAGGCCCATTCTGTTCTTCGCTGCCTGGACCTTATGGATGCTTTCCTTTTCCTCTTGGCTAGTCACACGATTTCTCCTGTCATCCACAGTTCACGAATCTTGCGCTTTCTATCCTTTGTTTTCAAAGGGGCATGCCTATCCGACACTATATTCAACCTATCTTTGAAAGCCTCCCACACATCAAATGTGGACTTCCCTTCAAATAGCTGCTCCCAATCCTCATTTCCCAGCTTCTGTCAAATTTTGATATAATTAGCCTTTGCCCAGTTTCGTACTTTTCCCTCAGGACCACTCTCATCTATGTCTATGATTGACAGTGTTTCAGACAATTAACGGATTCTCTGGATTGGTCCGAACTTTTGAACGTTATGAAAAACCATCGCCCAAGGCACAAAAACAGGGTTCACCTGCAGACGGTTTTCTTAAATCTTCTGGAGGCGTTCTGAGGAGACCAGCACGGCAAGGGTCAGAGACCAGCTGACCAACCAGAGACCAGCTGATCACCCAGAGAGAGAGTGAGGGAGAGAGAAACCAGCTTCACAGACCCAGAGACAGAGAGAGAGAGAGAGAGAGATAGAGAGAGGGAGAGGGAGAGAGTCAGAGAGACAGAGAAGGAGAGAGAGACACAGAGAGAGTGAGAGAGACAGAGTGAGAGAGAGAGAGGGCCAGCCAGACAGAGACAAAGTGAGAGAGACAGAAAGATAGAGAGAGAGAGACAGAAAGAATGAGAGGCAGAGAGATAGAGAGACTGGGTATATTTCCAAGCGACTCAGGAGTTAAAGTGCCAGTAGGGTTACAGATAGCATGCCCGTAATTAAAGGGTATTGTAACATGATTCCTGATAAAGAAGGGACTGTGTATATTGGGATTGGCTCATGTTTGTACTGATTTGACCATTTCAGTATTGGTGACACCTGGGCACATTCATTCGGATCATTCCCATTGGAGTTGTCGAACTTGTTTTAAGGAGGAATTGGACAACATCTTCATCTCCGGAATTATCTCCTGAACTTCCACTGAGCTGTCTCCAAAGCAATTATATCCCAAAATTGTTTGCAAAACTCCAGCTGAGATTGTTGTCCTGCCTTCTACACTTGCAGCAACACTCCCCGACCTTTATACTCTATTCTGTTTCTAATAAATGTCAAAACTCCATTTGCCTTCCTTGTTGGCCGCAGAAGATGCAATGATCAGAGGGAGGTCAGTGGAGTATCTTATGGACAGTGACATTAAGGAGGAGGTCAGTGATGTATGTGGATGGACAGTGACAGTAAGGGGGAGGTCAGTGATGTATCCGATGGAGAGTAACAGTAAGGGAGAGGTGAGTGATGTATCTGATGGACAGTGACAGTAAAGAGGCAGGTCAGTGGTGTATCTTATGGACAGTGACAGTAAGGAGTAGGTCAGGGATGTATCTGATGGACAGTGACAGTGAGGGAGAGGTCAGTGACGTCCCCATTGTTGGAGGTCCATCTTGTTCACTGAGACCCCTTCCCTCAGGAAAGGCAGTATGCTGTCCTTATTTGGACCTTCATATGACTCCAGATCCTGGAAAATTGGGAATGGGGAATAAATGCTGACCTCGCAGTAATGTACACATTCAGTGTGTGAGAAGAATCAGTGAGTGAAATGTTCTTGTTTAAAGTGGGCAGCTCCTACCCGAGAGGACAGAAGGACAGCTCGGAGACATATTTTCACACTTGGAATGAACTGTCTCGATGCAGCATCAGTTGAAATAATTGTCAAAAATCACACAAAACCAGGTTCCAGTCCAACAGGTTGAACGTGTCCACCCCAGTCCCACACCAGCACCTTCACATCATGAAATAGGGTGTGATCTCAGGATGGGGCTCATGGTGTTTGAGTGGACAGCGTTATTGCTGGCAGATTCCAGTTTCTGCTTTTATTATTTCATTATCACATAACCCCACTCTGTAATCAGGATTACACTTGTTATTGTAATGGGTTTGTTCATTTCCAGAAATGTGTAAAACAGCAACAAAGCCGAGCAATGCTGTCACCTCGATCTCCCCAAGGAGCTCCCACACAGTATAAGGCAGCGTCTCTGGGAATGCATCAGCTCAGAGTCTCAAACAAGGAGCTTGTCAGCTGCCTGAAGGGACAGATCACCTCACACAGAAAAATGCATCGACCAATTGATCACGTGGAGAAAGTATTCTACACCATCCTTGCTTTTACTGGCATCCCAGGTATGGCGCTATGACAATTGAACTTGTTTTAATCTGCTGCTGATCTGCTCTCTGGTTTTCCCGTTTGAACAATAACGTCTCCAGCTCACTGACTGGTCACCCTTATCCAGGCACCGGACAGTGACAGCAATTCACTGAGCAGCATTCTCGGTACAATCCTACACTGACAGAGACTCCCAACCTCACTGCTGCTGCAGCATTTTCTGTTCTCAGTGTTGTGTCATCTGTTCCAGTTTGATATGGCTTCAAGGTATGAGGAGAGATCAGGCAGGTTAGTTCTGAAGAAGGGTCACTCGACCCGAACTCTGTGCTCTCTCCCACAGATGCTCTAGACCTGTTGCGCTTCTTCTGATTTCATTCCGTGAATGAAGCCAGGTTGATCGAGAATTTTGAAGGTTAAGGGATGATCTCAGTGAAGTCCAACAAAATATTCAAAGGAAAACATGAGCTATTTCTACTGGTTGCAGATTTAGAACAAAGGATCATAGTCTGTGAATGGGGCTGAGAGCGTTCAGGAGAGATGTCAGAAAGCTCTTCTGTGCACAGAGGGTGGGAAAGGTTTGGAACTCTCTTACACACACACAGTCATGGATGCTTCATCAGTTGGGAATTTTCAATCTCAGATTGTTCGTTTTTTTTGGAAAAGCAAAGGAATTGAAGAATTTGCGCCTTGTTCTGATTTGTAAAGCTTCATCTACCATCGCTTCCCGAAATTCTCTCCTCACACACTTTGGTCAGGAGATTGAAATTTTGACAGATTGCCCTCCTGGTCCCTCCACATTGAGATGTTGGTGGGTAGATTTACAGTGTAAATATTACAGTAAACCTAAAACTCCCACATTGTTATTAAGGGAGTCCTGCATGCTCTGCTGTACTGCCCTTGTTTAAGATACATGGTGTAATTGTGTTTGAAATCTCACACAGGTTCTGGTGACCTGTTTTATAATTCTGCCATGGCTCCGATCAGGATTAAGTCCAATGACAGGATCAGGGGATAACTGTTTCTCTGGAGAAGGGAAGAGTTTGGATTATTGACAGTCCAATTGCTAGTCCTATAACTGACTTGGGATTGAGGATTCTAATGGGGTTCTGTACCTTACCATGCAACCAAAGAAAATCATAGACTTCCTTCTGCTCTCCTAGGAGTGGCTGTGAGCTCACTATCTGCCTAAACTCTAGAATCTCGAGACTGACTAGGCTGGAGGACAATCTGGAGTGAGTGTTAAAGTCTGATACTCAAACTCACTCACACCCAACCACTCCCAGTCACACAGTGCATGGGAATTTATTGGTAAAATCTTGTTGTTGCTCTCTGGAATGGGTAGGGCATATTTCTGATCAATAATTTGTTGTTTCTTTTCCCATTTGTCTCCCACAGTAAATTTGGTAGCAGTTACAGTCCTTTCCAGGCAAAACTGTGGTGTTTCTCCTTGCACTACTCGTTACCTGGTGTTTATGGCAGCTGCCGATCTGATGATCATTATTACTGAGGTTATACTGTGGAAATTACCTTTCTATTATTACCTGCAGTCTTTCCTGAACATCACTCCTGTGTGCAGTGTTATTGGGGCACTGTGTCGTGCTGCCAGGGACTGCTCTGTCTGGTTCACCGTCACTTTCTCCTTTGACCGATTTGTGACCATTTGTTGTCAGAAGCTGAGAACAAAATATTGCACTGAGAAAGCTGCGACTGTGGTTCTGGCAACAACCTGCACCCTGTTCTGTCTGAAAAACATCCCCTTCTATTTTGAATATGAGCCTGTGAGGATAATCAACAATGTGCCACTCTACTGTAAAACAAAGCTAAGCTACTTTACTGAGACTTGGTGGGTGGTGTTAGATTGGCTCGATACAGTTTTAACCCCTTTACTGCCATTCGCTTTAATTCTGTTGCTCAATGCTCTGACAGTCAGACACATTTTAGTGACCAGTCGAGTCCGGAAGAGGCTGAAGGGTGAGAGCAAAGGAGAGAATCACAGAGACCCAGAGATGGAGAGCAGAAGGAAGGCTGTGATTTTGCTCTTCACCATCTCTGGGAGCTTCATCCTCCTCTGGTTAACTATTGTTGTGTATTTCTTATATTATATCATTCAAGGAATCAATCCTGTTGGTTACTCGCCGTTACTAGATCACTTCAGTGCAGTTGGTTACATGCTGCGGAACCTAAGCTGTTGCACAAACACATTTATTTATGCAGCAACATTGTCTCAGTTCAGAGCGAAGATCAGTAACGCAGTAAAATACCTGGTTACACGGATTCCTTGTGTTGTGAATAAATAAAACTCCTCAGTGAAGCCCACAGGAGGGTCCTACTGTTTCCAAACCATGAAATGATTTTGTTTTATTCACTCGTGGGATGTGGGTATCACTGACTGAGTCTGTAGTTATTCCCCATGCCGAATTGCCCCTGAGAAGGTACTGCTGAGCTGCCTTTAACACTGATGGAATAACAATATATTTCTAAATGAGGATGGTGAGTGACTCAGAGGGGAATTTGAAGGGGGTGGTGTTCCCATCTATCTGCTGTCCTTATCGTTTGAGGTGGAAGTGCTCATGGGTTTGAAATTTCTTGTGAATTTCTGCAGTGCACCATGTAGTTGGTAAACACTGCAGCTACTGAGTGTCAGTGATGGAGGGAGGGGATGTCTGGGGATGTGATGCCAATCAAGCGGCTGCTTCATCCTGGATGTTTTTTTTCTGGTGGCAGTTGGAGTGGGAGGAGTGACAGCGATGACCAGAGGCCCGACAGGAAGGTCAATTTAAACGGATATAAAGGTGTACCTCTTGTATCGGCGGAGCGTACACTGAGCACGAGCAGACACGGGACTGCTGGTTAAGTAAGGCTTTATATTTGGGCAGTTGCTTTCCCCCAAACAGTACTCGGGAATGTCTCCAAACCGTCTTCCTCCTCTCACCAAAACAAAAGGGCTCTGTGCCCCAATTGGGAAGTTGACTGGTTTCAGTATTTTCCTTTAGTTTCTCAGTAGTCTCGGGAATTTAGAACAGTGGGAATGGAGGTTCGGGCAGTTGAATGTCCCTCTTGTAGAATGTGGGAGGTAAGGGTCACCACTAGTGTCCCTGCGAACTGCATCTGTGGGAAGTGCCCCCAACTCCAGCTGCTCAAAAACAGCGTTTAAGAACTGCTGCCCCCGAATGAATTGATTCCCACAGGTGAGGTGGGACTGACTACCTTTAATATCAAGGCCACATTTGTTTGAGGTTTGGAATGTTGCTACAAGTAACTCACCTCCTGTCTCCCCAAAGCCTGTCCACCATCTACAGAGCGCAAGTCAAGAGTGTGACAGAATGCTCTCCACTTGTCTGGATGACTGCAACTCCAACAACAGCGAGTAAGATTGATACCATCCAGGACAAAGCAGCTGCTTAGTTGGCACCACATCCACAAACACCCACTCCCTCCACCACTGTTTCTCAGCAGCAGCAGTGTGGACCATCTCCAACATGAACTGCAGAAATTCACCAAAAGTCCTCAGACAGCATCTTCCTAACCCACAAACTCTACCATCCAGAAGGACAAGAGCAGCAGATAGATGAGAACAGAAATCCCTGCACATTCACCTCAAAGCCACTCACCATCCTGACTTGGAAATATATCACCGTCCCTTCACTGGGTCAGAATCCTGGAAGTCCCTCCCTAACAGCATTGTGGGTCTACCTACACCACACGGACTGCAGTGGTTCAACAAGGCAGCTCACCCCCACACATTATGGAGGAGCAACTGGGAACAGGCAGCGTTCCCAGCCAGTTCTGGACCAGCGATGCTCACGTCCCACGAGTGAATAAGACAAGGTGCATGCAGGTAAATGCAGAAACAGCAGTGACTCTGATCAGCACACCACCGTCTTCACTGGGGATGTTAGGGATGGGCCAGAAAGGCTATATTACTCAGAGATCTACACATCTAATGTACAAAGTAATCATGGTTGATATTGACAGTAGAATTTAGGATTAGGAACATCATCAAAACATTGAAAATGAGCATCAGGTCAATAAGAGTGTCAAAGAATAGATAATGAGAATAGATTGGCAGCTGATGTCAAACTTTGGTCATTTTGCAAATCAGATAATGGTAATAAGACAAGGACTAATTCTGTCCCAAAATTGCAAACACAGATCGCACACTCCGAGCTGAGGAAATCAATGAGAAATTAAGATTTGTTTTATGGGTGATGAATAAGATGGGAGAACTTGAGGACTTTAGATGCTGGAGATCAGAGTTGAAATTGTCTTGCTGGAAAAACGCAGCAGGTCAGGTAGCATCCAAGGAGCAGGAGAATCGACGTTTCAGGCACGATTTCGCTGCTCGTTGGATGCTGCCTGAACTGCTGTGCTCTTCCAGCACCACTGATCCAGTTTCAGGCATGAGCCCTTCTTCAGGGATGAGAAAAGTCAATAAGATGGGACAGCCACAGGGAGAGCTGTGGGAGCAGAGTCCCTGTGTATATTTAAGAATGAGAGAGTTGGATCTTTGTCGGAGCTAATTACTGCAGATGCCGGGATCTGTACTGAAAACAAAAAATGCTGGAAATCACAGCGGTCAGGCAGCATCCATGGAGAGAGGGCAGGCTAATGCTTTAAGTTTACCTCCATCAAAGAAAGATCCTTGATCAGTTGGGGAATCGAAGATTAAAGGGAAAAGGCAGGAACGTAGCCCTGAGAATTGTTGGATCAGCCACGTTCCCATGAATGGTGGAACAGTCTGGTGGGGTCAAATAAATAGCGGTCCCAAGGTGGGTACTGAGGATCAAAGGGAGCTTGGATCGCTGAAGCTGTTAGCACAGGTAGACAGGATGGTTAAGAAGGCGTACGGGATGCTAGTCTTCATTAGCCAGGGATTAGAATATCGAATATAGAACACAGAATCTGTAGAGACCCCAGAATGTTGCTATCTTATAAATGAGGCCTTCCTGAGGAAATGGAGACCATCACACATTCAGGCGGATGGGAAATGGGCAGTAGGTTATCAAGTTGTATTCCCAGCCTCTCTGACTCTCACTGTGTCTGTGTCTGACCCCATTGTGTTCAAAGTGATACAATGCCACCCCCTGGTGGCTTCCCTCTGCCACTGCACAAGAGCAGGTTTCTTTCTGTCGGGACAATTTGCTCCTGTCCCTGTCCATTCCATTGTCTGTAAACTGCAGGCCCTGTTCCCTGTCCAAATTAATTCCAGCAATAACAACCCCCCCCCCGGCCCTGACTTTACCCCCTCATATTTTACGCCCCATCTTGCAGTGCCCACTATTTTACGTCTCTCACTTTTGCCCTCCACATTCCCACCGCCAACAATTTTGCCCCCTGCCAATTGCGCCCAGAGCTGGGGGAGTCAAAAATGGGGGGTGGGGGGAATATATTTTCTCTCATTTTGTCCCGCTCCATTTTTTTTGTCCCTCCCCAGTTTCTTGAAACTGCCCCAATTGAGCAACTTCCTCCCCCACCGACCCCACCCCCGGTTTTCTGCCCTGGCATCTCCAGAGTTATTACCCCCACCCAACTCTAGCACTTTCCGCCAAACATTTTGCCCCCCACCACCTTGTCCTGGTCTAATTGCCCTTTCTCCATACTGCCCCCACTGCCATTCCTACCTGCATCCCCCCACTGGATATAAAAGCCCCCTCTGTGTCTCCATCGTGTACAATAACCGTCTCCCCTCCCCTCCCCCCTTCACTGGGCCCTCGCCCCTGGGCTGGAGGGGGTGGGGCACGGGGAGGATGCACACTGACTGACTGGCCTATAAACTGTGTGCTTTTTCATGCACAGCAAGATCCCATGCTCTCCCTCCATCCTCCTCAGTGAGAAAGGGGCTTTCTCTCCCCCACCCCTAATCCCACCCCCCGTTGGGACAGCAATGGGAGACACAGGGAACAGCAAGATCCCACTGTGATAACAGCATGTGTAGCACCAAGTTCTACTGAGTTCAAATCTACCCTGGGACAGGAACAGCAGGACAGAGGGAGGGAGGGACAGATAGGGAGGGGGAGAGAAAGCGAGTGAAATGAGGGACAGAGAGAAAGGGAGTAGAGAAAGTGAGTGAGATGAGGGACAGAGACTGAGGGAGGGGCACAGAGCGAGCCAAGGACAGAGAAAGATCCCAGGGAGAGACAGAAGGACAGAGATGGGGAGAGAGAGAGAGGCACAGTGTGAAACCAGGGAAAGAGAGAGAGAAACAGCCAGGCAGAGAGAACAAAGGGCAGAGAAAGATCCCAGGGACTGAAACTCCCAGGGAGAGAAACAGGGGACAGACAGGAGAGCGTGTAAAACCCAGGGAGAGAACAGGACAGAGAGAACAAAACACTTAGGGAGGAGTAGACAGGACAGAGAGAGAGACAGAGACAGACAGAGAGAGAGAGCCAGAGAGAGACAGAGAGAGAGAGAGACAGTGAGATGCCTAACACAGGGAGGAAGGGCGAGAGAGAAAGTAAAAGTCCAGGGAGAGAAATACAAAGGTGAGAGAGAGAGGGAGACAGCCAGAGAGAGGGAGAGAATGAGGGAAGAGCAGCCACAGGAGAGAGATACAACAGACAGCTAGTGAAAGAGAGGGGGGTTGATGGTATGAAGCAGATATAATGATCCTCAGGCAGGAACAACAAGATCCCGCAGGGTTGACACAGAGATGGGTGTGGGGAGAGGTTAGCAGGGAGGTTGGAGATTGAACAATTCAACACTTCCACGAAAGAGGCAGGATCCAGAGAGTTGTAGGAAGGGAATCTACAGGGGAATGTGAACAGGGAGGAGATGGGAAGGATGGGGATTGAAGGAAAGATGTGGGACAGACAAAGACAGGGAGAGTGAGCTGGAGACACAAAGGGAGAGGTGGGAGCTGGACAGCAAGAGGGAGGCAGTGACGTCTGTGGGATCAGACTGTGCAGCAGCTCCCTCTCCATCTTTCTGCCCCTTTGACAACCCTCCCAGCCCAGAACTGGGCGGCACGGTGGCACCGTGGTTAGCACTGCTGTCTCACAGCGCCTGAGACCCGGGTTCAATTCTCGACTCAGGCGACTGACTGTGTGGAGTTTGCACGTTCTCCCCGTGTCTGTGTGGGTTTCCTCCGGGTGCTCCGGTTTCCTCCCACAGTCTAAAGATGTGCGGGTCAGGTGAATTGGCCATGCAAAATTTCCCGTAGTGTTAGGTAAGGGGTAAATGTAGGGTATGGGTGGGTTGCGCTTCGGTGGGTCGGTGTGGACTTGTTGGGCCGAAGGGCCTGTTTCCACACTGTAAGTAATCTAACCTAATCTAAAAAAAACTTGCCCCTTGTGATAAATATCCTACAGAGACGGCCTGAACCCCACAATTCTAATGCCTGTGTGTGTGTGTGTGTGTGTGTGTGTGTGTGTGTGTAAATGAACAAGGAGACAGACCAGTTTCTGATTGTTCTCTCTCTCTCTCTCTCTCTGAATGTTTCTGGCTCTTGTCTGATGATTCCAGGCAGCAGAAACGATTGATTTTCTCAGTACCTGCACCGTCCTGAGGTTCAGTTCCTGGATCCAATCGCCTCCTCTGGGAACTGACAGAGACAAATAAAATTTGATTTGAAATAAAACCCAACAGTGGTACTAAAAGCACAGCAAGATCCCAGTGCTCTTTGGCCTTCCACAATCTCTCACTTTACTGTGATACTGGTTCAGTTTAATTATTGCATCATTAATGCATTGCATCACATCACAGCAACATCGAAACACAAAGAAATCACAATAGACCAGTTAACCAGAGGCTAGAAATACACACAGCAAGATCCCACTGCAGCAGTGTGACATCAGACAGATCGTGTGTGTCACTGGCGTTGGTTAAGGATTCGATTCTGTCTCCAGGACAACAGAGGGACCAACCCAACTGCTCAACAAATTCCAAACACTTGTCCCTCTGTTCGTCCCTCTCTGTATTCCCCTCATTCTCTCTCCATCTCTGATACCGCTGTCTGTTACACCCTGTTATAAGTGAATTCTGTCTAGGCTTTCTGAATCTCCGGAGAATAGTTCCTGACACTTGGCTAACTATTCTAACTCTAGGGATCTGATTCAGAACAACCGGGTCCTGCCTCCGAACTCTGCCAACCGCGGACTGTCCTTTAACCCTTGTATCAAGGGAGACTGTCCGCAAGGTTAAGTTCAAAAAGGCGAACTCCAAGTTGACTGGTATCAGCCCTTATCCCACCGGCTATCACTTCTCCCGTGGCAAATCGAAATACTGCGAGACACACACAAACGGAGCAACAGATGTTTATTCAATCTTTGAAGATTGGGCGAGTTCCAAAAAGGACTTCGGAAGTCGCAACGGGAGATTTTACAGCACTAATACTTATATATTATTTTTCCATTCAGATACATTGGTGATAATTTCATTGGTTTAAACATCTCACGCTATGGATTTTTCTTACATTAAAAATCATTAATGACAATTCCATTGGTTAAAGCATTTCACGCTTTTCTCTGCCATTTTCTTTAATTAAAATGTTATATTATTTTACAATTTCTGCTACTAGTTATAACATTTATTGATGTCATGAAAAGAGCTTTCATTGTATTTTGCCCTCTGTGTCTAACTGAAGCATTCCTTGGTTTCTTGCCCAAGGTTACCATGTTCCTGGCATAACTTCTAGTTCATGCTTCATTATGGCCTAGTCGATCATTAGTTTCATAATTTAGCTTTTATTCATTAAACCTCAGTTTTAGTACAGTGAGTGTGTGTGTGTAGGTGTGTGAGTGAGTGTGTGTGTATGTATGTGTGTGAGAGTGTGTGTGTGTATGTGTGTGTGTGTGTGTGTGTATATGTGTGTGTGTGTGTGTGTGTGTGTGTGAGTGAGTGTGTGTGTATGTGTGTGGGTTATGTGTGAGGTGTGTGTGTGTGTGTGTGTTGTGTGTGTGTGTGTGTGTGTGAATGCATGAAACTGCAGAAATTACATTAACCATATCAATCCCCCCTGTCTTTTTATACAGTCTCTAATTTCTGCAACATAATCATGGCCTGTCTATTCCAATCAGCCTCAGGATCATTTGCATCAGCTTGAAGGTGAATGCCCACAACTGTATGCGGGTCACTCTTAATCAAAGTAGTCTCAATAAGGCAGGTAATTAGACCACGCAGACATGGAATTATACAACAGCCCAAAGCAACTAAAATCCCGATTACCAACAGAAGTGTAATCACCACTGAGACCATCACCCCCTTCCATTTATCGAACCACCGCTCTAGCCAGCCAGTCCAATTAGTATTTACACCTGAATTCTCAGCTATCTCATCAGCCAGTGCCTGGAGACCTTCCAGGGCACGGGTCACCGAGCCATCAGGGGTCGTATTGTTGGGAAGAAAAGTACAACATTGAGAGCCTATCATGGCACAAACGCCCCCCTTTTCAGCTAAGAGCATGTCCAAGGCCAGTCTATTTTCCCAAGCCATACGACTGGTGGCATCCAGTTATTCGGCCAAACCCTTTACTGCATCTCTAGTATGGTTAATAAACCGTGCTTGGTTATAATAAATGTAGTTTATCCAATCCACATTCTTATTAATAGTAACCCACCAGAATAGAGATGATTCAAAGCCTGCTGAAGTCTGGTTACGAGCTTTGAACTCATCAGGCACCCCCCCCCAGGGACCCCTATTGAATCAAGATAAATCCTTTCATCAACAGAAGTGGGTAGCAGTGATCTCTTATCTCTTCCTTTTCTCCCAACTAACTGTTCTCTTTCAAATGCCAAGGTGAATGGTATTGCCAATTGTACAATTGCACATATCCCCTTCCAATCAGGGGGCAGGGTGGGTCTCAGTAGTTTTCCTCCACAATACCACCACAGATCCGCTCGGGGAACGTTTAAAGATGAGTAATTTCTTCCTTCCACTGCTTCAGTAACGTTTTTAATCACCGAACACACTCTCAGCTCCCCCAAATCAATAGATCCACCCTGTCTATAAACACACGATGTGTGATTCCCAACAGCGGCAGAAAACACAGGGGGAGCTTGCCTCTTATGTCCTTTTAAGGAAGAGAACATCAAAGACAAAGAGGCACAATTCGGATTTTTCCATGCAGTCTCATCTTGATATAGGGTTATCGTGCATTCCATGCCCTGTTTGTTTCGCTCCCACCCGAGCGGAAAGGGAACTACCTGAGACACTGTCCTACCGGAGGCACATGCATAGCAATTGCTTTTGTTCAGACTTTTTACAGTATATTTAACCCATTCAATCCAGGCATTTGTTTCTCCATATCCTGTTTCTATTTCAAGAGTCTGTCTCAGGTCTTTAACCTCTATAACCTGCAGTGACTTTGGATCAGTGTAAGGGGTTAAAGGTTGCAGTTTAGAATCAAGGAATCCCAAAGGCTGTCCCCGTCCAACGCCAATTCAAAAACACCAGCCCACAAAACGCTTCCCATACACTGTCATCTCTATCTTTAAATCCTCACTAAGGAGTTGGGACCCATTTTTATGGGGAAATGAGTCTTCAGAGGAAGCATTTTTAATGGTGAGATATATATAGGATGACACTTCCTGTCAAAACAGTTTAGGGCTGGGCTAAAGGGGGCTCTATGGATAGTGATGCTAGGCGGTGGCTTTTGCAGTTCGTGAAGAAATATCTTGGAGGAAAGATATTCCCTTTGAAACTCTACATCTGGGCATTCTACTTAGGCTGCAAGCATCAATTTTTATAACTTGTGGAAATTCCGAAACAGAAATCATTAACACAACATCTGAAAAAGATATATGAGCAAAACTCAGAAGTAACAGGAATAGCAGCATAATTCTGACTCGTGCTAAGAACTTAAACAATATATCAAAGCACAAAACAAGATTAACATACAATTCTGAAGAAACAGTCCCCGCACTCACGTCGCCATAGTATAGTCAGTTAATCAAAGTCTGTTCAGTCTGAGTTATAGTGGGTCACGTGTTGATTCGGCTGTCCAGACTCCTTTCTTAACTGGAGAGGGTACTGGCCCTTTGCCAGCTTTTCTCCGCCGTTCAATGGTGAGGAGTACTAGGAACGGGCCGTCCCACACAAGTTCGAGAGTTAACTGTTGTCAATGTTTGATCAAAACCCCTTCACCGGGTTCAATAGTGTGCACAGCGAAATCCAGAGGTGGTGTCTGAGTCAGGAGTCCCTGGTGAAGTAAACGAGAAACAGCGAAGCCCAGGGTCTCAACATATTTACATATACACATATCTCGTGACTCAAGCTCTAGGTGATAAACACTCAAACATTCATGCACTAACGAACAGATGACTTTCAGCCAGAAACACAACAAAATGTAATAGCTTCCGTTCTCTCTCTGTAGGTCCTCACACACAGCCAGTCTCTCTCTCTCTCTCTCTCTCTCTCATACGGTGTTGGTCTCTCTGTCTATGTCTGCCTGTCACTGTCTCCTGTGTCTGCGCATCGGAGCTCATAGCGACCTCCCCTCGACCACCAGGTCTTCAAGTGCTAATTCTTTTCCCCAACTATCTCCACTCGCAGTCTCCAGTACTGCTGGGCAGTCCCCATGTGGCAGATCTTCCCCCCCTTTTTCCCGGAGGTCACTGCTCTACATATGGAACTGTTCAGGGTCGGTTGTCAGTAACATTTTAATTCTTTCAAGCACATCGCAGTTGTCAAATGTAATGTTTTCCCTGTGTCTGGGCGCATCCGCCCCCGGAGCTCCCGCTCCCTACCTACTGCTGTTCAATGCAGCCCTACGCACCGTATAGCCCCCACAAACAATCTCAGTGCAATACAGTCTACTTACTGTCTCAACGTCCTGAAACTCACTCTCAAGTTACCCATATTAATTCGCATCTACCCTCAGAGTTTCTGTTCCCCCCTGCCTTATCAGCAGCCTATTTCTTTGTACATCTGTTCCGGAGCCACTGTTCCCCTGCCTCACTGGCAGCCTATCTCTATGTAGTTTAATAAATCATTGGTTCCCTGCTGTGTGTCAGTTTGGGTGGGACCGGACAACGGAGGTTGTCCACATACTGAATTAACTTTAAAGTTGGTCTTAAAGTCAAGCCCTCAAGAACTTGTTCTAGGATCTGTCCAAACAAGTTTGGTGACTCGGTAAAACCTTCAGCTAAGACAGTCCACCTATACTGCTGTTTTCTCCCAGTATCAGGGTCCTCCTTAAGTTCTAATAAAATCATATCATGAGAAAAAAAATAACGTTGAGCATTCATAAAATTACAATCAAAAATAGCACACTGAATCAAATGACAAACAACAAGTTTCACACATAAAACCATTAACAAACAGATGAATTCAAGCCAGAGCACAAAGTGTTAAACTGCTTGTTAGCAGAGAAGCCTTTTTTAAAAAAAATCCATACACAACCACAAATTCTCACATCCACAGAGACTTTTTACAATCAAATTTACTCACACAAAGACACACATAGATCTTCACCAACACAAAATTCCTATCGGGGGCCGACCCACACAAGTTCGAGAGTTAACTGTTGTCAATGTTTGATCAAAACCCCTTCACCGGGTTCAATAGTGTGCACAGCAAAATCCAGAGGTGGTGTCTGAGTCAGGAGTCCCTGGTGAAGTAAACGAGAAACAGCGAAGCCCAGGGTCTCAACATATTTACATATACACATATCTCGTGACTCAAGCTCTAGGTGATAAACACTCAAACATTCATGCACTAACGAACAGATGACTTTCAGCCAGAAACACAACAAAATGTAATAGCTTCCGTTCTCTCTCTGTAGGTCCTCACACACAGCCAGTCTCTCTCTCTCTCATACGGTGTTGGTCTCTCTGTCTATGTCTGCCTGTCACTGTCTCCTGTGTCTGCGCATTAATCTGTGTAAGAATGCACAGGGAGACTCGTCCTTTCCCTGCCTCAGGTCGAAAACCTTGGCTAAATTTTGTTGTTTGGGGATGCAAGTTTGTATCCCTTGGATTATCAAATTTTGCATGTCTAACATATTATTCCACCCTTCTATATTGTGGTGGTCCCAGTTAGGGTTCTGAAGGGGATATTTGTCTTCACCCCTAACCATTCCCCTCTCATGCCAAATTGTCCGGCAAGCTTAATACCGGCACTGCTACTAGTTTTTTTTTAATCTCAATTAACACTTTCCCTATCCAGTATCCCCATATAAGTCTCCTTTCTCCCCCAGTAAATAGTATATTCAAAAATAGACATTAACTCAGCCCACATATACAGACTGGGCCTCAAAAATTAATTTGTTCTGACAATCCTATCGGATTCTCATCCAGGACTGTCATTTCCTTCTAAATGTTCCGACCTCCCCACTGGTGAGGGGGTCACACACAAACCCAATCGCCTTGTCCCCTATCGGCACTTTAGTCAATACGTTCTTCCTTTTTTTAAGAAATATTGCAATGTTCCTAGCTTCTCATATCCTCAAACACCAATTTATTAATTCATGCTTGACTAACTTTAAAGCCTGTTCCTAACTTGTAAACATATTTATATATTTACGTCCATTTATTCAGTATTTAATATTTAAAATGTAAAATGCATACAGTTCCCAATTTTAAAATCCACTGTATTCACCCAGATTTAGTACCCTAATTTAGATCCAAAATTAGTTTTCTTATGTACTCCTGACCAATTATTTCTCAATTACAATACTTTAGGTCGTAAAATAATCAGAGCTGTCTTACAATAATTTGCCAATTCAAGTTTAAAAAAAAAAATTCTAATGGCCGAATCCAAGGTCTCAGATAATAACCATGGAAGTTATCGTCTTTTTTTTCCCGACAGTCTACTGTTGAACTGAAACTACAACTGTCCTTCACATATTGAAAATAAATCATGTTAAGTTTACATAAAGATCACATTTAAAACAATCCTGGAACTCAAGCTCCAGTGAATAAAACTTCCTCATTCAATCACCAACAAACCAATGTGCATTCAAACTGAATCACAGAGGGTTAAATGTTTTGCGAGCTGTTCTCGCACTCTCTCTCTCTCTCTCTGTCGGTCTTACTGCAAGCTGCTGGTAAAAAATAAACTTCAGTTGTCTTATATAATTTGAGTTTAATGGGGCTACAACAAATCCTGTGGTCCGTTCCCCAAACGGGACCTCCCGTAGGGGACACAGTCTCATTACTTCTTTATCACCTTTTCCCCTCATCTCTCTCTCCTTTAGTCGTGGAGATCTCCTTACCCCCTCAGCCCCTGCTGCTGTGGCTTCCACGTCCCCTTCGCCAGATCCCCTGGATCCCGCTCCCTGATTCTCCAACGGCTGCTGCCGTTGTTCCTCCTGAAGAGCATATTGCGGGCGTGCCACAGGCGGGGGTAAGTTCTCTAACACTTCCCACTTACTCTCATTCAGTGGGGTTAAAGGATATAAGGGTACTGGGGTTGGAGCAGTTGCTGTCAGGTTCCCTACCCAACATGCAGCATACTCGCTCTCCTTTAAACCTGGATACTGTTTATTCTTTACATAATCATTTAAAATTTGACAAACCCAATCCTCGTCCGATTCAAATTTTGGCCAGATCACTGATGGCGGACGGATGGGTTCTTTTACCCAAACAAAACAACAGTATTTTATCATTTCCTTTTTCTTTAAGCCCCGACTTTCGTAGAGACTCCAATTCCCCAATTTTCGTCCCAGCGAACTATTAAGGGGAATCTGTGGGGTTTCGTTTTCCCGTTCCTTTTTAGACCTGGAACCTCGGCCACCCATGGTTGGTCTTCAGGCTAACCTACACTCTGGTTACTCAATTAACCCTTGTATCCCGGTTACCTGTCACAACCACCGAGTCGACAAGGCAGTGTACCCTTCTCAATTCCGCGAAAACCCCAAAATACCAGAGAAGGTTCTTACCTTGATCCTGTGCACGGAGTTGTCCGACTCAAAGTAAAAAATCACCTTTTTACTTTTTCGAAGCTTCAACCTTTTTACTTTATTGCGAGCGCCACCTATTCACATCGTTTGCTCAAACATCTGTGTGTGTCACAGTGTCCCAGAATCATTCAGAGCCTTCCGTGGGAGTTCTGTTTAGGATCCCGGACATGAGCCCCCAAATTTGTTATAAGTGAATTCTGTCCAGGCTTTCTGAATCTCCGGAGAATAGTTCCTGACACTTGGCTAACGATTCTAACTCTAGGGATCTGATTCAGAACAACCGGGTCCTGCCTCCGAACTCTGCCAACCGCGGACTGTCCTTTAACCCTTGTATCAAGGGAGACTGTCCGCAAGGTTAAGTTCAAAAAGGCGAACTCCAAGTTGACTGGTATCAGCCTTTATCCCCACCGGCTATCACTTCTCCCGTGGCAAATCGAAATACTGCGAGACACACACAAACGGAGCAACAGATGTTTATTCAATCTTCGAAGATTGGGCGAGTTCCAAAAAGGACTTCGGAAGTCGCAACGGGAGATTTTACAGCACTAATACTTATACATTATTTTTCCATTCAAATACATTGGTGATAATTTCATTGGTTTAAACATCTCACGCTATGGATTTTTCTTACATTAAAAATCATTAATGACAATTCCATTGGTTAAAGCATTTCACGCTTTTCTCTGCCAATTTCTTTAATTAAAATGTTATATTATTTTACAATTTCTGCTACTAGTTATAACATTTATTGATGTCATGAAAAGAGCTTTCATTGTATTTTGCCCTCTGTGTCTAACTGAAGCATTCCTTGGTTTCTTGCCCAAGGTTACCATGTTCCTGGCATAACAGAGGTGACTTCTAGTTCATGCTTCATTATGGCCTAGTCGATCATTAGTTTCATAATTTAGCTTTTATTCATTAAACCTCAGTTCTAGTACAGTGAGTGTGAGTGAGTGTGTGTGTATGTATATGTGTGAGAGCGTGTGTGTGTATGTGTGTGTGTGTGTGTATGTGTGTGTGTGTGAGAGTGAGTGTATGTGTATGTGTGTGTGTGTAGGTGTGTGTATGTGTGTGTGTAGGCGTGTGTATGTATGTGTGTGAGTGAGAGTGTGTGTAGGTGTGTGTATGTATGTGGGTTATGTGTGAGGTGTGTGTGTGTGTGTGTTGTGTGTGTGTGTGTGTGTGTGAATGCATGAAACTGCAGAAATTACATTAACCATATCAACCCCACCCTCTCTCTCTCTGTGTATCTCCTAGCTTACTCTCCATCTCTGAGATCTCTCTTTGTGTGTTTCTCTCTAATTTAATCCTGTACACTGTAATCTTTATTCCCCTACACTTTAAATAACGACGGCTCATTTATCATCCTACCCTCTCTATGACCCACATTCCTCTCACATTGTGACAAGACTTTACAGAGGGTCAGATATTTTGGGTATTATTTCCCTCCTCGGGAGTCCTGCCTCACAGATCCTGCAGGTTAACCTGTTTGTGTCACAATCCCAAAACCCTGGTTACTTTAAACCCAGGCTTCAAACCCATTTTAAAAACGACAGGGCCACAATCTGACAGAACCCAATTAACCAGAGGGCCCTACAAACCAGGCCTCCACACTACCCCCACCCCCGCAGTGAAGAATAAACCTCGGGGTTATAAACAGACCACCTCTCACCTGGGCCCCACACGCTGCAGCCTGGTAACCAGGCCTCAGGCCTTTGGCCCGTGCTCCCCTCTGGAGGTTGCTCTTGTCCAAGGCTTTCCTGGTCCCAGGTAATTTGGATCTTCACTTTCCAGCTTTCCCAACAAAGGTTCCTTGGGATAAAAGGGAGAAAAGATAATTTAGGGAGGTCGGGGCAGTGAGCGAGAGCACTTTGATGCAGAATTACACAGCAAGATCCCAGGTTTAAAAGCGGCCCCTGCACCCCCCCATAACTCATCCCCAGTACATTGCAGACTGTCACAACAACATCAAAATACAAACAAATCAGAAGACAGCAATTAACCAAAACAAACACATGCACCAAACAGGGAGAGTTGCTTGTTCTCAACAGCGACAGAGAAAACAGCTCATTTTAAGAATAAATCGAAATAATTCTTGTCCACATTTATCTTCACTGAGTCTCTCGCTTCTCGGCCTTTTGGCTAAGATCATGTGCAGTTCTGTTCTTGTCAGTTTTGGCTGGGAATATGTGTAGTTCCTGAGGACCAGAGGAAGAGATTCTGCTCGAGAGCAGCAGGTTCGAGGCTGCGGCCGTGCGCTGGCGGGGGAGAAACCACGGGGATCGAGTTGGGAGACATCGGAGCTGCCGGAGATCATCGCTGGATCGTGATTGGACATTGAAGGATCGTTTGGTTGTGCTGACCTGCTTATGGGGAATCTTTATGCTGGCTTCGGAAAGTATGCAGAACCTGCTCCTTCAGCAGACGATGGGGGTCGATGTCACGGAGGACCTCAAGGAGGTGAAGGGCCAGCGAGCCTCGCTCTTTGCCTCGGAGGCCTCCAAGATAATCTTCCGGTCCAGGTTCTGCTCGGTGGAGCAGGACGAGACGTGCTCACGTTTCTTCTTCCAGAAGGTGCACAAAGAGAGCTCTGTGCTCAGCAGCCTGAAGGAAGAAGACGGCTCGATAACTTCATCTCAGGCTGACGTCATGAGGATCAGTAAATCCTTCTATGCTAGTCTGTATGGCGCGAAGCCGACCCACAGCGCGGCCTCCCAGTTGTTCCTGTCCTCTATCACGGAGGTCTTAGACGACAGAACACGCGAGAGGCTGGACCAGCCGCTATCTCTGGACGAGCTGACCAAGGCCCTCGAGTCCATCGAAAAGAATAAAACTCCCGGAAGCGATGGCTTACTGGTCGAGCTCTATTCCGCTCTGTGGGACTTGATTGGCCAGGACCTGCTGGAGGTGTATGTCAGTATGCTTCGGGCAGGTACCATGAGCAAATCCATGAGGAAAGGCATCATCACCCTCATCTACAAGAGAGGGACGAAATTTGAAATTGGAGACCGATCTCACTGTTAAACACAGACTACAAAATCTTTTGAAAGGTCATCGCCAACCGGGTCAGGTCTGTTTTGGGAGTGGTGATCCACCCTGACCAAACCTGGGCTGTACTGGGCAGGAAGATCGCTGAGAGTCTCGCACTCCTCAGGGATACGATCGCCTACATGCAGGACAGAGGGGTGGACACCTGCCTCATCAGCCTGGACCAGGAGAAAGGATATCGCATACATATATGAGGGATGTCCTCTCCAAAATGGGCTTTGGGGAGGGAATCTGCAATTGGATCAGACTGCTCTACACCAACATCGTCAGTGCAGTCTCAATCAACGGGTGGAAATCAGATAGCTTCCCAGTCAGATCTGGAGTCAGGCAGGGCTGCCCTCTCTCTCCTGCCTTGTTTGTGTGCTGCATAGAGCCATTTGCTGAGTCCATCAGGAAGGATGCGAGCCTGAGAGGGGTGACTATTCCGGGCAGCGGGGGCCTGCAGGTTAAGGCCTCCCTGTACATGGATGACGTCGCCGTTTTCTGCTCGGATCCGCTGTCCGTGCGCAGACTCATGTGCATCTGCGACCAGTTCGAACGGGCCTCGGGGGCCAAGGTAAACCGAGGCAAGAGCGAGGCCATGCTCTTCGGGAACTGGGCCGACCAATCCTCGATCCCCTTCACCGTCAGGACCGACCACCTGAAGGTGCTGGGTATTTGGTTCGGGGGGGCTGGGGCGTGCGCCAAGTCTTGGGAGGAGCGGATCAGGAAGATGAGACAGAAACTAGGCAGATGGGAGCAACGGCCGGTCTCCATCGCGGGAAAAAACCTCGTCATCAGGTGTGAAGTACTCTCAGTATTGCCTGGCCTATCCCCAGAACCTGTGCTGCCGCAGTCACCCAGGCCACCTTCCACTTCATGTGGAGATCAAAGATGGACCGGGTCCGAAGAGACACCATGTACAAAGACCAGTGCAATGGGGGAAAAAACACTCCCAATGCCACCCTCACCCTAATGGCCACCTTTGTGTGTGGCTGCATCAAGCTGTGCGTGGATCCCCGGTACGCAAACACCAAGTGTCACTACGTACTGAGGTTCTACCTGTCCCCGGTGTTGCGAAGGATGGGCCTGGCCTCGCTGCCGCGGAACGCTCCGAGTAGTTGTCCTTTGTGGAGAAATTTCTGAAGAAAAACATCTTTGACCATAAGTCCATCAGGAAGTGGTCAGCACGTAGCATCCTTGAGACCCTTCAGAAAAAGGAGAGGGCGGATCCTGTTGAGCGGTTCCCTGAGCAGACTGTCAAAGGCATTTGGCAGAATGCCTCATCGCCAGAACTTTCCAACAAGCACCAAGACATGGCTTGGCTGGTGGTGAGAAGGGCTGTACCTGTGAGATCCTTTATGCATGCCTGGACTCTCAGCCGCACCGCACGCTGCCCTCGAAGCGGCTGCGGGGGGGACGAGACTGTCACACACCTCCTTCTGGAATGTGCCTATGCAGAGGAAGTCTGGAGAGGAATGCAGTGGTGTTTGTCGAGGTTCGTCCTGAGCAGCGCCATGACACGGGACTCCGTGCTCTACGGCCTGTTCCCAGGGACGCACACCGAGACGAAAATCAACTGCGCCTGGAGGATCATCAACTCGGTGAAGGACGCTCTCTGGGTGGTCCGAAACCTGTTGATCTTCCAGCTGAAGGAGTTGACCCTGACTGAGTGTTGCAGACTGGCACATTCCAAGGTCCAGGACTACGTGTTGAGGGACGTGCTGAAGCTTGGGGCAGCTGCCACCAAGGCGCGGTGGGGAAAGACCACCGTGTAACGTCTGCCTGCCTAAAGAAGAACAGGGGGCCCATGCAGTCATTTGGGCTCTGCTGACGCCTCAGCTCAATATACGAGTGAGAAATGCACAGACCTGGATGTAATAATGATAATACTGAGCTGTGTATGTAAATGTGGACATATGTATGGCATTACCTAATGTACAGTCCATCAAATTATTTTATGAATATTTTACGAATAAAGTATATTTTTGAAATATTAAAAAAAAAGGGCGTGTACTGCCTGCAGGATTTCCCTGGGGCAGGGTATTTCGACGTGACCTTCAGGAGTGTGAAGCATTGCGAGCAGCTCCTGAAGGTCTTCAAGGAGAAGGAAGGGGAGCCGCTATTCTCCATCTTGTCGGCGGTCCCATTGTGTGTGCTTCCTGCACAGAGGAGTCGGGTTGTTACAATCCATATGTACAACCCCTATGTTCCAGCGGCTGATGTCCTGACATTCCTGGGAAGGTGCGTCCAGGTTGAGGGACAAGCCATCGATGTGATCGACCCCTTTGGGATCTGGACCAGTAAGCGGCAGGTCAGGGTAACTCTGAGGGTCGATGATAATGGGAACATTCTCCACCCACCCTCGAGCTTCGCAATTGGAGGGAGCAGAAGCTACCTGACATATGCAGGGCAGCCGAAAGTGTGCCGAACCTGCGGGAAGGCGGGACACGTGGGGGCGGATTGTAAGGTGACCATCTGCAGGAATTGCAAACAGGAGGGTCACCTGACTAAGGACTGTCAGGAAGAGCTGCAACCTGTGTGGAGAGGGGGGCCACATGTACAAGACCTGCCCAAGACGGGGGGGGGGGCCCACTTACACACAGATGGCTGGAGGTGGCAATGTGAGCCGTGGACCCCCAAAGACCAGCAAGGTCCACCCAGACAGCAGGGAAACGGAGTCTGGTGGCACCCAGAAAGAAGAACAGGCTGGAGTGGAGGAGGCAGCAGCCAGCGGAGAGACACAGCAGCTGATCCTAGCTCTAGCTGGGCAGATGAAAGCAATGGAGGAGGAGGTAATCGAGAAGGCAGAGGAGTGGATACCTGTTAAAAACAGGAAGAGAAAATCCTGCCAGGCCCCCAAAGCCTCCCAGCAAAGGGGGAAAAGACAGCTGCATGATGGAGAGACAGACAGCGCTTCGGATGGGGAAGATGGGCGCAAAGAAGGTCACCACCAACAGAAGAAGAGACAGAGCACCGTAGATAATGAGGAGGGCATTTCCTCCCAACCAGGAAACAACGGACCCCCCGAAGTCCACCCTCCACCCAGTGAGAACCAGGGGGTACCCACTGCCCCACAACTACAGGTAACTGAAAGCTGTGATCCTCTGACAGTCCCATTGTCAGACACAGAACTGGACGGTGCGGACCCTTGCCTTGGCCCAATGACACCAGAGCGGGTAAATGACCCCAGTGAGGAGCTGGATAGCTACCTCAGCCCAGCGAAGGTCCAGCAGTTCGTGCTCACCTTGGGGATGCAGACAGCTACCCCAGAGACAGGACAGTCAAATGGGCAATGGTAACCCCATAAACTGGGGGTTAAAGAAGGTTCCTTTGCAATCATGTAACAGGGCACCCACTCACTAGGTACGTTCCGCTGAAGCCACAGCTAAATAATAAGAGATTGGATGGTTAATAAAGGGACTGTAAATATGATAACTGTAAATTCGATAAATTCAATCTGTTTATTTGTAAGATTAGATTAGACTTACAGTGTGGAAACAGGCCCTTCGGCCCAACAAGTCCACACCGACCCGCCAAAGCGCAACCCACCCATACCCCTACATTTATCCCTTACCTAACACTACGGGCAATTTAGCATGGCCAATTCACCTGACCCTCACATCTTTGGACTGTGGGAGGAAACCGGAGCACCCGGAGGAAACCCACGCAGACACGGGGAGAACGTGCAAACTCCACACAGTCAGTCGCCTGAGTCGGGAATTGAACCCGGGTCTCAGGCGCTGTGAGGCAGTAGTGCTAACCACTGTGCCACCGTGCCGCCCACAACCACTGTGCCACCGTGCCACCCACAACCACTGTGCTACCGTGCCGCCCACAAGGTTAAGACATGCAATGTGTGTATCTGTAAACAACATGACGGGTATCAAAGATTTATTGCAGTGTATATATGTCTATGAACGACATGACAAATTGTACAGGTAGCAAAGATTTATTTTATGAATAAATTATATTTTGAAATTAAAAAAAAGTGGATGTCTACTGCCTGCAGGGAAATCATCACTGGATCGTGATTGGATGTTGGAGGATCGTTTGGTTGTGCTGACCTGTTCTGGTGGATCTTTGTGCTGGCTTCTTTTTTTTATTTCAAAAATATACTTTATTTGTAAAATAATCATAAAATAATTTGATGGTCTGTACATTTGGTCATGCCATACATATGTCAGCATTTACATGCACAGATCAGAAATTATCATTATTATATACAGGTCTGTGCATTTCTCACTCATACACCCATATATTGAGCTGAGGCGTCAGCAGAGCCCAAATGACTGCATGGGCCCCCTGTTAGACAGGCAGATGTTAAACGGTGGTCTTTCCCCACCGCGCCTTGGTGGCAGCAGCTTTCCCAAGCTTCAGTGCCTCCCTCAACACGTAGTCCTGGACCTTGGAATGTGCCAGTTGAAAATGTGTTGCTGGTCAAAGCACAGCAGGCCAGGCAGCATCTCAGGAATAGAGAATTCGACGTTTCGAACATAAGCCCTTCATCAGGAATGAGAGAGAGTAGCCAAGCAGGCTAAGATAAAAGGTAGGGAGGAGGGACTTGGGGGAGGGGCGATGGAGGTGGGATAGGTGGAAGGAGGTCAAGGTGAGGGTGATAGGCCGGAGTGGGGTGGGGGCGGAGAGGTCAGGAAGAAGATTGCAGGTTAGGAGGGCGGTGCTGAGTTGAGGGAACCGACTGAGACAAGGTGGGGGGATGGGAAATGAGGAAACTGGAGAAATCTGAATTCATACCTTGTGGTTGGAGGGTTCCCAGGCGGAAGATGAGGCGCTCCTCCTCCAGCCGACAGGAACGACTGGGAGGCCGCGCTTTGTGCGTGCAAGCTTGCTGTGCTCCAAGTGTCTGCTTGTTTCGCCCTTAAAAGAGTGTTCAGTTGCTGTCATTGAGTGAAAGCACTGGTGAACAGGAGAGAATGCTGCAAAGGCAGCAGGGGTTATGCCCGAAATTTTGATTCTCCTGCTCTTCGGATGCTGCCTGATCTGTTGTGGTTTTCCAGCACCATACTCTCAACTCGGATCTTCAGCATCAGCAGTCCTCACTTTCTCCTAGAACGCTGCCAATACAGAGCAGCCTCTGGAAACAATTAACATCGACCCCTTTTGGAAGATTTCTCTGAAGGTACAGTTACACTCAGCCAGGTCTCTCCATTCCCCTCCCCCACCAACATAAAGGACGAAGCTTCTGGTGAGAGGCTGATCTTTCTGGCTATGAGCCACTTTGCCAGCGAGGGGATTGAGGGCAGTGGTCATACATTGGAATGTTCAGGTTCAAGACCCACCTGCAATGGAGCAGAACATGTCCAAAAAGCAGGTTTATTTTTTAAAGACAATAATAAAAATGGAGTTTGATCACTGAGTGTGGCTGGTTTGGTTTGCAGCTAAAACACATGAAGGAACACCAAGAGCACAGCTGTAAATTTAAGTTCATTAACTTAGTCATGTGGAAACATTGGTGCTTTTGCTAACTTCAAGTCATGTCCGTTGAGACTTTCTGCGAATCTATTTCTATCGTTACAGTAAGACACAAGCAGCTTAATTGCCTGTTGAGGGAGTTCCTGCTGTAATTTCTGTCCGACCGTGAACCCACAGTTGTGTTGGTGGGTGCACTGAGCTCGGCACGACCAGCCACTGGGACGTTTTGTGAGCATGTACAAATATTTTTCGACTACATCCATGTTTCTTATTCCACACTCCTCGCAGCTGTTGGGGTTCCTGGTAAGTGTGGGTTGGAAATAGTTTGAGACAGAGTTGTTGTTTTGAGTCTAGGATGACTCTTCTTCCAAGTCCCACTGAGTTTTTCCGAGATTTCTGTTTCTCACTTCAGCTTTCCAGCAGGGCAGAATTTCTGCATTTATTTTGCATCTCGCTCAACATTATTCAATAATGTTTACATTTGTTGGTGAATCATGGAGTCCGACAGCACAGAGACAGGGCCTTTGTCCCAAACTGGTCCGTGCCAATCAAAATGTTCATCCCCTCTAACCCCACTACCCTGCACTTGGCTCATATTCTTCTGAACTAAACTGAACACAGACACTCCTACACACACACACACACACACACACACACACTCCCATGTACACATACACAGTTGTACACAAACACACGCGCACTCACACACAAACACTGCTACACACACATACTCCTACACACAAATACACGCAGGCACGCTCTCCTACACACACAAACACACACTCTCACACATGCACTCTCTCACAGACTTGTATCCCTTTACACTCACCCACACACATATACACTCTCTCTCACGCACTCACATCCCCCTCCCCCTGCCCCCGTCAGTTCAACACCGGCATCTCCAAACCATCCTTTCCTATCCATGTATTTGTGCAAATGCCTTTCAAATGTTGTTAACATACCTGCCTCAGCACTTCTTTTTAAAATTAGATTCCCTTCAGCGTGCAAATAGGCCCTTCGGCCCGACAAGTCCATGCCGACCATCCGTAGAGTAACCCACCCAGACCCATCTCCCTCTGACTAACACACCTATCACGATGGGCAACTTAGCATGGCCAATTCACCTGACTTGCACATCTTTGGACTGTGAGAGGAAGCTCATGCAGACACGGGGAGAATGTGCAAACTCCACACAGACAGTCGCTCACGTAGGGAATCGAGCCCAGTCCCTGGCGCTCTCAGGCAGCAGTGCTAACCACTGAGCCACTGTGCAGCCCCACTCTGCTGGCAGCTCATTCTATATACGTACCATGCTCTGTTTAAAAAAAGTTATCCCTCAGGTTCCCTTTTATTCTTTCCCCACTAACCTTTTACTGATGCCCTCTAGTCCTCAATTGCCCAACTCGATGTAACCGTGACTGTGTGCATTGATCTAGTCCATGCTGATCATGATCTTATACATCTGTACAAGTTCACCCCCACCACACCAGTCTGCAATGCTTTAAAGAATAAAGTTTTAGCCTGTCCAAACTCTCCTGAAAACTCAGACTGCTGAGTCCAGGCAACATCCTTGTAAATTTCTTCTGCACTCTTTCGAGTTTAATAACATCCTTCCAATAGCAAGGTGAGCAAAACTGAACACAACACTCCAAGTGTGGCCTCACCAACTTCCTGTATAACTGCAACATAACTTCCGAAACACTATACTCAGTGCCCTGACTGATGAAGGCCAGTGTGCCAAAAGCCTTTTTCCCTGCCCTGTCTAACTAGGACTCCACTTCGGGAGAACTGTGCACCTCAACTCCAAGACCCCTCTCTCCCACTACGCTCCTTAAGGTCCTACCATCCACTATGAAACTCCTCCCATGATTTGACTTTCCAAAAGGCAAGATCTCATAGTTATCAATATTAAACTCCATTTGCCATTTCTCAGCCCACCTCCCCAGCTGATCAAGGTCCTGCTGCAATTTCTGATAACCTTCCTCATTGTCCATGAATCTGCCTATTTTAGTGTCATCAGTAAACTTACTAATCATGCCCTTGGACATTCTCATCCAAAACATTGATA
Source organism: Hemiscyllium ocellatum (assembly GCF_020745735.1). NCBI lineage: Eukaryota > Metazoa > Chordata > Chondrichthyes > Orectolobiformes > Hemiscylliidae > Hemiscyllium > Hemiscyllium ocellatum. The sequence continues at coordinate 14,760,396 of NC_083444.1, forward strand.
TCAATAACAAACAGCAATGGGCCCAGCTCCGACCCCTGAGGCACTCCAGTCTGACTAGCATCCTTCCACTATTACTCTCTGCTTCCTGCCATCAAGCCAATTGTGTATCCAGCTCCCCGGGATTTGATACGATCTAATCTTCCAGAGCACCCTCCCTTGTGGAACCTTATCAAAGGCTTTACTGAAATCCATATGGACTTCGGCTTCTGCCCTGCCCTTGTCAACTTTCCTGGTCACTTCATCAAAGAACTCTAACAAATCTGTGAGGCACGGTCTCCCATTCACAAAGCCGTGCTCACTACTCCAAATCAAACGTATGTGTTTCTTATCTCTCAGAGTCTTCTCAAGTAACTTACCCACCACTGATGTTAGATTTACTGGTTGGTTGTTCACATGTTCATCTTTGTACCTGTTCTTGAATAATGGCACAATATTCGCTACCCTCCAGTTTTCAAGGACCTCACCCGTAGCTAACGATGGTGCAAAAATATCAGCCATGGCCCCTGCAATTTCTTCTCTCGCCTCTCGCAGTGTTTATATATATATTTGTCTGGACCAGGGGATTTATCCACCTCCAGTAAATTCCTATATCCTCCATGTACCTCCAGGGGTTCTCGAGATCCCAGCTGCCTGTATCTGAGCCATGCCGACATTTTTCCAGGTGAAATCCTCAATATCTCTTGTCATCCAGGATTCCCTATTCCTGCCACCCAATCCTTTCACCCTCACAGGAACATACACACCTTGTACTCCAGCAATCTCCCTTTTAAAGGCCTCCCACTTGCTGGAGTTTCCTGAACCTGCAAACAAACTGCTCCAACCAACCCCTGTAAGCTCTTGTCTAATTCCATCAAACTTCACCTTCGCCCAATTCAGAACTTGAACCTGTGGATCAGTTTGGTCCCTCTGTATAACTATTGTGAAATGAATAGAACCGTGGCCACTGGTCACAAAGTGTTCCCCCACTGTTCTATGTTCTGTGTCCCCTCTGTGACCTGTCCTGCACCATTTCCCAAAAGGAGATCGAGGTTTGTCCCTTCCTGAGTAGAACCCACGATATACTGCTTGGGGAAACCTTCCTAAATGTACTTAACAAATTCCTCCCCATCTCAGCCCTTAACGCTATGGCATTCCCAGTCTATAATGGAAAATTAAAATCTATGTCAGCCCTATTGCTCCTGCAAGTCTCCCCAGTCTCCCTGCATATTTGTTCCTTCAATTCCTGTTGACTGTTTAGGGTCCTATCGTGCAAACCCAATAATACCACCATCCCCTTCTGATTTCATAGCACCACCCACATAACCTCGCTGGATGACCCTTCAGTTACTTCATTTCTGATTACTGCTGTGATACTCAGCTGGATCAAAAAGGTATCTCCCCTCCCCTCCATCCTCCCCCTCTATCCCACCTGAAGCTCCTGTACCCTGGTACGTTAATCTGCCAGTCCTGTCCCTGCCTTAGCCATGTTTCTGTAACGGGTACAATCTACCAGCCTCACGTACCTATCCACTCCCTGAGTTCATCAGCCTTCCCGGTCAGCCCTCTTGCATGGAAGTCGATGCAATGTAATCCAATAGGTATTCCTCGCTCCCTGTCATGTTCCAGTCTGACCTATCTCTTCAAATTCCTCTTTCTGATTACTGTATCTCCTTGAGCCTCACATTTGCCTCCCTGCTGTTGAGGATCCCACCCCCCTGCCAATCTAGTTTAAACCCTCTCTGGAGCATGAGCAAACCTGGCTGCCAAGATATTGGTCCCCTTCCAGTTCAGGTGTAACCCGTCCCTCTTAGACAGGTCACCACTGCCCCAGAAAAGATCCTAATGATCTCCAACTCTGAATCCCTGCCCCTTGCACCAATTCTTTAGCAACACATCCATCTGCCGTATCCTCCTGTCCTTCCCCTCACTAGCACGTGGCATTGGAAGTCATCAGGAGATTATCACCAATGAGCACTTGGTTTTTAACGCTCTTCCTTGCGCTCTATAATCATTCTGCAGGACCTCATCCCTACTTCTACTTCTGTTATTTGTGCCAACGTGAACAATAACTTCTGGCTGCACACCTTACCCCTTGAGAACATTCTGCAGCCGCTCTGAGACATCCTGGACCCTGGTGCCTGGGAGACAACACACCATCCTGGATTCCCATCAGCACCCACAGAATCCCCTGTCTCTGTCCCCCTAACTATCGAGTGTGCTATCACTAAGGACCTGTTTCCCTTTCCCGTTTCCCGCTCTGCCCCAGAGCCAGTGGGATTGCCACCGACCAGGATACTGCTGCTTTCCCCTGAACGGTAACACACCTACCCCACCCGCCCCCAACAGGTTCCCAAACGGAATACTTGTTTGCGAGGGGAATGGCCACAGGGGATTCCTGCCCTAACTGCCATCTCAGCTGCTGTCAGACTGAAACGGAATGTTAAAAGGACGTTACCGGAGCTTCCCTGGATTTTTTACTGAGCTGCTGCTCTCTGAAACCTCCCGAAACAAAGCCTTACTGCTCACACTGCTGCCAACACATTGTCCAACAGCACAGCTCTCTCCCCCCACTCCTTATATGCTTTAGTTAGAGAGGGAGGGAAGGAGGGGGAATAAATTTGAGGGAGGGAGTAAACATTTTCGGGGGAAGCAGGGCATTACGAGGCTGCGGGGATTGCAGAAACAGATCACGGGGGAAGGAAACTTGGGTGAGAGAGGGAACACAGGGATGATGGGATAAAGAGAACATGGGGGAGGGGAGACAAACAGCAGCGGGAGGGGGCAAAGGAGATCACAGGGAGGGGACATTGTGGGGAAGAGAGAGCAAGCTGGGAGGGGGAAGAGTGTGTGAGTGGGGGAGAGGAGGGCAGGGGAAGCGGAGAAAGAGCACGCAAAGAGGGGGAGAGAGGACAATGTGGGGAGGGGAAGCACAGTGTGGGGAGGGGGGAAAGGAGAGTGTGGGGAGGGGTTAAAGGAGAGTGTTGGGAGGGGGAAAGTACAGTGTGGAGTGGGGGAGAAAGGAGAGTGTGGGAGGAGAGGAGAGTGTGTGGGGTGAATGGAGAGAGTGGGGATGGTGAAAGAAGAAGGTAGGGAGAGGGGAAGGACAGTGTGCGAAGGGGAAATGTAGCAGCCCCCTTGATGGTAAAACATTGGTGGTCATGGACAGCTATATCCCCAACAACTTCCCCATCAAACGAAGGAGAGCCCAGACAGAAAGGCAGTGGGTCTTGCTACAAAAGGAAACCAACAGGAACAAGCCACCCAAACAAAGAACAAGAACATAGAACAAAGAAAATTTACAGCCCAGGAACAGGCCCTTCAGCCGTCCAAGCCTGAGCCGATCCAAATCCACTGTCTAAACCGACTCCTAAGCATCTGTATCCCTCTGCTCCCCACCTACTCATGTATCTGTCCAGACACATCTTAAATGAATCTATCGTGCCTGCCTCTACTACCTCTGCTGGCAACGCATTCCAGGCACCTACTTCCCTGTGTGTAAAGTACTTTCCATGTGTATCCCCCTTAAACATTTCACCTCTCACCTTGAACACATGACCTCTCGTCATTGAGTCCCTCACCCTAAGAAAAAAGTTTATCTATATCCACCATGTCTGTAACCTTCATGATTTTGTAAACCTCAATCAGGTCCCCCCTCAATCTCCTGTTTTCGAATAAAAATAAACCTAACCTACTCAACCACTCTTCATAGCTAGCACCTTCCATACCAGGCAACATCCTCGTAAACCCTCTCTGCACCCTCTCCAAAGCGTCCACATCCTTTTGGTAATGTGGCGACTAGAACTGTACACAGTATTCTAAATGCAGCCGAAACAAAGTCTTGTACAACTTTAAAATGACCTGCTAGCTCTTAGACTCAATACCCCGTCCAATGAAGGCAAGCATACCATATGCCTTCTTGACCACTCCATCCACCTGTGAAGCCACTTTCATGGTTCAATGGACCTGAACTCCCAGATCTCTCTGCTCACCATCTTTTCCCAAGGCTCTTCTGTTTACAGTCTAGTTTGCTCTAGAATTAGACTTCCCAAAATGCATCACCTCATATTTGCCTGGATTGAACACCATCTGACACTTCTCTGCCCAACTCTCCAGTCTATCTATATTTTCCTGTATTCTTTGACAGTCCCCTATGCTTTCTGCTACTCCACCAAACATCGTTTCATTTGCAAACTTGTTGAACAGACCAACAATGCCCTCTTCCAGATCATTTATGTATCTCACCATCAACAGTGGCCCAGCACTGATCCCTGTAGAACAGAACAGTCACATTTCTCGATTTCGAGAATCTCCCTTCAACTACTAGTCTCTATCTCCTGTTGCTCAACCAGTTCTTTGTCCACCTAGTGAGAACACCCTGCACACCATGTGACTTCACTTTCTCTATTAGTTTACCACGGGGAACCTTATCAAATGCCTTATTATATATGACATCGACAGCCTTTCCTTCATCTACCAACTTGGTCACTTCTTCAAAGAACTCTATTAAGTTGGTGAGGTACGATCTCCCCCACACAAAACCATGTTGCTTATCACTGATAAGCCCATTATTTTTCAAATATAAATAGATTCTATCCCTCAGTACCTTCTCCAGTAACTTCCCCACCTCTGACATCAGGCTCACTGGTCTGTAGTTATCTGGAATATCCCTACAACACTTCATGCACAGGGGGACAACATGAGCACTCTCCAGTCCTCCGGCACTTCTCCTGTGTTCAGGATGCGACAAAGCTATCTGTTAGGGCCCCAGCTATTTCCTCTCTCGCCTTCCTCAGCAACCTGGGATAGATCCCATCCGGTCCTTTGGGATTTGTCCACCTTAATATCCTTGAGCCTACCCAACACTTTTTCCCTCCTTATGTCATAGTGATCCAGAGTAAATAAACTTCTACCTTTAATCTCAAAATTCATCATGTCCCTCTCCTCATTGAATACTGATGCAAAGTAATCATGGAGAATCTCACCCATTTTCTCTGGTTCGACACACAACCTTCCTTCCTTATGCTTTAGTGGACCAACTCTTTCTCTAGATACCCTCTTGCTTCTTATACATGAAGAAAAGGCCTTGGGAATCTCCTTAATTCTGCTCGCTAAAGTTATTTCATGAGCCCTTTTAGCCCACTTGATTCCTCATTTAAGATTGGTCCCACCCTACTGATATTCCTCCAAGGCCCATTCTGTTCTTCGCTGCCTGGACCTTATGAATGCTTTCCTTTTCCTCTTGGCTAGTCGCACGATTTCTCCTGTCATCCACAGTTCACGAATCTTGTGTTTTCTATCCTTTGTTTTCAAAGGGGCATGCCTATCCGACACTATCTTCAACCTATCTTTGAAAGCCTCCCACACAGCAAATGTGGACTTCCCTTCAAATAGCTGCTCCCAATCCTCATTTCCCAGCTCCTGTCAAATTTTGATATAATTAGCCTTTGCCCAGTTTCATACATTTCCCTCAGGACCACTCTCATCTATGTCTATGATTGACAGTGTTTCAGACAATTAACGGATTCTCCGGATTGGTCCGAACTATAGAACGTTATGAAAAGCCATCGACCAAGGCACAAAAACAGGGTTCACCTGCAGACGGTTTTCTTAAATCTTCTGGAGGCGTTCTGAGGAGACCAGCACGGCAAGGGTCAGAGACCAGCTGACCAACCAGAGACCAGCTGATCACCCAGAGAGAGAGTGAGGGAGAGATAAATCAGCCCCACAGGCCCAGAGACTGAGAGAGAGACACACACATACAGAGGGGGAGAGAGTCAGAGAGACAGAGAAGGAGAGAGAGACAGGTAGATAGAGAGACAGTGAGAGAGACAGAGTGAGAGAGAGTGAGAGAGAGGGTCAGACAGACAGAGATAGAGCGAGAGAGATAGAGAGACAGAAAGATAGAGAGAGAGACACAGAGAGTGAGAGGCAGAGAGTGAGAGGCTGCGAATATCTCCAAGCGACTCAGGACTTAAACAGCCAGCAGGATTACAGACAGCATGCCTGTAATTAAAGGGTATTGTAACATGTTTCCTGATAAAGACGGGACTGTGTATATTGGGATTGGCTCATGTTTGTACTGATTTGACCGTTTCAGTATTGGTGACACCTGGGCACATTCATTCAGATCATTCCCGTTGGAGTTGTCGAAATTGTTTTAAGGAGAAATTGGACAAGATCTTCATCTCCAGAATTTTCTCATGAACTTCCACTGAGCTGTCTCCTAAGCAATTATATCCCAAAATTGTTTGCAAAACTCCAGCTGAGGTTGTTGTCCTGCCTTCTACACTTGCAGCAACACTCCCAGACCTTTATACTCTATTCTGTTTATAATAAATGTCCAAACTCCATTTGCCTTCCTTGTTGGTTGCAGAAGATGCAATGATCAGAGGGAGGTCAGTGATGTATCTGATGGACAGTGACAGTAAGGGGGAAGTCAGTGATGTATCTGATGGACAGTAACAGTAAGGCGGAGGTCAGTGATGTCCCCATTGTTGGAGGTCCATCTTGTTCACTGAGACCCCTTCCCTCTGGAAAGGCAGTATGCTGTCCTTAGTTGGACATTCATATGACTCCAGATCCTGGAAAATTGGGAATGGGGAATAAATGCTGACCTCGCAGTAATGTACACATTCAGTGTGTGAGAAGACTCAGTGAGTGAAATGTTCTTGTTTAAAGTGGGCAGCTCCTACCCGAGAGGACAGAAGGACAGCTCGGAGACATATTTTCACACTTGGAATGAACTGTCTCGATGCAGCATCAGATGAAATAATTGTCAAAAATCACACAAAACCAGGTTCTAGTCCAACAGGTTGAACGTGTCAACCCCAGTCTCACACCAGCACCTTCACATCATGAAATCGGGTGTGATCTCGGGATGGGGATCATGGTGCTTGAGTGGACAGTGTTATTGCTGGTAGATTCCAGTTTCTGCCTTTGTTATTTCATTATCACGTAACCCCCCCTCTGTAATCAGGATTACACTTGTTATTGTAATGGGTTTATTCATTTCCAGAAATGTGTAAAACAGCAACAAAGCTGAGCAATGCTGTCACCTCGATCTCCCCAAGGAGCTCCCACACAGTATAAGGCAGCGTCTCTGGGAATGCATCAGCTCAGAGTCTCAAACAAGGAGCTTGTCAGCTGCCTGAAGGGACAGATCACCTCACACAGAAAAATGCATCGAGCAATTGATCATGTGCAGAAAGTGTTCTACACCATCCTTGCTTTTACTGGCATCCCAGGTATGGCGCTATGACAATTGAACTTGTTTTAATCTGCTGCTGATCTGCTCTCTGGTTTTACCGTTTGAACAATAACGTCTCCAGCTCACTGACTGGTCACCCTTATCCAGGCACCGGGACAGTGACAGCAATTGACTGAGCAGCATTCTCGGTACAATCCTACACTGACAGAGACTCCCAACCTCACTGCTGCTGCAGCATTTTCTGTTCTCAGTGTTGTGTCATCTGTTCCAGTTTGATATGGCTTCAAGGTATGAGGAGAGATCAGGCAGGTTAGTTCTGAAGAAGGGTCACTCGACCCGAACTCTGTGCTCTCTCCCACAGATGCTCTAGACCTGCTGCACTTCTTCTGATTTCATTCCGTAAATGAAGCCAGGTTGATGGAGAATTTTGAAGGTTAAGGGATGATCTGAGTGAAGTCCAACAAAATATTAAAAGGAAAACATGAACTATTTCTACTGGTTGCAGATTTAGAACAAAGGATCATAGTCTGTGAATGGGGCTGAGAGCGTTCAGGAGAGATGTCAGAAAGCTCTTCTGTGCACAGAGGGTGGGAAAGGTTTGGAACTCTCTTACACACACACAGTCATGGATGCTGCATCAGTTGGGAATTTTCAATCTCAGATTTTTTTTTTGGCAAATCAAAGGAATTGAAGAATTTGCGCCTTGTTCTGATTTGTAAAGCTTCATCTACCATCGCTTCCCGAAATTCTCTCCTCACACTCTTTGGTCAGGAGATTGACATTTTGACAGATTGCCCTCCTGGTCCCTCCACATTGAGATGTTGGTGGGTAGATTTACAGTGTAAATATTACAGTAAACCTAAAACTCCCACATTGTCATTAAGGGAGTCCTGCATGCTCTGCTGTACTGCCCTTGTTTAAGATACACGGTGTAGTTGTGTTTGAAATCTCACACAGGTTCTGGCGACCTGTTTTATAATCCTGCCATGGCTCCTATTAGGATTTAGTCCAATGACAGGATCAGGGGATAACTGTTTCTCTGGAGAAGGGGAGAGTTTGGATTATTGACAGTCCAATTGCTCGTCCTATAACTGACTTGGGATTGAGGATTCTAATGGGGTTCTGTACCTTATCATGCAACCAAAGAAAGTCATAGACTTCCTTCTGCTCTCCTAGGAGGAGTTGTGAGCTCAATATCTGTCTAACTTCTCGAGTCTCGAGACTGTCTGCGCTGGAGAATAATCTGGAGTGAGTGTTAAAGTCTGATACTCAAACTCACTCACACCCAACGACTCCCAGTCACACAGTGCATGCGGATTTGTTGGAAAAACCTTGTTATTGCTCTCTGGAATGGGTAAGGGGTATTTCTGATCAATAATTTGTTGTTTCTTTTCCCATTTGTCTCCCACAGTAAATTTGCTAGCAGTGACAGTCCTTTCCAGGCAAAACTGTGGTGTTTCCCCTTGCACTACCCGTTACCTGGTGTTTATGGCAGCTGCCGATCTGATGGTCATTATTACTGAGGTTATACTGTGGAGATTCCGTTTCTATTATTACCCGCAGTCTTTCCTGGACATCACTCCTGTGTGCAGTGTTATTGGGGCACTGTGTCGTGCTGCCACGGACTGCTCTGTCTGGTTCACCGTCACTTTCTCCTTTGACCGATTTGTGACCATTTGTTGTCAGAAGCTGAGAACAAAATATTGCACTGAGAAAGCTGCGACTGTGGTTCTGGCAACAACCTGCACCCTGTTCTGTCTGAAAAATATCCCCTTCTATTTTCAATATGAGCCTATGAAGATAATCAACAATGTGCCATTCTATTGTAAAACAAAGCTAAGCTACTATACTGAGACTTGGTGGGTGGTATTAGATTGGCTCGATACAGTTTTAACCCCTTTACTGCCATTCGCTTTAATTCTGTTGCTGAATGCTCTGACAGTCAGACACATTTTAGTGACCAGTCGAGTCCGGAAGAGGCTGAAGGGTGAGAGCAAAGGAGAGAATCACAGAGACCCAGAGATGGAGAGCAGAAGGAAGGCTGTGATTTTGCTCTTCACCATCTCTGGGAGCTTCATCCTCCTGTGGTTAATTGTTGTTGTGTATTTCTTATATTATACCATTCAAGGAATCAATCCTGTTGATTACTCGCCTTTTATAGATCACTTCAATGCAGTTGGTTACATGCTGCGGAACCTAAGCTGTTGCACAAACACATTTATTTATGCAGCAACTTTGTCTCAGTTCAGAGCGAAGACCAGTAATGCAGTAAAATACCTGGTTCCATGGATTCCTTGTTGTTTGAATAAATAAAACTCCTCCGTGAAGCTCACAGGAGGGTCCGACTGTTTCCAAACCATGAAATGATTTTGTTTTATTCACTCGTGGGATGTGGGTATCACTGACTGAGTCTGTAGTTATTCCCCATGCCGAATTGCCCCTGAGAAGGTACTGCTGAGCTGCCTTTAACACTGATGGAATAACAATATATTTCTAAATGAGGATGGTGAGTGACTCAGAGGGGAATTTGAAGGGGGTGATGTTCCCATCTATCTACTGCCCTTGTCCTTCGAGGTGGAAGTGCCCGTGGGTTTGGAAGGTGCTGTGTGAGTATCTTTGGTGAATTTCTGCAGTGCACCATGTAGTTGGTAAACACTGCTACTACTGAGTGTCAGTGATGGAGGGAGAGGATTTCTGGGGATGTGATGCCAATCAAGCGGCTGCTTCATCCTGGATGTTTTTTTTCTGGTGTCATTTGGAGTGGGAGCAGTGACAGCGATGACCAGAGGCCCGACAGGAAGGTCAATTTAAACAGATATGAAGGTTTACCTCTTGTACAGGCGGAGCGTACACTGAGCACGAGCAGACACGGGACTGCTGGTTAAGTAAGGCTTTATATTTGGGCAGTTGCTTTCTCCCAAACAGTACTCGGGAATGTCTCCAAACCGTCTTCCTCCTCTCATCAAAACAAAAGGGCTCTGTGCCCCAATTGGGATGTTGACTGGTTTCAGTATTTCCCTTTAGTTTCTCAGTAGTCTCGGGAATTTAGAACAGTGGGAATGGAGGTTCGGGCAGTTGAATGTCCCTCTTGTAGAATGTGGGAGGTAAGGGTCACCACTAGTGTCCCTGCGAACTGCATCTGTGGGAAGTGCCCCCAACTCCAGCTGCTCAAAAACAGCGTTAAAGATCTGCTGCCCCCGAATGAATTGATTCCCACAGGTGAGGTGGGACTGACTACCTTTAATATCAAGGCCACATTTGTTTGAGGTTTGGAATGTTGCTACAAGTAACTCACCTCCTGACTCCCCAAAGCCTGTCCACCATCTACAGAGCGCAAGTGTGACAGAATGCTCCCCACTTGTCTGGATGACAGCAACTCCAACAACAGCGAGTAAGTTTGATACCATCCAGGACAAAGCAGCTGCTTAGTTGGCACCACATCCACAAACACCCACTCCCTCCACCACTGTTTCTCAGCAGCAGCAGTGTGGACCATCTCCAACATGAACTGCAGAAATTCACCAAAGGTCCTCAGACAGCATCTTCCTAACCCACAAACTCTACCATCCAGAAGGAAAAAAGCAGCAGATAGATGAGAACGGATACCCCTGCACATTCACCTCAAAGCCACTCACCATCCTGACTTGGAAATATATCACCATCCCTTCACTGGGTCAGAATCCTGGAGCTCCCTCCCTAACAGCATTGTGGGTCTACCTACACCACACGGACTGCAGTGGTTCAACAAGGCAGCTCACCCCAACACATTATGGAGGAGCAACTGGGGACAGGCAGCGTTCCCAGCCAGGTCTGGACCAGCGATGCTCACGTCCCGCAAGTGAATAAGACAAAGTGCATGCAGGTAAATGCAGGAACAGCAGGGAATCTGATCAGCACACCACCGTCTTCACTGGGGATGTTAGGGATGGGCTATAAGTGCTATTTTAGTCAGAGATCCACACATCTGATCTACAAAGTAATAATAATTGAGATTGACAGTCGAATTTAGGATTAGAAACATCACCAAAAAATTGAAATTGAGCATCAGGTAAATAAGAGTGTCAAAGAATAGATAATGAGAATAGATTGGCAGCTGATGTAAAAGGTTGGTCACTATGCACATCGGGTAATGGGAATAAGACAAGGACTAATTCTGTCCCAAACTTGCAAATGTAGGTTGTACACACCGAGCTGAGGTAATAAATGAGAAATTAAGATTTGTTTTATCTGGGATAAATAAGATGGGACAGCCACAGGGAGAGCTGTGGGAGCAGAGTCCCTGTGTATATTTAAGACTGTGGGAGAGAGATCCTTGTGGGAGCTAATTACTGCAGAAGCTGGGATCTGTACTGAAAACAAAAAATGCTGGAAATCACAGCAGTCAGGCAGCATCCATGGAGAGAGGGCAGGCTAATGCTTTAAGTTTATCTCCATTAGAGATAGATCGGTGATAAGTCAGGGAATCAAGGGTTACAGGGAAAGGGCAGGAAAGTGGCTGTGAGGAATGTCGGATCAGCCACGTTCCCATGAATGGTGGAACAGGCTGGAGGGGCCAAATAAATGGCAGGTCCGAGGGGAGTACTGAGGATAAAAGGGAGCTTGGTGTACAAGTCCATAGATCCCTGAAGCTGTTAGCACAGGTAGACAGGATGTTTAAGAAGGTGTCCGGGATGCTTGTCTTCATTAGCCAGTGATTAGAATATCGAATATAGAACACAGAATCTGTAGAGACCCCAGAATGTTGCTATCTTATAAATGAGGCCTTCCTGAGGAAATGGAGACCATCACACATTCAGGCGGATGGGAAATGGGCAGCAGGTTATCAAGTTGTATTCCCGGTGGGATGGGGAAAGGAAATGTTGTGGATATAAATTAGCAGTAGGAGGTTATTTGAGAGTAAGGAGAACTCATGTCAAATTCCAAGAACATTTTTATTGGCCTGAACTGTATAAAGATGTAGTCGAATTTTGGAGACATTTCATATGTGTCAGGAAATTGGAAACTTTCAGGCAGTGATAAAGCCAGCAATTTTAATATCAATTCCCGCATTTGGGGAACATTTTACAAGGGTGTTAATTGATTGGGTAGTGTTGTACCAAAATTAATAAAATTCACATTTCGAAGGAAGTCAGTCAAATTTATTAAATGCAAACCTATTGGGAGGGGCAGTGTGATTGTGCCCCTAACCATGGAACGTGACCAGGCCGTCCCTCCTTGAACATCAGGGACAGCAGTTTTTATAGTCTGGATGGCGCATACAACAAAAGACCGCGAAAGATGGTTTCTTGTGTTCTGTACATGCACACACGGAGATCGCCATTGTGTTCTGTAAGTATTTCTTGTTTAGTTCGTTCCTGTTTTCAGTTCCCCCCTTGTGGTCCGAGACATGCAGGAGCATGATGAACAGACCACCACCATCCAGTAATAATCAGTGGGGTAGGATTATAATCATGAAACAGTTTCCCATCCTGCTGGATATTATCAGCCTCCAGGCGGATGTGATCCGCTTGGTCAGTTATATTGTCTGAGGTATTCGGAGTGTATGAGACGCACTAGGCCCCAATAACAGCACAGGGGCCACCTTTTGCCACTCGCAAAGAGGAGAAAGTGAGGATAGCAGATGCTGGAGATCAGAGCTGAAAATGTGTTGCTGGAAAAGCACAGCAGGTCAGGCAGCATCCAAGAAGCAGGAGAATCGACGTTTCGGGCATGAGTCCTTCTTCAGGAATGAGGAAAGTGTGCCAAGCAGGCTAAGATAAAAGGTAGGGCGGATGGAATTGGGGGAGGGGTGTTGGTAATGCGATAGGTGGAAGGAGGGTAAGGTGATGGTGATTGGCTGTAGTGGGGGTGGGGGCGGTGAGGTCAGGAAGAAGATAGCAGGTTAGGAAGGTGGTGCTGAGTTTGAGGGTTGGTACTGAGACAAGGTGAGGGGGAGGGGAAATGTGGAAACTAACGATAACTGGAGGAAACTCCAGTTTCCTCATTTCCCCTCCCCCCACCTTGTCTCAGTCCCAATATGGAGGGAGCCAAGGGTAGGCCTTGACAGCACGGTCAGAGTAATTCTCATTGTAAGGCCTCAGGTAATCAGTCGGAATTGAAGTCCAAATGGTTTTGTACATTTTCCCTGTCGTCGTGCCTGACAACCTCAAGGCTCAGAATATTCCAGAAAGAAACAATCGGTGGGCGGACGGGGTAAGGAGCAGGGAACGGGAACATTTGCTGGTTCTGGCATTCACCTTGATGTGGAATTAAAACAAATCGCCCCCGTGGGCGTTCCTTCACCCGCGGTGTTTGTGAGGGTCAGAGCCAGAGGGGTGTATGTTAAAGGATGTAGTGAGGCTGGAACCAACCTTTATAGTTTTGCATGTTATAACCCGTGGTCTCCCAGGTGACCTCATCATTGGCAGCAGAAATGGTCTGGTCAGGGCCTCACATGAATGACCGGGGAGATTCTCTGTCAGACCGAACCCCCGCCCATCCCCCAAATGGATAAATGCGAGGATCTGTTCTGGTCCAATCACCATTCCACCGTTTTGCATTTATTAAACGGAATGGGAGTCAGGGGAATCCCCCCAATAGAGTGTGCAGGGATTCGAGTACACACCCAGCATTTCGAGATGTTATTTGGCTGTGTGTGCTGGTAGAACATGGTTAGGTATGTATTAACATGGAACCCCGCGCCTACTCCGGGGAGCAGGACTGAGGGTGGCACAATTCATTTGGTGCTGCCCCCCAGTGGCTACCAGGCAAAGAGTGAAGGCAACAATAAACAGGAACATCCCGGAGCTTCCCGAACGGAGTTATACAATGGTCCAAAGGCTGTACCGCCTGCACACAACAGCCCACGCTCTCAGACTGTTCACAACAACCGCGCACACACGGACATCGTCAGCAGGTCTCGAGAGGAGTCAGTCTGAAAAGAAAGCAGAGGGTGAGGATGATCAGCCAGTGTCTGGATATTTCTTCAGTTGTGACCAGTGTTTCCAGACTCCCCCTTCCCTCACATGTCAATACAGGTGGGTGTGTCACCGCTAATGATAACCTCAGAGGGACCATTCTACTGAGGGGCGAAGCCTGGTTTAACGGGAGAGTCTGAACCATAACCTTCCTACCCACCGATGGGACCTCCGCACAATCCTCTAATTGCCTCTGTTCATCCCTCCCTCACCTTCCTCTTTGTCCTGAACTGTTTTCCACATCTCCTTCAGCTGGGTGCTCAGTTCGAGCACATAGCGATGTATTCTATCGCAGCGAGGGCCAGCATCGGAACCCTCCCATGATGATGGAATCGGGCAGTTACATTGCCCAACCTGTCATCGACTCGTAAGGGGTCAAACCATTCGACCGGCTTGTGGTGGACTGGAGTTTGTCAGAGTCCTGCATGGCCTTAGCAAGGGAGGGTTTAAGAGTTCTGTTCATTCACTCCACCATGCCTGAACTTTGTGGATGGTAGGGTGTGTGAAATTTCAGTTTAATGCCCATCAGCTGACATGTGGTTTTTACAACTCTAACAGTGAAATGGGTCCCCGGTCGGAGTCAATCTGGGACGGCACCCAACTCCCCCACCTGGGCATCCCCTCCTCAGCTACAACCCTTGCCACAGCGTTAGCTGATCAGTTCTGGGTAGGGTCGGCCCCGACCCACCTGGTAAATTGGTCAATAATCACAAGGTGATCCATCTTCCCATGGGATTGGGGAAGAGGTCCCATAAAATCCATCTGTAACTGCCCCCAGAGTCCCTTTGGGCGTGGCTGGGGCCCCATTCTAATTTTAATGGGCCAGCCTGTGTTGTACTGGGCACACGTCACACAGCGGTGACAGAATCGAGTGAAATCTCTGCCCATGCCCTTCCACCACCATTGCTTCCCGATGTTGGTTATCATAGCATCACGGCCCCACCTGGGAAATGCCAATGTGTAATTACATCCTGAGAAGGATCCTTTTATCCCCACTTTCAGCTCCCCCCAGCCTCTCTGACTCTCACTGTGTCTGTGTCGGACCCCATTGTGTTCAAAGTGATACAATGCCACCCCCTGTTGGCCTCCCTCTGCCACTGCACAAGAGCAGGTTTTTTTTCTATCGGGACAATTTGCTCCTGTCCCTGTCCATTCCATTGTCTGTAAACTGCAGGCCCTGTTCCCTGTCCAAATTAATTCCAGCAATAACAACCCCCCCCTGTCCCTGACTTTACCCCCTCATATTTTATGCCCCATCTTGCAGTGCCCACTATTTTACGTCTCTCACTTTTGCCCTCCACAATCCCACCACCAACAATTTTGCCCCCAGCCAATTGTGCCCAGAGCTGGGGGAGTCAAAAACGGGGGGTGGGGGGAATATATTTTCTCTCATTTTGTCCCGCTCCATTTTTTTTGTTCCTCCCCAGTTTTTTGAAACTGTCCCAATTGAGCAACGTCCTCCCCCACCGACCCCACCCCCAGTTTTCTGCCCTGGCATTTTTGCCCATCCCCAGAGTTATTACCCCCACCCAACTCTTGCACTTTCCCCCAAACATTTTGCCCCCCACCACCTTGTCCTGGTCTAATTGCCCTTTCTCCATACTGCCCCCACTGCCATTCCTACCTGCATCCCCCCACTGGATATAAAAGCCCCCTCTGTGTCTCCATCGTGTACAATAACCGTCTCCCCTCCCCTCCCCCCTTCACTGGGCCCTCGCCCCTGGGCTGGAGGGGGTGGGGCACGGGGAGGATGCACACTGACTGACTGGCCTATAAACTGTGTGCTTTTTCATGCACAGCAAGATCCCATGCTCCCCCTCCACCCTCCTCAGTGAGAAAGGGGCTTTCTCTCCCACAACCCCACCCCCCGTTGGGACAGCAATGGGAGACACAGGGAACAGCAAGATCCCACTGTGATAACAGCATGTGCAGCACCAAGTGCTACTGAGTTCAAATCTACCCTGGGACAGGAACAGCAGGACAGATGGAGGGAGGGACAGATAGGGAGGGGGAGAGAAAGCGAGTGAGATGAGGGACAGAGAGAAAGGGAGTAGAGAAAGCGAGTGAGATGAGGGACAGAGTCTGAGGGAGGGACATAGAGCGAGCCAAGGACAAAGAAAGATCCCAGGGAGAGACAGAAGGACAGAGATGGGGAGAGAGAGAGAGAGGCACAGTGTGAAACCAGGGAAAGAGAGAGAGAAACACCCAGGCAGAGAGAACAAAGGGCAGAGAAAGATCCCAGGGAATGAAACTCCCAGGGAGAGAAACAGGGGACAGACAGGAGAGCGTGTAAAACCCAGGGAGAGAACAGGACAGAGAGAACAAAACACTTAGGGAGGGGTAGACAGGACAGAGAGAGAGAGAGAGTGAGAGAGAGAGAGAGAGAGAAATGCCTAACACAGGGAGGGAGGGGGAGAGAGAAAGTAAAAGTGCAGGGAGAGAAATCCAAAGGTGTGTGAGAGAGAGAGACAGCCAGAGAGAGGGAGAGAATGAGGGAAGAGCAGCCACAGGAGAGAGATAAAACAGACAGCTAGTGAAAGAGAGGGGGGTTGATGGTATGAAGCAGGTAGAATGATCCTCAGGCAGGAACAACAAGATCCCGCAGGGCTGACACAGAGAGGAGTGTGGGGAGAGGTTAGCAGGGAGGTTGGAGATTGACCAATTCAACAGTTCCAGGAAAGAGGGAGGATCCAGAGAGTTGTAGGAAGGGAATCTACAGGGGAATGTGAACAGGGAGGAGATGGGAAGGATGGGGATTGAAGGAAAGATGTGGGACAGACAGAGACAGAGAGAGTGAGCTGGGTACACAAAGGGAGAGGTAAGAGCTGGACAGCAAGAGGGAGGCAGTGACATCTGTGGGATCAGACTGTGCAGCAGCTCCCTCTCCTTCTTTCTGCCCCTTTGACAACCCCCCAGCCCAGAACTTGCCCCTTGTGATAAATATCCAACAGAGACGGCCTGAACCCCACAATTCTAATGCCTGTATGTGTGTGTGTGTGTGTAAATGAACAAGGAGACAGGCCAGTTTCTGATTGTTCTCTCTCTCTCTGAATGTTTCTGGCTCTTGTCTGACGATTCCAGGCGGCAGAAATGATTTGATTCTCTCAGTCTCTGCACCGTCCTGAGGTTCAGCTCCCGGATCAAATCTCCTCCTCTGGGAACTGACAGAGACAAATAAAAATTGATTTGAAATAAAATTCAACAGTGGTACTAAAAGCACAGCAAGATCCCACTGCTCTTTCGCCTTCCACAATCTCTCACTTTACTGTGATACTGGTTCAGTTTAATTATTGCATCATTAATGCATTGCATCACATCACAGCAACATCGAAACACAAAGAAATCACAATAGACCAGTTAACCAGAGGCTAAAAATACACACAGCAAGATCCCACTGCAGCAGTGTGACATCAGACAGATCGTATGTGTCACTGGCGTTGGTTAAGGGTTCGATTCTGTCTCCAGGACAACAGAGGGACCAACCCAACTGTTCAACAAATTCCAAACACTTGTCCCTCTGTTCCCCCTCTCTGTAACCCCCTCACTCTCTCTCCATTTCTGATGCCTCTATCTGTTACTCCCCACCCTGTGTCCTTCTCCGTCTCTCTCTGTTTCTCCTAGCTTACTCTCCATCTCTGAGATCTCTCTTTGTGTATTTCTCCCTAATTTAATCCTGTACACTGTAATCTTTGTTCCCCTCCACTTTAAATAACGATGGCTCATTTATCATCCTACCCTCTCTCTGACCCACATTCCTCTGACATTGTGACAAGACTTTATAGAGGGTCAGATATTTTGAGTATTATTTCCCTCCTCGGGAGTCCTGCCTCACAGATCCTGCAGGTTAACCTGTTTGTGTCACAATCCCAAAACCCTGGCTACTTTAAACCCAGGCTTCAAACCCATTTTAAAAACGACAGGGCCACAATCTGACAGGACCCAATTAACCAGAGGGCCCTACAAACCAGGCCTCCACACTCATCCCACCCCCGCAGTGGAGAATAAACCTCGGGGTTATAAACAGACCACCTCTCACCTGGGCCCCACAGGCTGCAGCCTGGCAACCAGGCCTCAGGCCTCTGGCCCGTGCTGCCATCTGGAGGTTGCTCTTGTCCAAGGCTTTCCTGGTCCCATGCATTTTGTTCTTCACTTTCCAACTTTCCCAACAAAGATTCTTTGGGATAAATGGGAGAAAAGATAATTGGGGAGATCCGGGTGGTGAGCGAGAGCACTTTGATGCAGATTTACACAGCAAGATCCCAGGTTTAAAAGTGGCCCCTGCACCACCCCCATAACTCATCCCCTGTACATTGCAGACTGTCACAACAACATCAAAATACAAACAAATCAGAAGACAGCAATTAACCAAAACAAACACATGCACCAAACAGGGAGCGCTGCTTGTTCTCAACAGCGACAGAGAAAACAGCTCATTTTAAGAATAAATCTAAATAATTCTTGTCCACATTTATTCTCACTGAGTGTTTGTGGACTCCACCCCTGCAATCACTGACACATTGTAACGTCTGTCAGTCTGCTCCCTGGGGAGCTCTCTGTGTCATTGAGATGTTAATTCCCAGGACAGGAGCCTTGTTTGATCTTGCTGCCCACTGAGATGTTAAGTCTGGGACAGTAAAGTGTTACTGTTCCTGGTTTGTTCAACTCTGTTCGAAGCCTTGTTAGTTGTGCCAGTGCAGTTTGAAAATGTCTAACGTTTCCTGATGAAGGGCTTTTGCCCGAAACGTCGATTTCGCTGCTCCTCGGATGCTGCCCCTGCGCCCCCCCATAACTCATCCCCAGTTGCTTGTTCTCAACAGCGACAGAGAAAACAGCTCATTTGAAGAATAAATCTAAATAATTCTTGTCCACATTTATCTTCCTTCATGGAGAAGTTAATGAAGAAAAACACCTTTGACCACAAGTCCATCAGGAAGTGGTCAGCACGTAGTGTCCTCGAGACCCTTCGGGAAAAGGAGAGGGCGAATCCTATTGAGCGGTTCCCTGAGCAGACTGTCAAAGCCATTTGGCAGAATGCCTCATTGCCAGAACTTTCCAACAAGCACCAAGACATGGCTTGGCTAGTGGTGTGAAGGGCTCTGCCTGTGAGATCCTTTATTCACGCCCGGACTCTCAGCCGCACCGCACGCTGCCCTCGAAGCGGCTGCGGGGGGGAAGAGACTGTCACACACCTCCTTCTGGAATGTGCCTATGCAGAGGAAGTCTGGAGAGGAATGCAGTGGTGTTTGTCGAGGTTCGTCCCGAGCTGCGCCGTGACGCGGGACTCCGTGCTCTACGGCCTGTTCCCCGGGACGCACACCGAGACGAACATCAACTGTGCCTGGAGGATCATCAACTCGGTGAAGGACGCTCTCTGGGTGGTCCGAAACCTGTTGATCTTCCAGCTGAAGGAGTTGGCCCCGACTGAGTGTTGCAGACTGGCACATTCCAAGGTCCAGGACTACGTGTTGAGGGACGCGCTGAAACTTGGGGCAAATGCCACCAAGGCGCGGTGGGGAAAGACCACCGTATAACATCTGCCTGTCTAACAGGGGGCCCATGCAGTCATTTGGGCTCTGCTGACGCCTCAGCTAATTATATGGGCATATGGTTGAAAAATGTACAGACCTGTATAAAAATGATAAATTCTGATCTCTGTATGTAAATGTTTACATGTGTATGGCATGACCAACTGTACAGACCATCAAATTATTTTACGAATAAAGTATATTTTTTGAAATAAAAAAAACTTCACTGAGTGGTTTGTGGACTCCACCCCTGCAATCACTGACACATTGTAACGTCTGTCAGTCTGCTCCCTGGGGTGCTCTCTGTGTCATTGAGATGTTAATTCCCAGGACAGGAGCCTTGTTTGATCTTGCTGCCCGCTGAGATGTTAATTCTGGGACAGTAAAGTTTTAGCGTTCCTGATTTGTTCAACTCTGTTTGAAGCCTTGTTAGTTGTGCCAGTGCAGTTTGAAAATGTCTAACATTGGTACCAACTTAGTGGCTCAGAGCCAGCCTTTAGACCCCCTGACACACACAGGTCTGGGAAGAGAGGGGGATATTTGCTGAGGATCTCTCGGAACTTTCCTGCTGTACCTGTAGTTTCCAAACTCTAACTCACTGTCTCTATCCCTGTCTGCCTGTTTGTTTCTCTCTCTCTCTCTCTCTCTCTCTCCGTCTCTCTCTTCTCTGTCCCTGTCTGTCTCTCCCTGCTCTGCTCTACATGCAGCCATTTCCAACTTGACCTTCAATCTTTTATTTCCTTTCCTTTTATCTAATATATTGGCAGAGTTTGGGAAATTCAAACATCAATCACATGCCAGCCGCTCAACACCCACATTTCCCCGTCTCTGCTACACCCCTCCCTCCCCAACACACACACACACACACACACACACACACACACACACACACACACACACACACACACACACACACACACACACACGTCCCATCAGATATCCACACTGATGTGCACACTTACACACACAGGCACTCACAATCCAAGACTCCCACTCGTACAGACAAATGCATACTCAAACAATTTCTCATACACTATGACAATCACACATACACTCTCTCACACACACACACCCGCTGTTTCTCATATGCACACACTCACTGACACACAGACATACACAGACTCACTGTCTCTCACACTCACTGACACACTCATTCACACACTCTTGCTCACACATGCTCACACTCACACTTACATACTCACTCGCACACACGTTGTCTCACATATACTCTCACACATACATTCTCACGCTCTCACACACATACACTCTCATTCTCTCGAATACGTGCACATCCTTTCTCTCCCAATTGCACACTCTCTCTCTCTCACCCTACATTCTTTCCCTCGCACATGCACATTCTCTTTCTCGCTTGCAGACACTCTTTGTCTCTCACATGTACACACCACCTCAAAGCTCACACACTCTTTCTCACTTGTGTACACTCTTGTTCTCTCTCATACACACTTACTCTCTCACACACACACTCTCACAAACACCCTTTCCCTCGCACACATGCAAACTCTCTGTCACACATAAGTTCTCTCTGTCTCGCATGCACACTTTCTCTCGCACATGCTGACACTCTTTCCTTAGAACATGCGTGCACTTTTTCACACACGCGCACACTCTTTTCTCGCACACGTTCACACTCTTTCTCTTGTGCGCGTTCACAGTTTCATACACGTTCACACTCTGTCTCACACATTATCTTTCTTACTCTCACACACTCTTTATCTTTCACATGTGCTCACACTCTCTTTCTCACTTGCGTACACCCTTTGTCTCTCTCACACACACTTTCATGCTCATGCTTTCTTTCTCTCCCAAGCGCGCACACCTTCAATGAGCTGTCTCTATTTTCTGCAAAGGGAATTCACATTTTGATGATGCATTAATGCAGCACAGAAAACAGCTTTTGAGACATTCCTCATTGTGACAGGAATTCAGCCCCAATCTGAAACTTGGAGAGATGTAACAGAACAGAAATGACCCAGCAGCTTTCTCTGTTCCTCTCCCAATGTAACATTTGACTGGTTAGTTTATCTTGTCTTCAGTCTATTATCCAACAAGCATCCCTTCACATCTCCCATTATTTCAGTTCTACTGCCATTTCACCAGACTCCCCACATCGAAACCATCCCCATCTAAATCTCCAGGCCAAGGTAGTGAGTGGTGTTAGGTACAGAGTAAAGCTCCCACTACCTGAAATGTTTCATAGTTCCTGCCCACATTCAGTGTGGGGTTAGATATTGATTCAGTCACTCACTTCCCTCATCCTGTCCTCATCAAACACACTCAGGGCAGCTCCATGACTGGGTTAGATAGAGAGTATGTGTCACTCCACACTTTCTCCATCTGAATCTCCCAGAGTTGGGGTAGAATAGAGTTAGATACAGAGTAAAATTCCCTCTACACCGTGCATTCAAACACTCCCAGGCAGTGACAGCACTGAGATTAGACACAGACCAAAGATTCCTCTACACTGTTCCCCCAACAGACACTCCCAGGACAGGGACAGCACGGGGTTAGATACAGAGTAAATCTCCCTCTACACTGTTCCCCCATCAAACACTCCCAGGACAGGGACAGCACGGGGTTAGATACAGAGTAAATCTCTCTATACACTGTTCCCCCATCAAACACTCCCAGGACAGGGACAGCACTGGTTAGATACAGAGTAAATCTCCCTCTACACTGTTCCCCCATCAAACACTCCCAGGCCAGGGGCAGCACGGGGTTAGATACAGAGTAAATCTCCCTCTCGACCGTCCCATCAAACATTCCTCGCTCGGTGACAGCACAGGGTTAGCTACAGAGTAAATCTCATTCTACACTGTCCTATCAAACACTCCCAGGACAGGAATAGCACGGGTTCAGACACAGAGTATAATTTGCTCTGCAGAGTCTCCATCAAACACTCCCAGGACAGGGAACATAAGGGGTTAGATGCAGGATAAATCTCCCTCTCCACTGTCACATCAAACACTCCCAGGACAGGGAACACAAGGGGTTAGATGCAGGGTAAATCTCCCTCTCCACTGTCCCATCAAATACTCCCAGGACAGGGACAATATTAGACAATAGACAATAGATGCATGAGTAGGCCATTCTGCCCTTCGAGCCAACACCACCATTCAATATGATCATGGCTGATCATCCTTAATTAGTATCCTGTTCCTGCCTTATCTCCATAACCATTGATTCCACAATCCTTGAGAGTTCTGTCCAAATCTTTCTTAAATGAATCCAGAGACTGGGCCTCCACTGCCCTCTGGGGCAGAGCCTTCCACACAGCCACCACTCTCTGGGCGAAGAAGTTTCTCCTCATCTCTGTCCCAAATGGTCTACCCCGTATTTTTAAGCTGTGTCCTCTGGTTTGGCACTCACCCATCAGCGGAAACGTTTCCTGCCTCAAGAGCGTCCACTCCTTTAATAATCTTATATGTCTCAATCAGATCCCCTCTCAGTCTTCTAAACGCAAGGGTATACAAGCCCAGTCGCTCCAGTCTTTCAGTGTAAGGTAATCCTGCCATTCCAGGAATTGACCTCGTGTACCTACGCTGCACTCCCTCAATAGCCAAAATGTCTTTCCTCAAATTTGGAGACCAGAACTGCACACAGTACTCCAGGTGTGGTCTCACCAGGGCCCTGTACAGCTGCAGAAGAACCTCTTTGCTTCTATACTCAATCCCTCTTGTTATGGAGGCCAGCATGCTATTAACCTTCTTCACTACCTGCTGTACCTGCATGCTTACCTTCATTGACTGGTGTACAAGAACACTCTGATCTCTCTGTACTGCCCCTTTAGCTAAAATGATTCCATTTAGGTAGTAATCTGCCTTCCTGTTCTTGCCACCAAAGTGGATAACCATACATTTATCCACATTAAACTGCATCTGCCATGCATCTGACCACTCACCTAACTTATCCTGGTCACCCTGTAATCTCCTAACATCCTCATCACATTTCACCCTGCCACCCAGCTTAGTATCATCAGGGAATTTGCTAATGTTATTACTAATGCCATCTTCTATATCATTAACATATATTGTAAAAAGCTGTGATCCCAGTACTGATCCCTGCGGTACCCCACTGGTCACTGCCTGCCATTCTGAAATGAAGCCGTTTATCACTTCTCTTTGTTTCCTATCAGCTTTCAATCCAAGTTAGTCCTTTGCCCCCAATACCATGCACCCTAATTTTGCTCACTAACCTCCTATGTGGGACTTTATCAAAAACATGGGGTTAGGTACAAAGGGGTTTTGTGTGGGGGAGATCTTGATCCACCCAGATAGTCCCATCAATTACACAGGGAGATTGATGGACTGGGTGAATGGGTAAACTGTGTTCGATGGAGTTCAGTGCAATCATGTGGTTATCAGGTTGGAGTACATAGAGGGAGCAGAATGGAGGGTTACAAGAACGATCTTGGGCCTTGGGATTACATTCTGAGGAGAGATTGAGGCTGGTTTCCTGTCGCACTGAGAAGGTTAAGGGATGATCTGATCAATATCTTCAAGATATGAACAGTACCAGACAGGGTCGATCAAGATCAATGATTCCCACTGGTTGGAGATTCTAGAAGAAGAGGGAACAGACTCTGGGAATGTGGGCCCAGAGCATTCAGGAGGGATGTTAGGAAGCACTTTGACACACAAAGGGTGGGAGAGGTGTGGAACTCTCTTCCACAAACAGCAGTGGATGATGGATCAGTTGTTCAGGTTAAATCTGACACACTGTTCCCATCAACACTCTCAGGACAGGGACTGTGTGTGGTATAGGTAGACTCCAAGAATCCCTACAGTGTGGAAACAGGCCCTCTGGCCCAACAAGTCCACACTGACCCTCCGAAGAGTAACCCACCCAGACCCATTCCCCTCCCCTATTATCGGGAATTATCCCTGACTTATGCACCTAATCTAAACATCCCTCAACACTGTGGACAATTTAGCCTGACCATTTCACTCTGACCTGCGCATCTTTGGAGTGTAGGAGGAAACCAGACCACCGGGAGGAAACCCACGCAGACACAGGGAGAATGTGCAAACTCCACACAGACAGTCGCCAGAGGTTGGAATTGAACCCGGGTCCCTGGCACAGTGAGGCAGCAGTGCCAAACACTGAGCCACCCTGCCACCCCTCAGCAGTAAAGCTCCCTTTAGTGTATCCCCATCAAACACTTCCAGGGAAGGAGTTACAAACAGAATAAATCTCCTTCTACCCTGCCCCCATCATTCCCTCCCTGGTTAGGTAAAGCATTGAGTTTGATACAGAGTAAAGCTCCCTCGATGAGATCACAATCAAAACATTTAATGGCAGGTATAATCTGATGAGAGATGCTGATTGAAACTTGAGCCCGCCTCTCCCCATCTTACACACACACAAAACAAAAATGGAAGAACTCCACATATTCAACACCAATTTCTTTGTTTGACACCCTGTTCTGTTCTGATTCACTGTTAGATTGCTGGCTCTGAACATCCTCACGGACAGTCGTCCTAATCTCATGTGCCATGTCCTGCTCCAAAACACCGCATCTAATTCCAATCCGGAGTGTGATACAGGAGCCTCTCAGTGTCGGAGGGAGGTGAGTCTTGAGCCTGACCCAGGTGTGTGAATGTCCTGTGTTCATCTGACATCCAGGGATTCTTTAATGGAGCTTTCATATTTGGAAATCCCAATATATTTGGTCATTCCATGTCCCTGTGTAAATTGTGTGGCGAGTGTGTGTTTGTGTGTGTGTGTGTGTGTGTGTGTGTGTGTGTGTGTGTGTGTTTGTGTGTGTGTGTGTGTGCGTGTGTGTGTGTGTGAGTGTGTGTGTCTGTGTATGTATGTGTCTGTGTCTGTATGTGTGTCTGCGTGTATGTGTGTGTATGTGTGTCTGTGTGTGTGTCTGTGTCTGTGTATGTGTCTGTGTGTGTCTGTGTCTGTGTCTGTATGTGTGTCTGTGTATATGTGTGTGTGTGTGTGTGTGTGTGTGTGTGTGTGTGTGTGTGTGTGTGTGTGTGTGAGATCCCACCAGGGCCTGGCATTATTGAATGAAATATGTCTTTAAACCAAAACATTCAACAATATTTTCCAGTTCCTTGTACACAAGTCGCAGAAAGCCAATGTGATGATGTCACCCAATTGTCGAAGAGTTTTTGAGACATGTTCCCTTCTCTTGTGCTGACAGATTTCCTGATCCATAACTGAATCCTTCTCTGTTCCTGCCCCCAGACAAGCATCGTACCTTTTAGTCTGGATTGTCCCTCCTCAGTCTGAGATTCAAAGACCATCACTGCCCATCTCACTGTATTCCATCTGCAGGAGGCTGAGGGATGATCACGGACAAACTGTGAGGGGGCTGTTTTAATCCACAATACCAGGACGAAAGATTTTGAAGATGTCAACCATCTTAGGTATGTTGATGGCAGCCATTTCATGGGAGCTCAGAGCTGACATTGACTTTATTATCAGGGAGAGGCTGGAAAGAGTGGGGACTTGGGGAGTGCATGTGTATCTGAGTGCAGTATAGATTCACCAGAATGATAGCTGGACAGAAAGGGGTCACTGGGAAGGGTGGGAAATGACCCAAACCCAGGGTTGTCTCCCTGGGATTTAGAAGGATCAGAAGGAATGAAAGTTTTTGAGACAATATTGGAAACTGCTGGGATGGAGAATGAGAAAGGCTTCTTGCTGCTTCTGGGTCTAGGATTAGAATCAACGTCCAAAACTCTAACAATACTCTGAAATCGTTTCAACATGAAAATGAAGTAACAAAGCCTCCCATTTCTCTGTGTGATATTGCACAGATTATGTCTGACTGCCTCACTCACTGAACCTTCCAACCCCCTTCCCAGTCTTTCTGTCTCCTCCTTGCATCTTACTGTCCCACATCACTTTGTGTTATCAGCAAACAGAACACAGGATCCCATCATCTCAGACATTCAGAGAGACTGTGTCCAGTGCACTGTCGGTAACAGAGAATGATTCCCTCTCATCTTCTGCTGTACAGCCCGTGTCTGTCTCAGAGTCAGCTCTGAAACATCTCCAGGACACTCCCATCCTCTCTCTGTCTGTCTCTGACTCTGTATCTGTGTCTGTAACTCTCTCGCCCTGTCTCTGAAATGAGCTTCCCCATTCCGTCATTCACACTGAGGACATTACAAAACTGCTCCATTCCCTGTAACCCAGTTTGAGGTGACACTGAAGACATGAAATGTCCATTATAAATGTCCATCACTCAGTTCCTTTCCAGGCCAGGCCCCTTCCCGCAAGGGCATTGGGTGACTATTTTGCTCTTTATGACAAACAGAAAGCCCTCAGCCCTCACAGTCCTATTTCACTGGAATTCTGTAAATCATATTAATTGGCGGTAAGGAAGTTTGTCTGTGAGTGTTTTACTGAGATGACATCAGCAATCATGTGGACTACTTTCATCCTCAGACACCTTCCCAATGACAGTAAACAGTGTCTGCTTGTATCATCCTGACGTCGCCTGCTCTTCCCTGTTTACTCCATTGGCAATTTGTGTATCATCGGCACATTGTGATCATGTGTCCTGTTCAATGGAGGGAGGTACAGAGTAAAGGTCTCTTTCCACTGTCCGCATTAATGACCCCGTGTCAGGTGCAGCACAGGGAGAGCTCTCTATGATGTTGCAGTCAAATATCTGAAGGACAAGTATTCCCCAAGCAGAGACATAGAGTTAAACTCAGTTTAAACTGTCTCCAACACACACCCCCACACACAGGCAGACACAAGGATATACGCCGTCTCTCTCATACACCATCTCCCGCTCTCTCTCTCTCCCATACACCATCTCACTATTGTTCTTTCCCACACCCAATCTCTCTCTCCCCCTTTTCTCTCTCTCTCTCTCTCTCCCTCTGTCTCTCACGTACACGATGTTGGTTTCGTTCTTGTGTCTAAATGAAACAGGGGACATGAGTGGAGAATGGGATTACGGAATTCAACTCCACCAACGGCCTCGATCATGTTGCATGACAGAGCATGCTTGAGGGGCCGAATGGCCTACTCCTGCTCCTATCTTCTATCATCTATTGTCTATTGTTTCCGTGTGATGTCTACAGGTTCATTGACAAGACCCACGTTGGGGGTGAGAGAAAGATGTGGGGATGACCAAAGAGGCTGTGAGCTGATATGGCAGCTTCACTGAGTGGGCAAGTCATTGGCAGATGGAATATAACGTGGAGAAATGTCCATGTACAGCACAGATTTCCAAACTCACTCAGTGACAGATTAAAATCCTCATTCCCTGCCCAGTCCACACTTCCTGACCCAGGGAGGTTTTGTCCCTGAGGGAGGGCAGGTTTCTGTCTGGATATCATTACATTGCAACATGAAGGTACTGAGTGTAACAGAGTTTGCTACATCCCATCATGTCATTTCCTTTGCTGTCTGTGTGTTGTGGATTATATTTAAAATGTTGGCAGGTGGAATAGAATGTAGTGGGATGTGATTTGCAAGAAGAATAGTAAAAGTAGAATTTTTGTATTTAAAATGGTGAGAAATTCTGAAATGTTATTGTCCAGGGGCTTTGTCTGATCTTGTACGTTAACATCAGGAAGTTAACATGATGTTAATGCCAACAAATAGGAGGACAAATGATACATTGAATGTTCTTATCAGGTGATTGGGTTAGGAACATGATCTTAACATGACAGTTAAGTTACAGACTGGAATCATATCGAAGTGTCCGGTGTGATTTATACATAGAATAACAGATAACTGGGAGTGAGTCACAAAGTAGAATATAATTGAAGGTTTTAGGGTATTTTATAAACAGAGTCACATGTACATGGGAGTGAGTTACACGTTGGAATCTAATCAAGGGTATTCAGTGTGGGTTTTTAAATGCAGAATAATGTACAAAGTCCCTTATCAATGGAAGTCAGCTTCAGATTGGAATTTTATCGAGGGGAGTTGAGTGCTTCTATATAGAATAACAGATACCCAGGAGCGAGTTACTGACTTGAATTAAATTGAGGGGCTTGGGCGATTTATATACAGAGCTAACATATCCTGACCGATCCTCAACTGCTCCATGATTTCACCCTCACTGACCTCTGCCTGACCCCTGAGCTATCCCATGACTAACCTCGGACTGACATGTGAGTGACCCTCGCTGTCACTGATATCTGTCTGACCCTTCACTCATCCTTGACTGACTCACACTGAAGCCTGACTGACAATAATCCCCTCCAATCCCCTCACCATCCTGACATGGAAATATATTGCCGTTCCTTCACTGTCATTGGGTCAATATCCTGGAATGCCCTCCCGGATGACATTGAGGGGTCTACCTGAGGCACTCTAACACATGCACACGCAGGAACAATTAGTGACACACATGCACCAACAAAAGGACTATCACCAACACTCGTTGGGTCTCTGTGTCCATGTGTGTTTCTGTCTCTGTCTGTGTGTGTGAGACTGTCTCTGTCTGTGTGTGTGAGACTGTCTGTCTCTGTCTCTGTGTGTGAGACTGTCTGTCTGTGTGTGTGTGTGTGTGAGAGACTGTCTGTCTCTGTCTATCTGTGTGTGTGAGACTGTCTGTCTCTGTCTTTGACTATCTGTGTGTGTGTCTCTGTGTGTGTCTCTGTGTTTGAGTATCTCTCTATCTCTGTCTATGTGTGTGAGACTGTCTGTTGTTCTTTTTCTTTCTTTTTCTTCTTTTTTCTTTTTTTTTAGTGGGGCAGCTGGTCCAAAGACAGTCCCCTTCCTCTCAGACACCTTCAAGGAGGAGAGTCCTTGATGTTAGAAATGGGGAAAAGTGTTGTTTTTACAGATATAGAAAAAGCATACAGAAAAGGGGGACAGCAAGAGAACTATTAACCCTGCAGGTATTTAGGGAAGAGTATCTCTACTTTTCAGGGCATAATTATGGATCATTAAGTACTAACTTTAATGTAGATTTATTCAAGAAAATCATTCCTTTTACCATGATGTTTAAAACAACAGTTTCAGCAAAAAGCGAAGATTATTGAAACATATAAGCAACGCACGAAAAAGATACATTGTTAAGATGTATGTACAAGAATGGAATGTACCTATGGATAATGAAAGAAGTTACAAAGGGGAACATGGAGATAAGAGTTGAGCCTTATGACAGCACGGGCAAGGGGGAAATTACCAACTTGGAAAGAAAGGGGCAATGGGCGTGGGGCATCGATGGGTAGAGGGGAAATAGTAAGAGAGATTGGGTAATTAGGAGTCTGGAGAGATGACCTCACTCAGCTCAAAGGGTATAACTGTACATTAACCTAAGTTCTAATTTGCTTTCATTTGCTTATGCAATTGAAGCCCTTACTTGCAAATTCGTAATAAATTGTCTTGTTTCTAGCTTTGGGAGTCTTGACTAAATATTATTGCATTTTGTTTCTAACATTGAACACGCACTCACACACTGATCTAGCTTCCTCTGAGCCAGCTCTCAGAGTGACCTGAACCTCTGACTCTCCGGTTTAGTTTATTTCCCTTTTCCGACACTCCCTCCTAACTGCGGTAGTGTTTATTTTTTCCCCAGCCCCCATGTTGTGTGTGTGCAGGTGTGAGACACAGTGAGACTCTCTGTTGTATTGGAGGCTGTATCCATTAAATGGGGTTAACAACCCTCTATCTGCCTCTGCCTATTCTTCTTCTAGTTCAGTCTTAATAATGCTGTTGGTCATGTTGGTGTGTCTGTGTGGGCCCAGCTCTGCCTGCAATGGGAGAAGTTTAAATCAATGAATTAATTAAAATCTGATGACTCAATGTATCCTCCTTGTGTTTAAAGTGATACAATGCCACCCTCTGCTGGCCGCCCTGCACCACTGCACATGCGGCAGGTTTGTTTTGGGACAATTGGCTCCTGTCCCTGACCATTCTATTGGTTCGGACAGTCACACAATGACCTGAGTGACGCAAGTCTCTGCGCGGTGATGTCACCCAAGTTGACCGCACCCCCTTTGGGAGGGATCATCAGGGAGGAAGTGGGAGGAGGCAAGAGGTGACTCAGGCCGGGGGCCTGAGGCGAGGCAGAGCGGCTCCGTCTGGAGGTCAGGAGGAGGAATCAGGAAACATTCCGCGACTCCCTCGTCAGGTCCACACCCTCCATGCACCCTACCTCCACTCCCGGCACCTTCCCCTGCTACCACAAGAAAAGCAAAACTTGCGCCCACAACTCCCCCCTCACCTCCCTCAAAGGCCCCAAGGGATCCTTCCATATCCGTCACAAATTCACCTGCATCTCCACACACATCATTTACTGCATCCGGTGCACCCAATGTGGTCTCCTCTACATTGGGGAGACAGTCCGCCTACTTGCGGAACGTTTCAGAGAACACCTCTGGGACACCCGCACCAGCCAACCCAACCACCCCGTGGCTGAACACTTTAACTCCCCCTCCCACTCCGCCAAGGACATGCAGGTCCTTGGCTTCCTCCATCGCCAGACCATGGCAACACAACGCCAGCAGGAGAGCGCCTCATCTTCCACCTCGGAACCTTCCAACCACAAGGGATGAATGCAGATTTCTCCAGCTTCCTCATTTCCCCTCCACCCACCTTATCTCAGTCCCAACCCTCGGACACAGCACCACCTTTTTGACCTGCAATCTTCTTCCCGACCTCTCCGTCCCTACCCCCTCTCCAGCCTATCACCCTCACCTTAACCTCCTTCCACCTATTGCATTCCCAACGCCCCTGCCCCAAGTCCCTCCTCCCTACCTTTTATCTTAGCCTGCTTGGCACACCTTCCTCATTCCTGAAGAAGGGCTTATGCCCAAAACATCGATTCTCCAGCTCCTTGGATGCTGCCTGACCTGCTGCGCTTTTCCAGCAACACATTTTTCAGCTCAAGCGTACATAAAGCCTGGGATCTCAGATCGGAATCTTAATCCAGAGAAAATATATATTTAGTCTTTCAAACATTGGCAAGTAAACATCATCAAATTATTTTGTTAAGCTTTGTGAAGGGATACATTATTCCATTTCCCATCTCTTCTCTGAATTTCCTCTGGGTAACTGCATAAATAAAGGTGTTTGTGCAGCAACTCAGGAGCTGGAGCATGAAGCCAATCTCTCTTACAAATGTTGGCTGAGGAACTGGGTATCCCAAGTAATCAAAGCGTTTCAGTATGGAATAAGCAATGAACATCACCCATAACATGATGAAATTGCCAGATATAATAAATAACATAATCATGGATTTCCTCCAACTCCCCATCTCTGGGACACTAACACTGTACCCGGTCGTCTGAGCCCGGAGTCTCCTGCGAGCTCTCTTGGCTAATACAATGTTTCTGACAGTCAATGTGTTTAACAGTAGAATCAAAATAAATGGAATGAATGGTGTTATTATGTAATGCATTAATTCAACGATAGTCCAAACAACTGAAACAAGTACATTTGAATGTACTCGACAAAACCATGGACTATTTGACAGCCAATATTGCTTGTAATACATGAAATACCAGGAAATGTTCTTCAAACAACTCAGCCCAGTCACTGTTCCTAAAACCACACCCGCTGTTTTCTTGGTGCAATGTTTATTTCTCAGCTTTTGGCAACATATGGCCACAAACCGATCAAAGGTGAAGGTGACCGTGAACCAGACAGAGCAGTCTGTGGCTGCATAAAGCAGAACCGCGTGGATGTTGCACAAGGAGACATAATGTAGGAAAAGAAACTCCTCCCGATATGTGATAGGAATTTGTCGTAGTATCAGATCGAAGATAATGACCAGGAGATCCGCCGTTGCCATAGCCACCAGGTAATGAGTGACACATTTAGAAAGGCCACACTTCCCCCGAACCAGGATCGTTATTGCAATCACATTAACTTGAAAGAAGAAGATAAATAAATTCATTTATTGCTCAGGTATAATGAAGAAATGCTTTTTATTGCTTCATTTAAAGTGCAATATTGAAACTCATTCTTAACGGGGATCCCATGTTCTTGCATCAAACTGAAACTTTTTCACAAATTCGCTATTAACATTCCAATCTGGATGGATTCGAAATGTGGTGCTTGTCAGAGAATGGAAAAACTGCAGTCAAAGGCAATGATAGCTGTGCAGCCAAAAAAAAATCAGAAAGCCATGTGTCCCAATGTACAATTCACCACTTTCACAGCTGCTCATGCATTGAACGAATCAAAAAGAATAACTTGTCACACACGTAGAGAAGCAGTGATGACCCTCGAATGGACTGTTTCTTGGAATAAATGGGACAATGAGAAACTGTTACAATAGCTGTTACAACAACATCTGCTTTGATCATCCCTGGGAAGGAGTTACAGAAACAATGTGAACAATCAGCTCCCTCAGTCAGAGGGAATAACACTTGCTTGATGATCTACTCTCTCATGCCAACTGAGCGATAAAGACCTGCAGTCAGCAGGAATGTTCTGAAGTAAAGGGGTTAATTGCAGGAAAACAGCCCCTTCCTGTTCAGCCTCTCCATGTAGTGCAAATCCTTCAACCCTGGCACCATCCTTTTAAATCTTTTCTGAATGCTTTCAAGTTTCACAAGATCAGAATTGCACCCAATATTCTACCAGTGGCCGAATCAATGTCCTGTCCAGCTGCAACATGACCTCCCAACTCTCATACTCAATATTCTGACCAATCAAGGAAAGCATACCAAACGCCTTCTTCACTATCCTATCTACCTGTGACTCTACATTCAAAGAGGTATGAACCTGCACTCCAAGGTCTCTTTGTTCAGCAACACTCCTTAAGACTTTACCAATAAATGTATAAGTCCTGCTCAGATTTATTTTTCCAAAGTGCAGCACCTCGCATTTATTTAAATTCAGCTCCATATGCTGCTCCTCAGCCCATTGGTCCATCTGATCAAGATCCCATTGTACTCTGAGGTGACCTTCTTCATTGTCACTACACCTCCCATTTTGGTGTCACCTGGTGTCATACGGGTACACAAAACATGGGTGTTCCAGACACAGGTGGTAATGAATAAATAATTTTCCTACAGATGACAAACAGATCTCCATAGATTTTAAACATTTGGTGAAAGAAGCAATGGAGACATGGGAAAAGGTCAATCCTGCAGCTAATTGTTTGCCTCTGGGTGCACTGCCTCAGATTATGATGGATACAGATTCAATGGAAGCGTTCAGGAGGGAAGTGGCAGGACATAGCCATCAGGTTTTGGCGGTGTTCATAGACCTTTCCCGGAGGTATGAACAACGATTGAACAGACTGGTGTGCTCTTCCACAGGAGCAGAGGCGATTGAGAGGAGACATGGATGAGATATTTCCAATCATCAGGAGCATAGACAGCATCGACAGGAAGGAACATTTCCCCTTGATGGATAGAGCCATGCCTGGAGGGGAGGGGGTGTGGTGTCGATTTAAGTTAAAGGGCAGCACATTGAGAGGAGATGTGAGAAAACAAAAATCTCTTCCCCCAGATGGTGGTGGGAATCTGGAACTTCCTGCCTGTAGAGACAGACACACTCACAACATTGAAGAGTTATTTTGAGAAGCACATGTGTTGCCAAGGCACACAAGGTTATGGGCCAAGTGCTGGAAAATGGGATTAGAATAGATAGGTGGTCGTTTCTGACTGGCACAAATGTGATGGCCAAAGACCTCTATGACTCTATGACTTAATGCAACACATTTCCCAAGGACCCCACTTCATCTCCACCCGTGACAATGCTGTCACTTTACTTTCAAACCATTATTTTGTCCTGTGTTTTATTGAAGAGAGGTTGTAAAGGCAGAGGTGCCAAACTGGGTACTGGAGACAGCTCCAGTAAATAAGGTAGGAGGCCTTTCCGTTACTTTTAAACGTTGGAACAATGGAGGCAGCTTCAATGGAGTGGCCAGCTCTCACAGACCAGACTTTCTCGTTTGTAATTTAGCTGGAGCAGTCAGAAGCTATCTGGGGTCCCAGAAGAGTTGGGAGCTTCATTGAATGATTCCTAGCTGGTACTTTTTCTGGGATCTCTTTTGATGCTTTGTTCCTCCAGGATTGAAGAAATGCATTTAAGAATCAGTGCCTGAATTGGCCTTTTTGCCAAGCGGTGTGTTTATGGGATGTTACCATACTGGAACAGGTTTATTAGTAATAGGTACCCCACTTATTATTCAGTTAAACTTTCCAATAGTCGAGTTGTTCTAAATTCCTCTTTATTTTGTTTGAATTTTAACTGAAGTGTTTAAATCTATTGTGTTTTACTCAACGTCGGGTCATTTGACCAATCACATTGTATCTGGAACACGCACTTCACATCTACCTTTAAAATTAAAAAAGGGGAGGGTCCAGGCGACCTTCATTAAATATCTTCAGGGGGTCTGGTCTGGTCCATAACAAATGTCAGGATCACAATGTCTCATTCCAAGTTGGGTTTAGGATTGTTGGACTTGAAGGCAGCAAGTGGTAGGTGTTAGTGTCTATTGTTTTGGATGTTTCAACCTATTTTTGGGGTTGGACAAAGTGACTTTTGGGGGATTTGCAAAACACTGAGCAAAGCAAAGCTGTTGGACCTGGCCAACAAGCTGGAGTTGGGGTTTGTAGACAAGTTGGAGTTGGGGTTTGTAGACAAGTTGGAGTTGGGGTTTGTAGACAAGCTGGAGTTGGGGTTTGTAGACAAGTTGGAGTTGGGGTTTGTAGACAAGTTGGAGTTGGGGTTTGTAGACAAGCTGGAGTTGGGGTTTGTAGACAAGTTGGAGTTGGGGTTTGTAGACAAGTTGGAGTTGGGGTTTGTGACAAGCTGGAGTTGGGGTTTGTAGACAAGTTGGAGTTGGGGTTTGTAGACAAGTTGGAGTTGGGGTTTGTAGACAAGTTGGAGTTGGGGTTTGTAGACAAGCTGGAGTTGGGGTTTGTAGACAAGTTGGAGTTGGGGTTTGTAGACAAGTTGGAGTTGGGGTTTGTAGACAAGTTGGAGTTGGGGTTTTATAGACAAGCTGGAGTTGGGGTTTGTAGACAAGTTGGAGTTGGGGTTTGTAGACAAGTTGGAGTTGGGGTTTGTGGACAAGTTGGAGTTGGGGTTTGTAGACAAGTTGGAGTTGGGGTTTGTAGACAAGCTGGAGTTGGGGTTGACAGGGTCTGTGAGAAAAGGGGAGGTAATTGCAGCAATACCTCGACATTTAACATTGCTGGGAATGCCACTGAAATCTTTGGAAATGGCTCGAATTCAAATGCAGCTTGAACATGAAAAGGAAATGCACCATTGTGAATTGTAAATAATAGAAGTGGAAACAAAAAAAGGGAGAGAATTTCAAATCAGAAGTTAGCAATTAGGGAGACAAGTCAACTTAAAAGGATGGGGGTGGAGTTAGAAAGGAGGTTGCGTGAGCGGGATAGTGATCATGAGCAAGCCCATTGTAGCCAAAGGCCCAGATGGGTATCTGTTTAAATATGTCCAAGCATTGTATAAATTCTATGAGACAGATGTAGAAGTGTTTTTCAATTCATTTGAGAACGTGGCTAAACAAATGAAGTGGCCGGTGACCATGCGGATATTGATGATCCAAACAAAGTTGGTGGGTAGAGCAAGTGAGGTATTTGCATCAAAGGAATGGATAACGATCTGGCTCGGAGGGTGAATAGCTGTTAATGGGGACTGTTAGTTGGTAACAGTGGGTTCTGTATACTAGTAGACTATGTGATAACACGGCCCGGCGTGGAGGGGTGAGGGTAAGGACTTGGGAGAGCTCAAGACCTAAAGTTGTTGAACACAATACCAATTCCAGAAAGCTGTGGAGTTCCTGGGCGGAAGATGAAGCGCTGTTGTTCCAGCTTGATCAGAGCTTCGCTGGAGCACTGCAGCAAGCCTGAGACAGAGATGTTGGCCAGCGAACAGGGTGGGGTGGGGACGTGGCAGGCAATTGGAAGCTCAGCGTCTTTTCGTCGGGCAGAACGTAGATGTTCTCCAAAGCAGGCACCCAGTCTACGCTTTGTTTCCCCAATATACAGGTGACCACACAGTGAGCAGCGAATACAGTAGACTAGACTGAGTGAAGTGCTTCACCTAGAAGGTGTGTTTGGGGCCTTGGATACTGAGGAGAAAGGAGGTAAATGGACAGGTATTACACCTTAGGCGGGGGAAGGCGTGGTGAGGCTGTGGGGTGGGGTGTTGGTAGTGAAGGAAGAGAAGCCCAGGGTGTCCCAGAGGGAACGGTCCCTGTGGAAGGCTGACAAGGGAGGGGAGGGGGTTGCGTGTCTGGTGGTGACATCTTGCTGGAGGGGGTGGAAATGCCAGCTACTGATCCTCTGGATGTGGAGGGCGGTGGGATGTTCGGTGAGGACAAGGGGGAACCTCTCACTCGCGCGGGAGGGAGGAGAGGGGGATGAGGGCTGAAGTGTGGGAGATGGATGGGATCTGTCTGAGAATCCTGTCAACAACAGTGCCAGGGAATCCTCTGCTCAGGAAGAAGGTGGACACTTTGGAGACTCCCTTGTCGAAGTCAGCCTCTTTGGAACAAATGTGACGGAAACGGAGGGACTGGGAGAATGGGATGGAGTCTTCACAGGAAGCAGGATGTGAGGAGGTATAGTGCAGGCAGCTGTGCGGTGGGTTTATAGTGTATATTGGTGCCCAGTCTATCCCCAGAAATGGACACAGAGATGTCAAGGAAGGGAAGGGAGGAGTCAGAGATGGATGAAGTGAAGGTAAGAGTCTGGTGGAAATTGGAAGCGAAATCAATAAATGTTTCCAGTCCTAAGCTGTCATGGACCAGGCCAGAGCCCCTCAAAATATCTGAAAATGTAGCCTAGACCCTAACCTTTTCCTATTTTAAAGGAAGACGTGAAGTGTGTGTTATCGATGTGATGCAGCTGTTCAAACCACTCGGCTTTAAACAGAATTTATTTAAACACTCCAGTTGAAACATGAGCAAAAGAAAATGGACTTCAGAACTTATATCCAACCAGATACAGTAATTATTATTAATTAACTGTTCCGAGACTGTCACATTCCATAAAATACCCCTTGGCAAAAAGATCAATTCAAACACAGATTCTTCCAGGCTGGAGGGAGCCACACCCAGAGAGAGATTTCAGATAAAGACAGAGGAATCCTTTCCTGAAGCTTGTAACTCCCCTGGACTCTCACATCTTGTGATTGCTCCAGCTAAAACAAACTAGAAATAACCTGAACTGGGAGACCTTGCCACTCCCCTTCCATTATTAAACTACACGCTTCAGCCCCTCCGCCTTTATGAGCTCTCCTCAATAAAACCAAGGAACACTAAATTTCTGTTGTCCCACAGACGGGGGAGGGAAGCAGTGCCGATGGTACCGTCGATATAACAGAGACAGAATAATGGGTAGGGTCAGGAACAGGAGCGGAACAAGCAATGTTCCACATAACCCACAAAGCGGCAGAAGAAACTGGGGCTAATGCGGGTTCCCCTGGCAACCCGTCTGACCTGAAGAAAGTGAGAGGAGTCAAAGGAAAAGTTGCTCAGGGTGAGGATGAGCCCATCACAGGGATAAAACAGAGAGCTTTACAGGGTAGAGGCCGTTCAGCCTCAGGGAGTGGAAGGTCAGGACGGATGGTGAATACATGACAGGGAGGTGGGGCTGGGCTAGGGAATGGAGTCAGAGGGAACGGGAGGGGAGGAAGGTTCCAGAAGGCTGTGGGGATCTCGAAGTTGTTGCAGCTTGTGCACCTTGATGCCTCAGAGGAAAAGGAAAGGAAGAAGTTTCTCGGGTGGTGACAGGTGCTACTGCAATGTAAGTCTCTCTCTTCCTCTTTCCCATTGCCATGAGCTCTGTGCTCCAATCTTTTTCCTTATCTTCACCTTCCTGTTGATCGGCTTCTTTGGCTTCACCTTCTTCCCAGTGCCGGAGACTCGGAGAAAGATCTTTGACCAGATTGTGGCCATTTTCTGCAGAAACCCTTCTCTCCTGGACCAGGAATTCAAGCAGAACAGCACCGCACTCGCATCCCTTGATGATGGCTCCAGAGTGTGAGAGAGGGAGTGTGAGAGAGGGAGTGTGAGAGGGGAATGTTAGAGAGGGAGTGTGAGAGGGGGAGTGTGTGTGTGTGTGTGAGAAGGCGTGTGAGAGAGGGAGTTTGAGAGAGGGAGTGTGAGAGAGGGAGTGTGTGTGTGCGTGAGAGAGAGAAACAGAGAGAGGGAGAGGGGAGGAGTGAATGTGAACATGAGGGAGCCAACAATGGAATAAGAGGTGAGAGGACAGTTTAAACTCAGGCTCACAGTTCACTTTAAATTGACTCTTTAGCAGCTGTTATGGCTCTCCAGCATTAAAATAAACAAAGTGTTGTGTGTCTTGTTTTAAAAATCTATGATAGTATTTGAAGGGAAATAGGAGGGAAAAGATGGAGAAGGAGAGAGTGAGAGAGTGAGTGAAAGGGATTCCAGGAATCTGGCTCCATCTGCCCAGTCAAAATCAAACAAGGAAAGGGATAGTCACAATAAACAGGCAGACGGCCATTCTGCTGTGACTGTGGGGTTAGGGGTTGGAGGGGATTATAGATATAGTGAGGGGTGTAGGGGCTGAGGGGCTGACAGAGATATGGAGGGGTGTAGGGGCTGAGGTGCTGACAGAGATAGGGAAGGGTGCAGGGGATGGAGGAGGTGACAGAGCTGTGGAAGTTTACATCGGATGACAGGAAGTTTCACAGTTAGGAGTGTAGGAGAGAGCTGGTGGAATTTACTGGGATGGGGAGGGGTGAGAGACCTGGTGGGTGTTACTGGGATGGGGAGGGGTGAGAGAGCTGTTGGGTGTTACTGAGATGGGAAGGAGTGGGAGAGTTGGTGGAAGTTACTGCGATGGGGAGGTTGGTTGAGCTGGTGGATGTTATTCTGTTGGGGAGGGGTGAGAGAGCTAGAGGAAGTTACTGAGTTGGGGAGAGGTGGGAGGGCTGGTAGAAGTTACTGCAATGGGTAGGGATGGGAGGGCTGTTGGAAGTCACTGGGATGGGGAGGGGTGGGAGAGCTGGTGCACGTTACTGGGATGGGGAGGGATGGGAGAGCTGGTTGAAGTTCCTGGGATAGGGAGGGGTGGGAGAGTTGGTGGAAGTTACTGCGATTGGGTGGGGTGTGAAAACTGGTGGGTGTTACTGGGGTGGGGAGGGGTGGGCGAGCTGTTGGGTGTTACTGGGATGGGGAGATGTGGGAGAGCTGGTGGGAGTTACTTGGATGGGGAGGGGTGGGAGAGCTGGTGTGTGTTACTGGGGTAGGGAGGGGTAGGAGAGCTGGTGGAAGTTACTGTGATGGGTAGGGATGGGAAGAGTTGGTGGAAGCTCCTGGGATGGGGAGGGGTGGAGAGCTGGTGCAAGTTACTGGGACGGGGAGTGGTGGGCGAGCTGTTGGGTGTTACTGTGATGGCGAGGGGTGAGAGAGCTGGTGGGAGTTATTGGGATGGGTAGAGGTGGGAGAGCTGGTGTGTGTTACTGGGGTAGGGAGGGGTAGGAGAGCTGGTGGAAGTTACTGTGATGGGTAGGGATGGGAAGAGTTGGTGGAAGCTCCTGGGATGGGGAGGGGTGGAGAGCTGGTGCAAGTTACTGGGACGGGGAGTGGTGGGCGAGCTGTTGGGTGTTACTGCGATGGCGAGGGGTGAGAGAGCTGGTGGGAGTTATTGGGATGGGTAGAGGTGGGAGAGCTGGTGTGTGTTACTGGGGTAGGGAGGGGTGGGAGAGTTTGAGGAATCTACTGGGATGGGGGGGGGGTAGCTGGTCGAAATTACTGGGATGGGGTCAGGGTGGGAGAGCTGGTGGGGGTTCCTGGGATGGGGAGGGGTGGGAGAACTGGTGGGAGTTACTGGTGTTTGGATGAAAAGACGCAGAGACCTCTTCCAGAAGTAGACAAGTATTTCTCCAGATGAAGAAAGTGAAACCCATTCTCTCAGTAAATAACACATTGTTGTGCGAGCGAGCTTGCTGTGCTCCAAGTGTCTGCTTGTTTCGCCCTTAAAAGAGTGTTCAGCTGCTGTCATTGAGTGAACGCACTGGTGAACAGGAGAGAATGCTGCAAAGACAGCAGGGGTTATGCCCGAAATTTTGACTCTCCTGCTCTTCGGATGCTGCCTGATCTGTTGTGGTTTTCCAGCACCACACTCTCAACTCGGATCTTCAGCATCAGCAGTCCTCACTTTCTCCTAGAACGCTGCCAATACAGAGCAGCCCCTGGAAACAATTAACATAGACCCCTTTTGGAAGATTTCTCTGAAGGTACAGTTGCACTCAGCCAGGTCTCTCCATTCCCCTCCCCCACCAACATAAAGGACGAAGCTTCTGGTGAGAGGCTGATCTTTCTGGCTATGAGCCACTTTGCCAGCGAGGGGATTGAGGGCAGTGGTCATACATTGGAATGCTCAGGTTCAAGACCCACTTGCAATGGAGCAGAACATGTCCAAAAAGCAGGTTTATTTTTGAAAGACAATAATTAAAATGGAGTTTGATCACTGAGTGTGGCTGGTTTGGTTTGCAGCTAAAACACATGAAGGAACACCAAGAGCACAGCTGTAAATGTAAGTTCATTAACTTAGTCATGTGGAAACATTGGTGCTTTTGCTAACTTCAAGTCGTGTCCGTTGAGACTTTCTGCGAATCTATTTCTATCGTTACAGAAAGACACAAGCAGCTTAATTGCCTGTTGAGGGAGTTCCTGCTGTAATTTCTGTCCGAACGTGAACCCAAAGTTGTCTTGGTGGGTGCACTGAGCTGGGCACGGCCAGCCACTGGAACGGTTTGTGAGCATGTACAAATATCTTTTTGACTACATCTATGCTTCTTATTCCCCAATCCTCACAGCTGTTGGGGTTCCTGGTAAGTGTGGGTTGGAAATAGTTTGAGACAGAGTTATTGTTTTGAGTACAGGATGACTCTTCTTCCAAGTCCCACTGAGTTTCTCCAGGATTTCTGTTTCTCACTTCAGCTTTCCAGCAGGGCAGAGTTTCTGCATTTATTTTGCACCTCGCTCGACATTATTCGATAATGTTTACATTTGTTGGTGAAAAATGTCATGGTTTGTTGAAGGTTTTCACCTTGTGCTCATCAGGACCATTTGCAAGAATCCCAATTTCGGGCAAAGCCACCATGTCGACTTCACAAGAACATGCAGGATAACTGTTGGTGTTCCCCTTGAATTGGTATTCTTGACAATGGACTTGATGACAAGACAAAAACCTTCAACAAGCTGAATTCTATTTTCAGCAAGTCATAGACTTGGAGAGATCAATGATCAAGGGAGAGGAGGGGGATGGGTTGGGGTGAAGATTTAAGGTGAGGTGCAGGAGATTTGGGAAGGGATGTGTGGAAAGATTTTCTTTTCACCCAAGATGAGGAGGGAATCTGGAACTCACTATCTGTAAGGGGGTCAGAGGCAGGAGCTCGCATAATGTTGAAGACATATTGAGAGGTACACTTACAATGCCAAAGTATGAAAGCCTACGGGCCAAGTAGTGGAACATAGGATCAGAACAGTTAGCTGACAGTTTATGACCAACACAGACTTGAAGGGCTGAAGGGCCTTTTCCTGTTGACACAGCAGAAGGCCCATTGCTACTTTATCCCCTCTCTCCAACAGCAACTCATCATCTCCCTTATTTCCACCTTTTCTCAATGATCTGCATTTGTAAAATCAAACATGTGCTAAGCATCCATTTCATTTCTGAAGACGTAAAATCAGCCCATCCCACGCTGTAGGCAGCAGCATCTACACCCTATCCAGTTGCTGTGTAGAAATAATGTTCTCTTGTGTGGAACTGAGTTTCCTTCTCTTCTGATATCAGGCAGGTCTTGTTTTCCATTCCTCTGCTACAGGGGACCATGTCCGCAACTATTCTCCCCTGTTCCTGAACCCACTTGACTTCGGAATACCTTGATCAAAACTCCTTCCAGACTTGTCCGCTCCCAGGAAAATAGCTCCATCTTCTCCAATCTATCCAGGAACAAATTCTCGTAAAAACCTCATTATACACTCTCAAATCACTTCACATTGTTCCCGAGATGTTTCGCCCTGATTGAGACACAATACTGCAGTTAAGGTGGTTTTTGATACAAGTTACTTGTAAAGTCCTTGCTTTCTGTTCCCTACGCACTTAACGTCAAAGCACAAGATGCTGCAAACTTTATTCACTGGTTTCCCAACATGCCATGCCACCTTCAATGATTTGTGCAAAGATCCCCGGAGTTCTCTGACATCTTGGAATTGCAGCCGTTTCTTTTTATTGCCTCTCCTCGCACCTGCTGCCAAAATGGATTAATTCCCCCTTCTCAGCATTGCCTTTTGTGTCCATGCATTCTGCCTTAGTCCTTTGGACGGTTAACACTCCCACCATCAACACTTTACAATCCTCTGAAAGAATCATCTCGTCCACAAAAGTTGAAACTGTGTCTCGTACATTCAGATCTGTGTCACTGATATTCATCAGGAAAGCCCCAGGTCCTGGAAGAGAGCCCTGGCTCTCCCCATTATATACACACACAGGGGAAGGCAGCAGATGGGTTAGGAACAGGAGTAGGCCATTCATCTCCTTGAGTCTGTTCTGCCACTTCATGGGATCATATCATCCAACAGGAACCTTAACACCATCATTCCCATTCAACCCCCAATAAACCGAACACCCACCCCTTGTTTATCAAGAATCTATTCAACTCTGCTTAAAAATATTCCAAGACACTGCTTCCAAAACTTTGAAGAAGGTGTTAGAGTGCTTCGGGTATAGGGGAGAAAGTGGGAATGGGGACTGAGTTGGATGATCAGCCATGACCTTATGGGATAGCAGAGCAGGATGGATGGGCTGAATAGCCTTCTCCTGTTGCTATATTCCAGGTTTCTATGTTTCGACAACATTTTGAGGAATACAGTTTCAAAGGCAAACAATCCCACTGAGAGAAAAACAAACTCCTTATCTCTATGTTAAAGGGTCAATGATTCGGTTTGAAACAATGACCTCCCAAGTTCTGAATTCTCCCCCAGGAGGAAATACTACCCTCTCCACATCCATCCTGAATCCTCGTGAACTTTATGTGTTTCAATCATGTAGCCTCGGATTGTTCTGAACCTCAGTGGACACTGACCCAGCTTGTCCGACATTTTCTCTGATGACATCAGGGACAGAAGGATTCGAGGGGATGTGAGCAAAACATGAGGGTGGTGGGAATGTCAAAGTCGCTGCCTGTGAGACACAGAGAGGCAGAAACCCCCAACCAGTATTGAGGGGTGCACTTGTGATGCTCAACCATTCAAAGTTATGGGCCAGGTATTGGAAATGGGATAAGAATAGGAATGAGAATGGTGGTTGTGTTTCACTGGCAGAGATGTGATGGGCCGAAGGGCCTCCATCTGAGCTGCAGATCCCTATGACTCTACTCCAGTCCCCTGTATAATTGAAGGGTAACCTCCCTACTTTTGTATTCAGTTCCCCAAACAATAATATCCTATGAGTTTCCCTGATTACTTGTTGTACCTGCAATAATAACCTTCTGTAATTCATGCACTCGTACACCCAGATCCCTCTGCACCTCAGAGCTCTACTCTGAGGTAATACGGTGGCTCGGTGGTTAGCACTGTTGCCTCGCAGTG
Source organism: Hemiscyllium ocellatum (assembly GCF_020745735.1). Lineage (NCBI taxonomy): Eukaryota > Metazoa > Chordata > Chondrichthyes > Orectolobiformes > Hemiscylliidae > Hemiscyllium > Hemiscyllium ocellatum. Next base: position 14,804,574 of record NC_083444.1, read on the forward strand.
CCAGGGACCCTGGATTAATTCCAACTCGCTGCGTACCGTCTGTGTGCAGTTTGCATATTCTCCCCGTGTCTGTGTGTGTTTCCTCTGGGTGCTCCGGTTCCCTCTCACAGTCCAAAGATGTGCAGGTTCGGGTGGATTGGCCATGCTAAATTGCCCCATAGTATCTAGGTGGATTAACCATGGGAATGGCAGGGATACAGAGTTCGAGTAGGGAGGTGGGTATAGATGGGATTCTCTTCAGAGGTTTGGTGTGGACTCAGTAGGCTGAATGGCCTGATTCCACACTGTAGGGATTCCACACACCGTAAGCATTGTATTTATTACATTCCAATCTAATGGAACTAGGTCCGAATCAATGGAATGTTGGTAAATGAGAGCCAATGTGCCAACTACCTCACTTCTATTTGACCCAAAGGATGGCGTCCATCTGGGTCCTGGGGATTTTCAGTCCACAATTCCAAATATCGTTATTGGAAATATCTTTAATTCATCTCTGATTACTGCTGTGATACTCGGCTGAATCAAAAAGGCATCTTCCCTCCCCTCCATCCACCCTCTCTGTCCCACCTGAAGCTCCTGTACCCTGGTAAGTACATGGAAGTAGATGCAATTTAATCCAATAGGTATTCCTCGCTCCCTGTCATGTTCCTGTCTGACCTGTCTCTTCAAATTCCTCTTTCTGATTACTGTATCTCCTTGAGCCTCACATTTGCCTCCCTGCTGTTGAGGATCCCACCCCCCCTGCCAATCTAGTTTAAACCCTCCCTTGGAGCATGAGCAAACCTGGCTGCAAGATATTGGTCCCCTTCCAGTTCAGGTGTAACCCGTCCCTCTTAGACAGGTCACCACTGCCCCAGAAAAGATCCTAATGATCTCCAACTCTGAATCCCTGTCCCTTGCACTAATTCTTTAGCAACACATCCATCTGCCGTATCCTCCTGTCCTTCCCCTCACTAGCACGTGGCATTGGAAGTAATCAGGAGGTTATCACCAATGAGCTCTTGGTTTTTAACGCTCGTCCTTGCGCTCTATAATCATTCTGCAGGACCCCATCCCTACATCTACTTCTGTTATTTGTGCCAACGTGAACAATAACTTCTGGCTGCACACCGTACCCTTTGAGAACATTCTGCAGCCGCTCTGAGACATCCTGGACCCTGGTGCCTGGGAGACAACACACCATCTTGGATTCCCATCAGCACCCACAGAATCCCCTGTCTCTGTCCCCCTAACTATCGAGTGTGCTATCACTAAGGTCCTGTTTCCCTTTCCCGTTTCCCGCTCTGCCCCAGAGCCAGTGGGATTGCCACCGACCAGGATACTGCTGCTTTCCCCTGAACGGTAACACACCGACCCCACCCGCCCCCAACAGGTTCCCAAACGGGATACTTGTTTGCGAGGGGAATGGCCACAGGGGATTCCTGCCCTAACTGCCATCTCAGCTGCTGTCAGACTGAAACGGAATGTTAAAAGGACGTTACCGGAGCTTCCCTGGATTTTTTACTGAGCTGCTGCTCTCTGAAACCTCCCGAAACAAAGCCTTACTGCTCACACTGCTGCCTACACATTGTCCAACAGCACAGCTCTCTCCCCCCACTCCTTATATGCTTTAGTTAGAGAGGGAGGGAAGGAGGGGGCGTAAATTTGAGGAAGGGAGTAAACATTTTCGGGGGAAGCAGGGCATTACGAGGCTGCGGGGATTGCAGAAACAGATCACGGGGGAAGGAAACTTGGGTGAGAGAGGGAACACAGGGATGATGGGATAAAGAGAACATGGGGGAGGGGAGACAGACAGCAGGAGGAGGGGGCAAAGGAGATCACAGGGAGGGGACATTGTGGAGAAGAGAGAGCAAGCTGGGAGGGGGAAGAGTGTGTGAGTGGGGGAGAGGAGAGTGTGGGGAGGGGGAAAGTACAGTGTGGAGTGGGGGAAAAAGGAGAGTGTGGGAGGAGAGGAGAGTGTGTTCGGGGAATTGTGAGAGTGGGGATGGTGAAAGAAGAAGGTAGGGAGAGGGGAAGGACAGTGTGCGAAGGGGAAATGTAGCAGCTCTCTTGATGCTAAAACATTGTTGGTCATGGACAGCTGTATCCCCAACAACTTACCCATCAAACAAAGGAGAGCCCAGACAGAAAGGCAGTGGGTCTTGCTACACAAAGAAACCAACAGGAACAAGCCACCCAAACAAAGAACAAGAACAAAGAATAAAGACAATTTACAGCCCAGGAACAGGCCCTTCGGCCCTCCAAGCCTGAGCAGATCCAAATCCACTGTCTAAACCGACTCCTAAGCATCTGTATCCCTCTGCTCCCCACCTACTCATGTATCTGTCCAGACACATCTTAAATGAATCTATCGTGCCTGCCTCTACTCCCTCTGCTGGCAACGCATTCCAGGCACCTACTTCCCTGTGTGGAAAATACTTTCCATGTGTATCCCCCTTAAACATTTCACCTCTCACCTTGAACACATGACCTCTCATCAATGAGTCCCTCACCCTGAGAAAAAGTTTATCTATATCCACCATGTCTGTAACCTTCATGATTTTGTAAACCTCAATCAGGTCCTCCATCAATCTCCTTTTTTCTGATGAAAATAAACCTAACCTATTCAACCGCTCTTCATAGCTAGCACCTTCCATACCAGGCAACATCCTCATAAACCCTCTCTGCACCCTCTCCAAAGCGTCCACATCCTTTTGGTAATGTGGCGACCAGAACTGTACACAGTATTCTTAATGCAGCCGAAACAAAGTCTTGTACAATTTTAAAATGACCTGCTAGCTCTTATACTCAATACCCCGTCCAATGAAGGCAAGCATACCATATGCCTTCTTGATCACTCTATCCACCTGTGCAGCCACTTTCATGGTACAATGGACCTGAACTCCCAGATCTCTCTGCTCATCATCTTTTCCCAAGGCTCTTCTGTTTACAGTATAGTTTGGTCTCGAATTAGACTTTCCAAAATGCATCACCTCATATTTGCCTGGATTGAACACCATCTGACACTTCTCTGCCCAACTCTCCAGTCTATCTATATTTTCCTGTATGCTTTGACAGTCCCCTATGCTTTCTGCTACTCCACCAATCGTCATTTCATCTGCAAACTTATTGAACAAACCAACAATGCCCTCTTCCAGATCATTTATGTATCTCAGCATCAACAGTGGCCCAGCACTGATCCCTGTGGAATAGAACAGTCACCTTTCTCCATTTCGAGAATCTCCCTTCAACTACTAGTCTCTATCTCCTGTTGCTCAACCAGTTCTTTGTCCACCTAGTGAGAACACCCTGCACACCATGTGACTTCACTTTCTCCATTAGTTTACCACGGGGAACCTTATCAAATGCCTTATTATATATGACATCGACAGCCTTTCCTTCATCTACCAACTTGGTCACTTCTTCAAAGAACTCTATTAAGTTGGTGAGGTACGATCTCCCCCACACAAAACCATGTTGCTTATCACTGATAAGCCCATTATTTTTCAAATATAAATAGATTTTATCCCTCAGTACCTTCTCCAGTAACTTCCCCACCTCTGACGTCAGGCTCACTGGTCTGTAGTTATCTGAAATGTCCTTACTACACTTCATGCACAGGGGGACAACATGAGCACTCTCCAGTCCTCCGGCACTTCTCCTGTGTTAAGAATATGACAAAGCTATCTGTTAGGGCCCCAGCTATTTCCTCTCTTGCCTCCCTCAGCAACCTGGGATAGATCCCATCTGGTCCTTTGGGATTTGTCCACCTTAAAATCCTTGAGCCTACCCAACACTTTTTCCCTCCTTACGTCAACATGATCCAGAGTAAATAAACTTCTACCTTTAATCTCAAAATTCATCATGTCCCTCTCCTCATTGAATACTGATGCAAAGTAATCATGGAGAATCTCACCCATTTTCTCAGGTTCGACACACAACCTTCCTTCCTTATGCTTTAGTGGACCAACTCTTTCTCTAGATACCCTCTTGCTTCTTATACATGAAGAAAAGGCCTTGGGAATCTCCTTAATTCTGCTTGCTAAAGTTATTTCATGAGCCCTTTTAGCCCACTTGATTCCTCATTTAAGATTGGTCCCACCCTACTGATATTCCTCCAAGGCCCATTCTGTTCTTCGCTGCCTGGACCTTATGGATGCTTTCCTTTTCCTCTTGGCTAGTCGCACGATTTCTCCTGTCATCCACAGTTCACGAATCTTGTGTTTTCTATCCTTTGTTTTCAAAGGGGCATGCCTATCCGACACTATCTTCAACCTATCTTTGAAAGCCTCCCACACAGCAAATGTGGACTTCCCTTCAAATAGCTGCTCCCAATCCTCATTTCCCAGCTCCTGTCAAATTTTGATATAATTAGCCTTTGCCCAGTTTCGTACATTTCCCTCAGGACCACTCTCATCTATGTCTATGATTGACAGTGTTTCAGACAATTAACGGATTCTCTGGATTGGTCCGAACTATAGAACGTTATGAAAAACCATCGACCAAGGCACAAAAACAGGGTTCACCTGCAGACGGTTTTCTTAAATCTTCTGGAGGCGTTCTGAGGAGACCAGCACTGCAAGGGTCAGAGACCAGCTGACCAACCAGAGACCAGCTGATCACCCAGAGAGAGAGTGAGGGAGAGAGAAACCAGCCCCACAGGCCCAGAGACTGAGAGAGAGACACACACATACAGAGGGGGAGAGAGTCAGAGAGACAGAGAAGGAGAGAGAGACAGGTAGATAGAGAGACAGTGAGAGAGACAGAGTGAGAGAGAGTGAGAGAGAGGGTCAGACAGACAGAGATAGAGCGAGAGAGATAGAGAGACAGAAAGATAGAGAGAGAGACACAGAGAGTGAGAGGCAGAGAGTGAGAGGCTGCGAATATCTCCAAGCGACTCAGGACTTAAACAGCCAGCAGGATTACAGATAGCATGCCTGTAATTAAAGGGTATTGTAACATGTTTCCTGATAAAGAAGGGACTGTGTATATTGGGATTGGCTCATGTTTGTACTGATTTGACCGTTTCAGTATTGGTGACACCTGGGCACATTCATTCAGATCATTCCCGTTGGAGTTGTCGAAATTGTTTTAAGGAAAAATTGGACAAGATCTTCATCTCCAGAATTTTCTCATGAACTTCCACTGAGCTGTCTCCCAAGCAATTATATCCCAAAATTGTTTGCAAAACTCCAGCTGAGGTTGTTGTCCTGTCTTCTACACTTGCAGCAACACTCCCAGACCTTTATACTCTATTCTGTTTATAATAAATGACAAAACTCCATTTGCCTTCCTTGTTGGCCGCAGAAGATGCAATGATCAGAGGGAGGTCAGTGATGTATCTGATGGGCAGTGACAGTAAGGGGGAGGTCAGTGACGTCCCCATTGTTGGAGGTCCATCTTGTTCACTGAGACCCCTTCCCTCTGGAAAGGCAGTATGCTGTCCTTAGTTGGACATTCATATGACTCCAGATCCTGGAAAATTGGGAATGGGGAATAAAAGCTGACCTCGCAGTAATGTACACATTCAGTGTGTGAGAAGACTCAGTGAGTGAAATGTTCTTGTTTAAAGTGGGCAGCTCCTACCCGAGAGGACAGAAGGACAGCTCGGAGACATATTTTCACACTTGGAATGAACTGTCTCGATGCAGCATCAGATGAAATAATTGTCAAAAATCACACAAAACCAGGTTCTAGTCCAACAGGTTGAACGTGTCAACCCCAGTCCCACACCAGCACCTTCACATCATGAAATCGGGTGTGATCTCGGGATGGGGATCATGGTGTTTGAGTGGACAGTGTTATTGCTGGTAGATTCCAGTTTCTGCCTTTGTTATTTCATTATCACGTAACCCCCCTCTGTAATCAGGATTACACTTGTTATTGTAATGGGTTTATTCATTTCCAGAAATGTGTAAAACAGCAACAAAGCCGAGCAATGCTGTCACCTCGATCTCCCCAAGGAGCTCCCACACAGTATAAGGCAGCGTCTCTGGCAATGCATCAGCTCAGAGTCTCAAACAAGGAGCTTGTCAGCTGCCTGAAGGGACAGATCACCTCACACAGAAAAATGCATCGAGCAATTGATCATGTGCAGAAAATGTTCTACACCATCCTTGCTTTTATTGGCATCCCAGGTATGGCGCTATGACAATTGAACTTGTTTTAATTTGCTGCTGATCTGCTCTCTGGTTTTCCCGTTTGAACAATAACGTCTCCAGCTCACTGACTGGTCACCCTTATCCAGACACCGGGACAGTGACAGCAATTCACTGAGCAGCATTCTCGGTACAATCCTACACTGACAGAGACTCCCAACCTCACTGCTGCTGCAGCATTTTCTGTTCTCAGTGTTGTGTCATCTGTTCCAGTTTGATATGGCTTCAAGGTATGAGGAGAGATCAGGCAGGTTAGTTCTGAAGAAAGGTCACTCGAACCGAACTCTGTGCTCTCTCCCACAGATGCTCTAGACCTGCTGCGCTTCTTCTGATTTCATTACGTAAATGAAGCCAGGTTGATGGAGAATTTTGAAGGTTAAGGGATGATCTGAGTGAAGTCCAACAAAATATTAAAATGAAAACATGAACTATTTCTACTGGTTGCAGATTTAGAACAAAGGATCATAGTCTGTGAATGGGGCTGAGAGCGTTCAGGAGAGATGTCAGAAAGCTCTTCTGTGCACAGAGGGTGGGAAGGGTTTGGAACTCTCTTACACACACACAGTCATGGATGCTGCATCAGTTGGGAATTTTCAATCTCAGATTGTTCTTTTTTTTGGCAAAGCAAAGGAATTGAAGGATTTGCGCCTTGTTCTGATTTGTAAAGCTTCATCTACCATCGCTTCCCGAAATTCTCTCCTCACACTCTTTGGTCAGGAGATTGAAATTTTGACAGATTGCCCTCCTGGTCCCGCCACATTGAGATGTTGGTGGGTAGGTTTACAGTGTAAATATTACAGTAAACCTAAAACTCCCACATTGTCATTAAGGGAGTCCTGCATGCTCTGCTGTACTGCCCTTGTTTAATATATATGGTGTAGTTGTGTTTGAAATCTCACACAGGTTCTGGTGACCTGTTTTATAATCCTGCCATGGCTTCGATCAGGATTTAGTCCAAAGACAGGATCAGGGGATAACCGTTTCTCTGGAGAAGGGAAGAGTTTGGATTATTGACAGTCCAATTGCTAGTCCTATAACTGACTTGGGATTGAGGATTCTACTGGGGTTCTGTACCTTACCATGCAACCAAAGAAAATCATAGACTTCCTTCTGCTCTCCTAGGAGGAGTTATGAGCTCAATATCTGTCTAAACTCTTGAATCTCGAAACTGACTGAGCTGGAGGACAATCTGGAGTGAATGTTAAAGTCTGATACTCAAACTCACTCACACCCAACCACTGCCAGTCACACAGTGCATGGGAATTTGTTGGTAAAACCTTGTTGTTGCTCTCTGGAATGGATAGGTGGTATTTCTGATCAATAATTTGTTGTTTATTTTCCCATTTGTCTCCCACAGTCAATTTGCTAGCAGTTACAGTCCTTTCCAGGCAAAACTGTAGTGTTTCCCCTTGCACTACCCGTTACCTGGTGTTTATGGCAGCTGCCGATCTGATGGTCATTATTACTGACGTTATACTGTGGAGATTACCTTTTTATTATTTCCCACAGTCTTTCCTGGACATCACTCCTGTGTGCAGTGTTATTGGGACACTGTCTCGTGCAGCCACGGACTGCTCTGTCTGGTTCACCGTCACTTTCTCCTTTGACCGATTTGTGACCATTTGTTGTCAGAAGCTGAGAACAAAATATTGCACTGAGAAAGTTGCGACTGTGGTTCTGGCAACAACCTGCACCCTGTTCTGTCTGAAAAACATCCCCTTCTATTTTGAATATGAGCCTGTGAGGATAATCACATTCGATTGTAAAACAAAGCAAAGCTACTTTACTGAGATTTGGTGGGTGGTATTAGATTGGCTTGATACAGTTTTAACCCCTTTAGTACCATTCGCTTTAATTCTGTTGCTCAATGCTCTGACAGTCAGACACATTTTAGTGACCAGTCGAGTCCGGAAGAGGCTGAAGGGTGAATGCAAAGGAGAGAATCACAGAGACCCAGAGATGGAGAGCAGAAGGAAGGCTGTGATTTTGCTCCTCACCATCTCTGGGAGCTTCATCCTCCTCTGGTTAATTGTTGTTGTGTCTTTCTTATATTATATCATTCAAGGAAGCAATCCTGACAACTGGCCTTTTCTATATCACTTCAGTGCAGTTGGTTTCATGCTGCGGAGCCTAAGCTGTTCCACAAACACATTTATTTATGCAGCAACATTGTCTCAGTTCAGAGCGAATATCAGTAACGCAGTAAAATACCTGGTTACACGGATTCCTTGTGTTGTGAATAAATAAAACTCCTCAGTGAAGCCCACAGGAGGGTCCGACTGTTTCCAAACCATGAAATGATTTTGTTTTATTCACTCGTGGGATGTGGGTATCACTGACTGAGTCTGTCGTTATTCCCCATGCCGAATTGCCCCTGAGAAGGTACTGCTGAGCTGCCTTTAACACTGATGGAATAACAATATATTTCTAAATCAGGATGGTGAGTGACTCAGAGGGGAATTTGAAGGGGGTGATGTTCCCATCTATCTGCTGCCCTTGTCCTTCGAGGTGGAAGTGCCCGTGGGTTTGGAAGGTGCTGTCTGAGGATCTTTGGTGAATTTCTGCAGTGCACCATGTAGATGGTAAACACTGCTACTACTGAGTGTCAGTGATGGAGGGAGGGGATGTCTGGGGATGTGATGACAACCAAGCGGCTGCTTCATCCTGGATGTTTTTTTCTGGTGTCAGTTGGAGTGGGAGGAGTGACAGCGATGACCAGAGGCCCGACAGGAAGGTCAATTTAAACAGATATAAAGGTTTACCTCTTGGAGAGGCGGAGTGTACACTGAGCACGAGCAGACACGGGACTGCTGGTTAAGTAAGGCTTTATATTTGGGCAGTTGCTTTCCCACAAACAGTACTCGGGAATGTCTCCAAACCGTCTTCCTCCACTCAAATGGATAAATGTGAGGATCTGTTCTGGTCCAATCACCATTCCACCGTTTTGGATTTATTAAACGGAATGGGACTCAGGGGAATCCCCCCAATAGAGTGTGCAGGGATTCGAGTACACACCCAGCATTTCGAGATGTTATTTTGCTGTGTGTGCTGATAGAACATGGTTAGGTATGTATTAACATGGAACCCCGCGCCTACTCCGGGGAGCAGGACTGAGGGTGGCACAATTCATTTGGTGCTGCCCCCCAGTGGCTAACAGGCAAAGGGTGAAGGCAACAATAAACAGGAACATCCTGGAGCTTCCCGAACGGAGTTATACAATGGTCCAAAGGCTGTACCGCCCGCACACAACAGCCCACGCTCTCGGACCGTTCACAACAACCGCACACACACGGACATCGTCAGCAGGTCTCGAGAGGAGTCAGTCTGAAAAGAAAGCAGAGGGTGAGGATGATCAACCAGTGTCTGGATATTTCTTCAGTTGTGACCAGTGTTTCCAGACTCCCCCTTCCCTCACATGTCAATACAGGTGGGTGTGTCTCCGCTAATGATAACCTCAGAGTGACCATTCTACTGAGGGGCGAAGCCTGGTTTAACGGGGAGAGTCTTAACCATAACCTTCCTACCCACCGATGGGACCTCCGCACAATCCTCTAATTCCCTCTGTCCATCCCTCCCTCACCTTCCTGTTTGTCCCGAACTGTTTTCCACATCTCCTTCAGCTGGGTGCTCAGTTCGAGCACATAGCGATGTATTCTATCGCAGCGAGGGCCAGCACCGGAACCCTCCCATGATGATGGAATCGGGCAGTTACATTGCCCGACCTGTCTTCAACTCATAATGGGTCAAACCATTCGACCGGCTTGTGGTGGACTGGAGTTTGTCGGAGTCCTGCATGGCCTTAGCAAGGGAGGGTTTAAGAGTTCTGTTCATTCACTCCACCATGCCTGAACTTTGTGGATGGTAGGGTGTGTGACATTTCTGTTTAATGCCCATCAGCTGACATGTGGTTTTTACAACTCTTACAATCTGGGACAGCACCCAACTCCCCCACCTGGGCATCCCCTCCTCAGCTACAACCCTTGCCCCAGCGTTAGCTGATCAGTTCTGGGTAGGGTAGGCCCCGACCCACCTGGTAAATTGGTCAATGATCACAAGGTAATCCGTCTTCGCATGGGATTGGGGAAGAGGTCTCATAAAATCCATCTGTAACTGCCCCCAGAGTCCCTTTGGGCATGGCTGGGGCCCCATTCTAATTTTAATGGGCCAGCCTGGGTTGTACTGGGCACACGTCACACAGCGGTGACAGAATCGAGTGAAATCTCTGCCCATGCCCTTCCACCACCATTGCTTCCCGATGTTGGTTATCATAGCATCACGCCCCCACCTGGGAAATGCCAATGTGTAATTACATCCTGAGAAGGATCCTTTTATCCCCACTTTCAGCTCACCCCACCCTCTCTGACTCTCACTGTGTCTGTGTCTGACCCCATTGTGTTCAAAGTGATACAATGCCACCCTCTGGTGGCCTCCCTCTGCCACTGCACAAGAGCAGGTTTTTTTTCTTTCGGGACAATTAGCTCCTGTCCCTGTCCATTCCATTGTCTGTAAACTGCAGGCCCTGTTCCCTGTCCAAATTAATTCCAGCAATAACAACCCCCCGGCCCTGACTTTACCCCCTCATATTTTATGCCCCATCTTGCAGTGCCCACTATTTTACGTCTCTCACTTTTGCCCTCCACAATCCCACCGCCAACAATTTTGCCCCCTGCCAATTGTGCCCAGAGCTGGGGGGGGGGGGGTCAAAAATGGGGGGTGGGGGAATATATTTTCTCTCATTTTGTCCCACTCCATTTTTTTTGTTCCTCCCAGTTTTTTGAAACTGCCCCAATTGAGCAACGTCCTCCCCCACTGACCCCACCCCCGGTTTTCTGCCCTGGCATTTTTGCCCATCCCCAGAGTTATTACCCCCACCCAACTCTTGCACTTTCCCCAAACATTTTGCCCCCCACCACCTTGTCCTGGTCTAATTGCCCTTTCTCCATACTGCCCCCACTGCCATTCCTACCTGCATCCCCCCACTGGATATAAAAGCCCCCTCTGTGTCTCCATCGTGTACAATAACCATCTCCCCTCCCCTCCCCCCTTCACTGGGCCCTTGCCCCTGGGCTGAAGGGGGTGGGGCACGGGGAGGATGCACACTGACTGACTGGCCCATAAACTGTGTGCTTTTTCATGCACAGCAAGATCCCATGCTCCCCCTCCACCCTCCTCAGTGTGAAAGGGGCTTTCTCTCCCCCATCCTCACCCCCCCCCCCCAGGTTGGGACAGCAATGGGAGACACAGCGAACAGTAAGATCCCACTGTGATAACAGCACGTGCAGCACCAAGTGTTACTGAGTTCAAATCTATCGTGGGACAGGAACAGCAGGACAGAGGGAGGGAGGGACAGATAGGGAGGGGGAGAGAAAGTGAGTGAAATGAGGGACAGAGTCTGAGGGAGGGACACAGAGCGAGCCAAGGACAGAGAAAGATCCCAGGGAGAGACAGAAGGACAGAGATGGGGAGAGAGAGAGAGAGGCACAGTGTGAAACCAGGGAAAGAGAGAGAAACACCCAGGCAGAGAGAACAAAGGACAGAGAAAGATCCCAGGGACTGAAACTCCCAGGGAGAGAAACAGGGGACAGACAGGAGAGCGTGTAAAACCCAGCGAGAGAACAGGACAGAGAGAACAAAACACTTAGGGAGGGTTGGACAGGACAGAGAGAGAGACAGAGACAGACAGACAGAGAGAGGGAGAGAATGAGGGAAGAGCAGCCACAGGAGAGAGATACAACAGACAACTAGTGAAAGAGAGGGGGGTTGATGGTATGAAGCAGATAGAATGATCCTCAGGCAGGAACAACAAGATCCCGCAGGGCTGACACAGAGAGGGGTGTGGGGACAGTTTAGCAGGGAGGTTGGAGATTTAATAATTCAACAATTCTAGCAAAGAGGGAGGATCCAGAGAGTTGTAGGAAGGGAATCTACAGGGGAGTGGGAACAGGGAGGAGATGTGAGGGATGGGGATTTAAGGAAAGATGTGGGTCAGACAGAGACAGAGAGAATGAGCTGTGGACACAAAGGGAGAGGTGGGAGCTGTACAACGAGAGGGAGGCAGTGACATCTGTGGGATCAGACTGTGCAGCAGCTCCCTCTCCATCTTTCTGCCCCTTTGCCCCCAGCCCAGAAGTTGCCCCTTGTGATAAATAACCTACAGAGACGGCCTGAACCCCACAATTCTACTGCGTGTGTGTGTGTGTGTGTGTATATGTGTGTGTGTGTGTGTGTGTGTGTGTGTGTGTGTGTGTAAATGAACAAGGAGACAGGCCAGTTTCTGATTGTTCTCTTTCTCTCTCTCTGAATGTTTCTGGCTCTTGTCTGACGATTCCAGGCGGCAGAAGTTATTTGATTCTCTCAGTATCTGCACCGTACTGAGGTTCAGCTCCTGGATCCAATCTCCTCCTCTGGGAATTGACAGAGACAAATAAAAATTGATTTGAAATAAAATCCAACAGTGGTACTAAAAGCACAGCAAGATCCCACTGCTCTTTGGCCTTCCACTATCTATCACTTTACTGTGATACTGGTTCAGTTTAATTATTGCATTATTAATGCATTGCATCACATCACAGCAACATCGAAACGCAAAGAAATCACAATAGACCAGTTAACCAGAGGCTAGAAATACACACAGCAAGATCCCACTGCAGCAGTGTGACATCAGACAGATCGTGTGTGTCACTGGCGTTGGTTAAGGGTTCAATTCTGTCTCCAGGACAACAGAGGGACCAACCCAACTGTTCAACAAATTCCAAACACTTGCCCCTCTGTTCCCCCCTCTCTGTAACCCCGTCACTCTCTGTCCATCTCTGATACCTCTATCTGTTACTCCCCATCCCGTGTTCCTTCTCTCTCTCTCTGTTCCTCCTAGCTTACTCTCCGTCTCTGAGATCTCTCTGTTCCCTCTCTCTCCATCTCTGAGATCTCTCTTTGTGTGTTTCTCTCTAATTTAATCCTGTACACTGTAATCTTTATTCCCCTCCACTTTAAATAACAACGGCTCATTTATCATCCTACCCTCTCTATGACCCACATTCTTCTGACATTGTGACAAGACTTTATAGAGGGTCAGATATTTTGGGTATTATTTCCCTCCTCGGGAGTCCTGCCTCACAGATCCTGGAGGTTAACCTGTTTGTGTCACAATCCCAAAACCCTGGTTACTTTAAACCCAGGCTTCAAACCCATTTTAAAAACGACAGGGCCACAATCTGACAGGACCCAATTAACCAGAGGGCCCTACAAACCAGGCCTCCACACTCCCCCACCCCCGCAGTGAAGAATAAACCTCGGGGTTATAAACAGACCACCTCTCACCTGGGCCCCACAGGCTGCAGCCTGGCAACCAGGCCTCAGGCCTCTGGCCCGTGCTCCCCTCTGGAGGTTGCTCTTGTCCAAGGCTTTCCTGGTCCCATGCATTTTGGATCTTTACTTTCCAGCTTTCCCTACAAAGATTCTTTGGGATAAAAGGTAGAAAAGATAACTTAGGGCGGTCGGGGCGGTGAGCGAGAGCACTTTGATGCAGAATTACACAGCAAGATCCCAGTTTTAAAAGCGGCCCCTGCACCCCCCCATAACTCATCCCCAGTACATTGCAGACTGTCACAACAACATCAAAATACAAACAAATCAGAAGACAGCAATTAACCAAAACAAACACATGCACCAAACAGGGAGAGCTGCTTGTTCTCAACAGCGACAGAGAAAACAGCTCATTTGAAGAATAAATCTCAATAATTCTTGTCCACATTTATCTTCAGTGAGCCTATCGCTTCTCGGCCTTTTGGCTAAGATCATGTGTAGTTCTGTTCTTGTCAGTTTTGGCTGGGAATATGTGTAGTTCCTGAGGACCAGAGGAAGAGATTCTGCTCGAGAGCAGCAGGTTCGACGCTGCGGACGTGCGCTGGCGTGGGAAGAAACCACGGGGATCGTGTTGGGAGTCGTTGGAGCTGCTGGGGACCATCGCTGGATCGTGATTGGACGTTGGTGGATCATTTGGTTGTGCTGACCTGCTCTTGGTGGATCTTTATGCTGGATTCATTTTTTTATCTCAAAATATACTTTATTCATAAAATAAATCTTTGGTACCTGTACAATTTGTCATGTCGTTCACAGACATATACATTGCAATAAATCTTTGATACCTGTCATATTGTTCATAGATATACACATTGCATGTCTTAACCTTACAAATAAACAGATTGAATTAATCGAATTTACAGTTATCATATTTATAGTCCCTTTATTAATCATCCAGTCTCTTATTATTTAGCTGTGGCTTCAGCGGAACCCACCTAGTGAGTGGGTGCCCTGTTACATGATTGCAAAGGAACCTTCTTTAACCCCCAGTTTATGGGGTTACCATTGTCCATTTGACTGCCCTGTCTCTGGGGTAGCTGTCTGCATCCCCAAGGTGAGCACGAACTGCTGGACCTTCGCTGGGCTGAGGTAGCTATCGCTATCCAGCTCCTCACTGGGGTCATTTACCCACTGTGGTGTCATTGAGCCAAGGCAAGGGTCCGCACCGTCCAGTTCTGTGTCTGATAATGGGACTGTCAGAGGATCACAGCTTTCAGTTACCTGTAGTTGTGGAGCAGTGGGTACCCCCTGGTTCTCACTGGGTGGAGTGTGGACTTCGGGGGGTCCGTTGTTTCCTGGTTGGGAGGAAATGCCCTCCTCATTATCTACGGTGCTCTGTCTCTTCTTCTGTTGGTGGTGACCTTCTTTGCGCCTGTCTTCCCCATCCGAAGGGCTGTCTGTCTCTCCATCATGCAGCTGTCTTTTCCCCCTTTGCTGGGAGGCTTTGGGGGCCTGGCAGGATTTTCTCTTCCTGTTTTTAACAGGTATCCACTCCTCTGCCTTCTCGATTACCTCCTCCTCCATTGCTTCCATCTGCCCAGCTAGAGCTAGGATCAGCTGCTGTGTCTCTCCGCTGGCTGCTGCCTCCTCCACTCCAGCCTGTTCTTCTTTCTGGGTGCCACCAGTCTCCGTTTCCCTGCTGTCTGGGTGGACCTCGCTGGTCTTTGGGGGTCCACGGCTCACATTGCCACCTCCAGCCATCTGTGCGTAAGTGGGCCCCCCCCCCCGTCTTGGGCAGGTCTTGTACATGTGGCCCCCCTCTCCACACAGGTTGCAGCTCTTTGTTTCCTGACAGTCCTTAGTCAGGTGACCCTCCTGTTTGCAATTCCTGCAGATGGTCACCTTACAATCCGCCCCCACGTGTCCCGCCTTCCCGCAGGTTCGACACACTTTCGGCTGCCCTGCATATGTCAGGGAGCCTCTGCTCCCTCCAATTGCGAAGCTCGAGGGTGGGTGGAGAATGTTCCCATTACCATCGACCCTCAGGGTTACCCTGACCTGCTGCTTACTGGTCCAGATCCCAAAGGGGTCGATCACATCGATGGCTTCTCCCTCAACTTGGACGCACCTTCCCAGGAAGGTCAGGACATCAGCCGCTGGAACATAGGGGTTGTACATATGGATTGTAACAACCCGACTCCTCTGTGCAGGAAGCACACACAATGGGACCGCCGACAAGATGGAGAATAGCGGCTCCCCTTCCTTCTTCTTGAAGACCTTCAGGAGCTGCTCACACTGCTTCACACTCCTGAAGGTCACGTCGAAATACCCTGCCCCAGGGAAATCCTGCAGACAGTACACATCCTTTTTTTAATTCAAAAAATATACTTTATTCGTAAAATATTCATAAAATAATTTGATACACTGTACATATGTTCACATGCCATACATATGTTCACATTAACATACACAGCTTAGAATTTTCCTTTTTTACATACAGGTGTGGGTATTTCTCGCTCATATGGCCATATATTGAGTTGAGGCGTCAGCAGAGCCCAAATGACTGCATGGGCCCCCTGATCTTCTTTAGACAGGCAGATGTTAAACGGTGGTCTTTCCCCACCGCGCATTGGTGGCAGCTGCCCCAAGCTTCAGCGCGTCTCCTCAACACGTAGTCCTGGACCTTGGAATGTGCCAGTCTGCAACACTTGAGTGTTCCAGACTGGCACATTCCAAGGTCCAGGACTACGTGTTGAGGGACGCGCTGAAGCTTGGGGCAGCTGCCACCAAGGCGCGGTGGGGAAAGACCACCGTGTAACGTCTGCCTGTCTAATGAAGAACAAAAGGCAGTTGGGCTCTGCTGATGCCTCAGCTAAAAAAATGTAATCGTACAGACCTGTAAATAGGAACGATTAATCTGTTTCGGTATGCAAAGAAATGGAATGTTTATATATGTATGGCATGTCCACTTGTATAGATCATCAAAGTATTTTATGAATAAAGTATATTTTTGAAATTAAAAAAAATGCTCTGGCTTTTTTAGCACCTCGTGGGGTGAAGGTGTCTCCGGGTGTAGCAGCATTTATTTCCTGTCCCTAGTTATTCTCCAGAAGGTGGGGGATGGGCTGCTTTCTTCATCCCTGCAGTCCATGTGCTGTAGGTGGACACATACTGCCTCCAGCAAGTCCGAAGCTTGGAATACTGCACCCAGAAATGGACACAGAGATGTCAAGGAAGGGAAGGGAGGAGTCAGAGATGGATGAAGTGAAGGTAAGAGTCTGGTGGAAATTGGAAGCGAAATCAATAAATGTTTCCGGTCCTAAGCTGTCATGGACCAGGCCAGCGTCCCTCAAAATATCTGAAAATGTAGCCTAGACCCTAACTTTTTCCTATTTTAAAGGAAGACGTGAAGTGTGTGTTATAGATGTGATGCAGCTGTTCAAACCACTCGGCTTGAAACAGAATTTATTTAAACACTCCAGTTGAAACATTAGCAAAAGAACTTATATCGGACCAGATATAATAATTATTATTAATTAACTGTTCCGAGACTGTCGCATTCCATAAAATACCCCTTGGCAAAAAGATCAATTCAAACACAGATTCTTCCAGGCTGGAGGGAACCACACCCAGAGAGAGATTTCAGATAAAGACAGAGGAATCCTTTCCTGAAGCTTGTAACTCCCCTGGACTCTCACATGTATTAGATTACTTACAGTGTGGAAACAGGCCCTTCGGCCCAACAAGTCCACACCGACCCGCCGAAGCGCAACCCACCCATACCCCTACATTTACCCCTTACCTAACACTACGGGCAATTTAGCATGGCCAATTCACCTGACCTGCACATCTTTGGACTGTGGGAGGAAACCGGAGCACCCGGAGGAAACCCACGCAGACACGGGGAGAACGTACAAACTCCACACAGTCTGTCGCCTGAGTCGGGAAATGAACCCGGGTCTCAGGCGCTGTGAGGCAGCAGTGCTAACCACTGTGCCACCGTGCCGCCATGAGCTCTGTGCTCCAATCTTTTTCCTTATCTTCACCTTCCTGTTGATCGGCTTCTTTGGCTTCACCTTCTTCCCAGTGCCGGAGACTCAGAGAAAGATCTTTGACCAGATTGTGGCCATTTTCTGCAGAAACCCTTCTCCCCTGGACCAGGAATTCCAGCAGAACAGAACCGCACTCGCATCCCTTGATGATGGCTCCGGAGTGTGAGAGAGGGAGTGTGTGTGTGTGAGAGAGATGGAGTGTGAGAGAGGGAGTGTGAGAGAGGGAGTGTGAGAGAGGGAGTGTGAGAGAGAGTGTGTGAGAGAGAGAGTGTGAGCGAGGGAGTGTGAGAGAGGGAGTGTGTGAGTGTGTGGGAGGGAGAGAGAAACAGAGACAGAGAGAGGGAGAGGGGAGGAGTGAATGTGAACATGAGGGAGCCAACAATGGAATAAGAGGTGAGAGGACAGTTTAAACTCAGCCTCACGGTTCACTTTAAATCGACTCTTTAGCAGCTGTTATGGCTCCTCAGCGTTAAATTAAACAAAGTGTTGTGTGTCTTTTTTAAAAATCTGTGATAGTATTTGAAGGGACATAGGAGGGAAAAGATGGAGAAGGAGAGAGTGAGAGAGTGAGTGAAAGGGATTCCAGGAATCTAGCTCCATCTGCCCAGTCGAAATCAAACAAGGAAAGGGATAGTCACAATAAACAGGCAGACGGCCATTCTGCTGTGACTGTGGGGTTAGGGGGTTGGAGGGGATTACAGAGATAGGGAGGGGCGTAGGGGATAGAGGAGGTTCCAAAGATATGGAGGGGTGTAGGGGCTGAGGGGCCGACAGAGATAGGGAGGGGTGTAGGGGCTGAGGAGGTTACAGAGATAGGGAGGGGTGTAGGGGCTGAGGAGGTTACAGAGATAGGGAGGGATGTGGGGAATGGAGGAGGTTGCAGAGGTGTGGAAGTTCATAGGGGCCGACAGGAAGTTTCACAGTTAGGAGTGCAGGAGAGAGCAGCTGGAATTTACTGGGATGGGGAGGGGTGAGAGTGCTGAAGGAAGTTACTGGGATGGGGTGGGCTGGGAGAGTTTGTGGAAGTTGCTGGAATGGGGAGGGGTGGGAGAGCTGGTGGAAGTAACTGGGATGGGGAGGGATGGGTGTGAGAGCTGGTGGGTGTTACTGGGATGGGGAGGGATGGGAGAGCTGGTGGGAGTTTCTGGGATGGGGAGAGGTGAGAGAGCTGGTGGGTGTTACTGGGATGGGAGGGGTGGGAGAGCTGGTGGGAGTTTCTGGGATGGGGAGAGGTGAGAGAGCTGGTGGGTGTAACTAGGATGTGGAGGGGTGGGAGAGCAGGTGGAAATTACTGGGGCAGGGAGGGTTGGGAGAGTTGGTCGAAGTTACTGGGATGGGGTGGGATGGGTGTGAGAGCTGGTGGGAGTTACTGGGATGGGGCGGGATGGGACAGCTGGTGGGTGTTACTGGGATGGGGAGGGGTGGGCGAGCTGGTGGAAATTACTGGTATGGGGAGGGATGGGAGACCTGATGGATGTTACTGGGATAGGGAGGGGTGGGAGCGTTGATGGAAGTTACTGGGATGGGGAGTGGTGGGAGAGCTGGTGGAAGTTACTGGGATGGGGTGGGGTGGGAGAGCTCGTGGAAGTGAATGGGATGGGGAGGGGTGGAAGAGCTGGTGGGTGTTACTGGGATGGAGAGGGGTGGGAGAGCTGGTGGGAGTTACTGGGATCTGGAGGGGTGGTAGAGCTGGTGGAAATTCCTGGGATGGGGAGGGGTGGACGAGATTGTGGAAGTTAATGAGTTGGGGAGGGGTGGCAGAGCTGGTTGAAGATACTGGGATGGGGAGGGCTGGGAGAGCTGGTGGGTGTTATTGGGATGGTGAGGGGTGGGAAGGCTGATGGGTGTAACTGGGATGGGGAGGGGTGGGAGAGCTGGTGAAAGTTACTGAGATGGAGAGGAGTGGGGAGGCTGGTGGGTATTACTGTGATGGTGAGGTGTGGCAGAGCTGGTGGGAGTTAATGGAATGGGGTGGGGTGGGAGAGCTGGGGTAATTACTGGGGGTAAATGATGAAAAGACACAGAGACCTCTTCCAGAAGTAGACAAGTATTTCTCCAGATGAAGAAAGTGAAACCCATTCTCTCAGTAAATAACACAGTGTTGTGCGAGCGAGCTTGCTGTGCTCCAAGTGTCTGCTTGTTTCACCCTTAAAAGAGTGTTCAGCTGCTGTCATTGAGTGAAAGCACTGGTGAACAGGAGAGAATGCTGCAAAGGCAGCAGGGGTTATGACCAAAATGTTGATTCTCCTGCTCTTCGGATGCTGCCTGATCTGTTGTGGTTTTCCAGCACCACACTCTCAACTCGGATCTTCAGCATCAGCAGTCCTCACTTTCTCCTAGAACGCTGCCAATACAGAGCAGCCCCTGGAAACAATTAACATCGACCCCTTTTTGGAAGATTTCTCTGAAGGTACAGTTACACTCAGCCAGGTCTCTCCATTCCCCTCCTCCACCAACATAAAGGACGATGCTTCTGGTGAGAGGCTGATCTTTCTGGCTATGAGCCACTTTGCCAGCGAGGGGATTCAGGGCAGTGGTCATACATTGGAATGTTCAGGTTCAAGACCCACCTGCAATGGAGCAGAACATGTCCAAAAAGCAGGTTTATTTTTTAAAGACAATAATTAAAATGGAGTTTGATCACTGAGTGTGGCTGGTTTGGTTTGCAGCTAAAACACATGTAGGAACACCAAGAGCACAGCTGTAAATTTAAGTTCATTAACTTAGTCATGTGGAAACATTGGTGCTTTTGCTAACTTCAAGTCGTGTCCGTTGAGACTTTCTGCGAATCTATTTCTATCGTTACAGTAAGACACAAGCAGCTTAATTGCCTGTTGAGGGAGTTCCTGCTGTAATTTCTGTCCGACCGTGAACCCAAAGTTGTCTTGGTGGGTGCACTGAGCTCGGCACGGCCAGCCACTGGGACGTTTTGTGAGCATGTACAAATATTTTTTTGACTCCATCTATGTTTCTTATTCCCCACTCCTCGCAGCTGTTAGGGTTCCTGGTAAGTGTGGGTTGGAAATAGTTTGAGACAGAGTTATTGTTTTGAGTCCAGGATGGCTCTTCTTCCAAGTCCCACTGAGTTTCTCCAGGATTTCTGTTTCTCACTTCAGCTTTCCAGCAGGGCAGAGTTTCTGCATTTATTTTGCACCTCACTCGACATTATTCAATAATGCTTACATTTGTTGGTGAAAAGTGTCATGGTTTCCATCTTGCGCTCATCAGGACCATTTGCAAGAATCCCAATTTCGGGAAAAGCGACCATGTAGACTTCACAAGAACATGCAGGATAACTGTTGGTGTTCCCCTTGAATTGGTATTCTTGACAATGGACTTGATGACAAGACAAAAACCTTCAACAAGCTGAATTCTATTTTCAGCAAGTCATAGACTTGGAGAGATCAATGATCAAGGGAGAGGAGGGGAGTGGGTTGGGGTGAAGATTTAAGGTGAGGTGCAGGAGATTTGGGAAGGGATGTGAGGAAAGATTTTCTTTTCAACCAAGATGGGGAGGGAATCTGGAACTCACTATCTGTAAGGGGGTCAGAGGCAGGAGCTCTCATAATGTTGAATACATATTGAGACGTACACTTGCAATGCCAAAGTATTAAAGCGTATGGGCCAAGTAGTGGAACATAGGATCAGAACAGTTAGCTGACAGTTTATGACCAACACAGACTTGAAGGGCTGAAGGGCCTTTTCCTGTTGACACAGCAGACGGTCCATTGCTACTTTATCTCCTCTCGACAACAGCAAATCATCATCGCCGTTATTTCCACCTTTTCTCAATGATCTGCATTTGTAAAAAACAAACTTGTGTTAAGCATACATTTCATTTCTGAAGACGTAAAATCAGCCCATGCCACGCTGTAGGCAGCAGCATCTACACCCTATCCAGTTGCTGTGTAGAAATAATGTTCTCTTGTGTGGAACTGAGTTTCCTTCTCTTCTGATATCAGGCAGGTCTTGTTTTCCATTCCTCTGCTACAGGGGACCATGTTCGCAACTATTCTCCCCTGTTCCTGAACCCACTTGAATTCGGAATACCTTGATCAAAACTCCTTCCAGACTTCTCCGCTCCCAGGAAAATAGCTCCATCTTCTCCAATCTATCCAGGAACCAATTCTCATAAAAACCTCATTATACACTCTCAAATCACTTCACATTGTTCCCGAGATGTTTTGCCCTGATTGAGACACAATACTGCAGTTAAGGTGGTTTTTGATACAAGTTACTTGTAAAGTCCTTGCTTTCTGTTCCCTACGCACTTAACGTCAAAGCACAAGATGCTGCAAACTTTATTCACTGGTTTCCCAACATGCCATGCCACCTTCAATGATTTGTGCTCAGATCCCCGGAGTTCTCTGACACCTTGGAATTGCAACCGTTTCTTTTTATTGCCTCTCCTCGTACCTGCTGCCAAAATGGATTAATTCCCCCTTCTCAGCATTGACTTTTGTGTCCATGCATTCTGCCTTTGTCCTTTGGACGGTTAACACTCCCACCATCAACACTTTACAATCCTCTGGAAGAATCGTCTCGTCCACAAAAGTTGAAACTGTACATTCAGATCTGTGTCACTGATATTCATCAGGAAAGCCCCAGGTCCTGGAAGAGAGCCCTGGCTCTCCCCATTATATACACACATAGGGGAAGGCAGCAGATGTGTTAGGAGCAGGAGTAGGCCATTCATCTCCTTGAGTCTGTTCTGCCACTTCATGGGATCATAGCATCCAACAGGAACCTTAACACCACATTCCAATTCAACCCCCAATAAACCGAACACCCACCCCTTGTTTATCAAGAATCTATTCAACTCTGCTTAAAAATATTCCAAGACACTGTTTCCAAAACTTTGAAGAAGGTGTTAGAGTGCTTCGGGTATAGGGGAGAAAGTGGGAATGGGGACTGAGTTGGATGATCAGCCATGATCTTATGGGATAGTACAGCAGGATGGAAGGGCTGAATAGCCTACTCCTGTTGTTATATTCCAGGTTTCTATGTTTTGACAACAGTTTGAGGAATACAGTTTCAAAGGCAAACAATCCCACTGAGAGAAAAACAAACTCCTTATCTCTATGTTAAAGGGTCAATGATTCAGTTTGAAACAATGACCTCCCATGTTCTGAATTCTCCCCCAGGAGGAAATACTACCCTCTCCACATCCATCCTGAATCCTCGTGAACTTTATGTGTTTCAATCATGTAGCCTCGGATTGTTCTGAACCTCAGTGGACACTGACCCAACTTGTCCGACATTTTCTCTGACGACATCAGGGACAGAAGGTTTCGAGGGGATGTGAACAAAAAATGAGGGTGGTGGGAATCTCAAACTCACTGCCTATGAGACACAGAGAGGCAGAAACCCCCACCAGGATTGAGGGGTGCACTTGTGATGCTCAACCATACAAGGTTATGGGCCAGGTATTGGAAATGGGATAGAATAGGAATGAGAATGGTGGTTGTGTTTCACTGGCGGAGATGGGATGGGCCGAAGGGCCTCCTTCTGAGCTGCAGATCCCTATGACCCTACTCCAGTCCCCTGTATAATTGAAGGGTAACCTCCCTACTTTTGTATTCAGTTCCCTAAACAATAATATCCTATGAGTTTCCCTGATTACTTGTTGTACCTGCAATATTAACCTTCTGTAATTCATGCACTCGTACACCCAGATCCCTCTGCACCTCAGAACTCTACTCTGAATAACACGGTGGCTCGGTGGTTAGCACTGTTGCCTCACAGTGCCAGGGACCCTGGATTAATTCCAACTCTCTGCGTACCGTCAGTGTGCAGTTTGCATATTCTCCCCGTGTCTATGTGTGTTTCCTCTGGGCGCTCCGGTTTCCTCTCACAGTCCAAAGATGTGCAGGTTCAGGTGGATTGGCCATGCTAAATTGCCCCATAGTGTCTAGGTGGATTAGCCATGGGAAAGGCAGGGATACAGAGTTCGAGTAGGGGGGTGGGTATAGATGGGATTCTCTTCAGAGGGTCAGTGTGGACTCAGTAGGCTGAATGGCCTGATTCCACACTGTAGGGATTCCACACAACAGAAGCATTGTATTTATCACATTCCAATCTAATGGAACTGGATCCGAATCAATGGAATGTTGGTAAATGAGAGCCAATGTGCCAACAACCTCACTTCTATTTGACCCAAAGGATGGCGTCCATCTGGATCCTGGGGATTTTCAGTCCACAATTCCAAATATCGTCATTGGAAATATCTTTAATTCCTCTCTGCATGACATTTCCTGATTTGTGACTATTTCTGGGTCTAACGTTTCTCCCTAAATTGAAGACCAGCATTTACATAGCACCTTCTCCACGCTACTGTTAGCTCTGCTTTCCCTCCACAGATGCTGCCAGACCTGCTGAGATCTTCCGACAATTGTTGCTTGATTATCCATTTCCCTTCCTACCTGCTTCTTTCCCAAGCCTCACTTTTTGTTGAATCAACGTTCACTTTCTTGACTCCTTTCTTTTTTAACCATCCAGAGATGCTCTTGCAAAAACTTTTCGATTAGATTACTTACAGTGTGGAAACAGGCCCTTCGGCCCAACAAGTCCACACTGACCCACCGAACTGCTACCCACCTGTACCCCTACAATTACCCCTTACCTAACACTATGGGCAATATAGCATGGCCAATTCACCTGACCCGCACATCTTTGGAATGTGGGAAGAAACCGGAGCACCCGGAGGAAACCCACGCAGACACGGGAGAACGTGCAAACTCCACACAGTCAGTCACCTGAGTCGGGAATTGAACCCAGGTCTCAGGCGCTGAGACAGCAGGGCTAACCACCGTGCCACCCTGCCGCCCATAAACTTCTGATACTTCTAGAAATGTATCCCTTCCTATTAATCTCTCAATATTTCTTTGCTGGTTTTCTTTATATCTTTTCCAATCTCCCAAACTGCCAGCAAACTCTGGACAATTCCATGCTTTCCTCTTTAAGATAGAAACATTTTGAATTTTTCTTTTCTGCTTCATAAAACCACAAACTGCAGCTCAACCCAGTCCCCGTGCCACACCATACAAACTGGAGAATGGGACACCTTTCTCAATAGTACAAGAGTAATTTCCAGAGAATACAGGCAGGTCTGTTTAACACCAGGGCTGTGTACACTTGGAATAACCTGGAGCAGATCAACACAAATCCAATTGGGGAGGATGGATATGTTTAAGGAGAGTCAGTGTGGATTTCAAATTAAACTAATGTGACTGTGCCTGATGAAAGAAAATAAATGATTGATGAAGGTACGGCTGTGTCAAGTGTTTCACAAATTATTACCTGAGAGGCTGGTTAAAAACTGAAGCTATTGTAATAAATTGCAGAAGGCCACCATGGAGAAATACTGTATTCGGACAGAAACGTGCTGTGATCATAAATCACTGTAACTGGCAGACAGCAGAGTGGAAGCCATGGTGCTTTTATTGCAAGGCTCAGCATTTTATTCTTGTTTTATATATATTTATATACGAATGCATTTGGCATTCAATACCGAGAAAAAGTGTCACCATTTTCTTTGAAACAATTTTGGATTTGGCAGAGATAGTGAGGTTGATACCAGCCAACAGCATTGGGGCCCAGGCAGGCCATTCTTAATATTAGTAGGAAATAGCAGAAAGTGGAGGATGGGACTGAACAGACTTAACGATAAAATGATGGAGTCTGGCGTAATAGGCCAAAGAGAGGGAACATCGAACGAACTACAGAGTAGATACTGCTGTCACTGGAAATTTGAAATATAACCTCAGCAGGTCTAGTAGCTTCTGTGATGAGAGAGCCAGAAACCAACTCTCCCACACCAGTCTTTGAGCCATCAATGGCTCTCCCTAATCTGATTGGCCCTATGCCAATTAACTCGTGGCATCGATATTAATCCAGATGGCTGAGGTTTCAGCTTCTTTATTCGACACTGAGCCCCTGACAGTGACCAGGTTGAACCTTGTTTCTTGCCTGGTATATGTTGCTTATACCTACGTGGATCCTGCCCATCCCATTGCAGACTTGTCTTTAGCCCTGACCATAGACCCTGAACCCCAGCATGGGAAGGCAACACAGCCTCGTGGACTCACATTCAGTGACAATCCCTGTGAGACCTCGACTACAATTCCAGTGCTCTCAGTTTCTCCCACTTGATTGGCTTTCGGTTCCTCTGGTGTTACAGTCGTTACTCTTGCCAAAGAATGAGCCTCCAGTTCTGCGGCAGTCTGTGTCGCTGTCCATACCTCACTCGTAATCACACTCTCCTGTCTCAGAGCACTGACCAAAATCAGACAATCCAACCCTCCAAGTTGTGATGGCCTCTTGGTGCAAATTATCCAACGACTCTTCCCCCCGAGCCAGGGCAGTGTCTATATGTCACCCTCCAGCTCATGTGCTGCAGCTGTGACAGATTGTTCATGCTGCTGGCCTTAATGTGTTCCAATTAACTGGTTCTTTTTCTCAAATTCAATACATTGAATCATGGAGTCCGACAGCACAGAGACAGGGCCTTTGTCCCAAACTGGTCCGTGCCAATCAAAATGTTCATCCCCTCTAACCCCACTACCCTGCGCTTGGCTCATATTCTTCTGAAATAAACTGAACATGCACAGGCACTCCTACACACACACGCACACACAAACACACACTCCTATGTCCACACACACAGTTGTACACAAACACACGCGCACTCACAGACAAACACTGCTGCACACACACACACTCCTACACACACACATGCACTCACGTACTCTGACACACACACACTCCTACACACAAATACACGCAGGCACGCTCTCCTACACACACACACACTCACACATGCACTCTGTCACAGACTTATATCCCTTTACACTCACCGACACACATATACACTCTCTCTCACGCACTCACATCCCCCTCCCCCTGCCCCCGTCAGTTCAACACCGGCATCTCCAAACCATCCTTTCCTATCCATGTATTTGTGCAAATGCCTTTCAAATGTTGTTAACATACCTGCCTCAGCACTTCTTTTTAAAATTAGATTCCCTTCAGCGTGCAAATAGGCCCTTCGGCCCGACAAGTCCATGCCGACCATCCGAAGAGTAACCCACCCAGACCCATCTCCCTCTGACTAACGCCCCTATCACGATGGGCAACTTAGCATGGCCAATTCACCTGACTTGCACATCTGTGGACTGTGAGAGGAAGCCCATGCAGACACAGGGAGAATGTGCAAACTCCACACAGACAGTCGCTCAAGTAGGGAATCGAGCCCAGTCCCTGGCGCTCTCAGACAGCAGTGCTAACCACTGAGCCACTGTGCAGCCCCACTCTGCTGGCAGCTCATTCTATATACGTACCACGCTCTGTTTAACAAAAGTTATCCCTCAGGTTCCCTTTTATTCTTTCCCCACTAACCTTTTACTGATGCCCTCTAGTCCTCAATTGCCCAACTCGATGTAAACGAGACTGTGTGCATTGACCCAGTCTATGCTGATCATGATCTTATACATCTGTACAAGTTCACCCCCACCACACCAGTCTGCAATGCTTTAAAGAATAAAGTTTTAGCCTGTCCAAACTCTCCTGAAAACTCAGACTGTTGAGTCCAGGCAACATCCTTGTAAATTTCTTCTGCACTCTTTCAAGTTTAATAACATCCTTCCAATAGCAAGGTGAGCAAAACTGAACACAACACTCCAAGTGTGGCCTCACCAACTTCCTGTATAACTACAACATAACTTCCAAAACTCTATACTCAGTGCTCTGACTGATGAAGGCCAGTGTGCCAAAAGCCTTCTTCCCTGCCCTGTCTAACTAGGACTCCACTTAGGGAGAACTGTGCACCTCAACACCAAGGTCCCTCTCTCCCACTACACTCATTAAGGACCTACCATCCACTATGAAACTCCTCCCATGATTTGACTTTTCCAAAAGGCAAGATCTCATAGTTTCAATATTAAACTCCATTTGCCATTTCTCAGCCCACCTCCCCAGCTGATCAAGGTCCTGCTGCAATTTCTGATAACCTTCCTCACTGTCCATGAATCTGCCTATTTTAGTGTCATCAGTAAACTTACTAATCATGCCCTTGGACATTCTCATCCAAAACATTGACATCAATAACAAACAGCAATGGGCCCAGCTCCGACCCCTGAGGCACTCCAGTCTGACAAGCATCCTTCCACTATTACTCTCTGCTTCCTGCCATCAAGCCAATTGTGTATCCAGCTCCCCCGGATTCGATTCGATCTAATCTTCCAGAGCACCCTCCCTTGTGGAACCTTATCAAAGGTCTTCCTGAAATCCATATGGACTACGTCTTCTGCCCTGCCCTTGTCAACTTTCCTGGTCACTTCATCAAAGAACTCTAACGAATCTGTGAGGCACGGTCTCCCATTCACCAAGCCGTGCTCACTACTCCAAATCAAACCCGGACTTTGCAAACGCATGTATTTCTTATCTCTCAGAGTCTTCTCAAGTAACTTACCCACCACAGATGTTAGATTTACTGGTTGGTAGTTCACATGTCTATCTTTGCAGCTGTTCTTGAATAATGGCGCAATATTCGCTACCCTCCAGTTTTCAAGGACCTCACCCGTAGCTAACGATGATGCAAAAATATCAGCCACAGCCCCTGCAGTTTCTTCTCTCACCCCTCACAGTGTTTATATATATATTTGTCAGGACCAGGAGATTTATCCACCTTCTCCAGTAAATTCCTATATCCTCCATGTACCTCCAGGGATTCTTGAGATCCCAGCTGCCTATATCTGAGCCATGCCGACATTTTTCCAGGTGAAAGCCTCAATATCTCTTGTCATCCAGGATTCCCTATTCCTGCCACCCAATCCTTTCACCCTCACAGGAACATACACACCTTGTACTCCAGCAATCTCCCTTTTAAAGGCCTCCCACTTGCCGGAGTTTCCTGAACCTGCAAACAAACTGCTCCAACCAACCCCTGTAAGCTCTTGTCTAATTCCATCAAACTTAATCTTCGCCCAATTCAGAACTTGAACCTGTGGATCAGTTTGGTCCCTCTGCATAACTATTGTGAAATGAATAGAACTGTGACCACTGGTCAAGAAGTGTTCCCCCACTGTTCTATGCTCTGTGACCCCTCTGTGACCTGTCCTACCCCATTTCCCAAAAGGAGATCGAGGTTTGTCCCTTCCTGAGTAGAACCCTTGATATAATGCTTGGGGAAACCTTCCTGAATGTACTTCACAAATTCCACCCCATCTCAGCCCTTAACGCTATGGCATTCCCAGTCTATGATCTGAAAATTAAAATCTATGTCAACCCTATTGCTCCTGCAAGTCTCCCCAGTCTCCCTGCATATTTGTTCTTTCAATTCCCGTTGACTGTTTGGGGTCCTATAATGCAACCCCAATAACATCACCATCCCCTTCTTATTTCATAGCTCCATCCACAAAGCCTCACTGACCCTTCAGTATTTCATCTGTGATTACTGCTGTGATACTCGGTTTAATCAAAAATGTATCTTCCGTCCCCTCCTTCCACCCCCTCTGTCCCACCTGAAGCTCCTGTACCCTGGTACGTTAATCTGCCAGTCCTGTCCCTCCCTTAGCCATGTTTCTGTAACGGGTATAATCTACCAGCCTCACGTACCTATCCACTCCCTGAGTTCATCAGCCTTCCCAGTCAGCCCTCTTGCATGGAAGTAGATGCAATTTAATCCAATAGGTATTCCTCGCTCCCTGTCATGTTCCAGTCTGACCTGTCTTCAAATTCCTCTTTCTGATTCCTGTATCTCTTTGAGTCTCGCATTTGCCTCCACTGAGGGAGGTCAGTGATGTATTTGGATGGACAGTGACAGTAAGGGGGAGGTCAGTGATGTACCTGATGGAGAGTAACATTAAGAGAGAGGTCAGTATTGTTCACTGTCCAACGTCCCCATTGTTGGAGGTCCATCTTGTTCACTGAGACGACTTCCCTCAGGAAAGGCAGTGTGCTGTCCTTACTTGGAACTTCATATGACTCCAGATCCTGGAAAATTGGGAATGGGGAATAAATGCTGACCTCGCAGTAATGTACACATTCAGTATGTGAGAAGAATCAGTGAGTGAAATGTTCTTGTTTAAAGTGGGCAGCTCCTACCCGAGAGGACAGAAGGACAGCTCGGAGACATATTTTCACACTTGGAATGAACTGTCTCGATGCAGCATCAGTTGAAATAATTGTCAAAAATCACACAACACCAGGTTCTAGTCCAACAGGTTGAACGTGTCCACCCCAGTCCCACACCAGCACCTTCACATCATGAAATAGGGTGTGATCTCAGAATGGGGCTCATGGTGTTTGAGTGGTCAGTGTTATTGCTGGTAGATTCCAGTTTCTGCCTTTGTTATTTCATTATCACGTAACCCCACTCTGTAATCAGAATTACACTTGTTATTGTAATGGGTTTGTTCATTTCCAGAAATGTGAAAAACAGCAACAAAGCCGAGCAATGCTGTCACCTCGATCTCCCCAAGGAGCTCCCACACAGTATAAGGCAGCGTCTCTGGGAATGCATCAGCTCAGAGTCTCAAACAAGGAGCTTGTCAGCTGCCTGAAGGGACAGATCACCTCACACAGAAAAATGCATCGACCAATTGATCAAGTGCGGAAAGTATTCTACACCATCCTTGCTTTTACTGGCATCCCAGGTATGGCACTATGACAATTGAACTTGTTTTAATCTGCTGCTGATCTGCTCTCTGGTTTTACCGTTTGAACAATAACGTCTCCAGCTCACTGACTGGTCACCCTTATCCAGGCACCGGGACAGTGACAGCAGTTCACTGAGCAGCATTCTCGGTACAATCCTACACTGACAGAGACTCCCAACCTCACTGCTGCTGCAGCATTTTCTGTTCTCAGTGTTGTGTCATCTGTTCCAGTTTGATATGGCTTCAAGGTATGAGGAGAGATCAGGCAGGTTAGTTCTGAAGAAGGGTCACTCGACCCGAACTCTGTGCTCTCTCCCACAGATGCTCTAGACCTGCTGCGCTTCTTCTGATTTCATTCCGTAAATGAAGCCAGGTTGATGGAGAATTTTGAAGGTTAAGGGATGATCTGAGTGAAGTTCAACAAAATATTAAAAGGAAAACATGAACTATTTCTACTGGTTGCAGGTTTAGAACAAAGGATCATAGTCTGTGAATGGGGCTGAGAGCGTTCAGGAGAGATGTCAGAAAGCTCTTCTGTGCACAGAGGGTGGGAAAGGTTTGGAACTCTCTTACACACACACAGTCATGGATGCTGCATCAGTTGGGAATTTTAAATCTCAGATTCTTTTTTTTTGGCAAAGCAAAGGAATTGAAGAATTTGCGCCTTGTTCTGATTTGTAAAGCTTCATCTACCATCGCTTCCCGAAATTCTCTCCTCACACTCTTTGGTCAGGAGATTGAAATTTTGACAGATTGCCCTCCTGGTCCCTCCACATTGAGATGTTGGTGGGTAGATTTACAGTGTAAATATTACAGTAAACCTAAAACTCCCACATTGTCATTAAGGGAGTCCTGCATGCTCTGCTGTACTGCCCTTGTTTAAGATATATGGCGTAGTTGTGTTTGAAATCTCACACAGGTTCTGGTGACCTGTTTTATAATCCTGTCATGGCTCCGATCAGGATTAAGTCCAATGACGGGATCAGTGGATAACTGTTTCTCTGGAGATGGGGAGAGTTTGGATTATTGACAGTCCAATTGTTAGTCCGATAACTGATTTAGGATTTAGGATTCTCATGGGGTTCTGTACCTTACCATGCAACAAAAGAAAATCATAGACTTCCTTCTGCTCTCCTAGGAGGAGGTATGAGCTCAATATCTGTCTAAACTCTAGAATCTCGAGACTGACTGGGCTGGAGGACAT
Organism: Hemiscyllium ocellatum; assembly: GCF_020745735.1. NCBI lineage: Eukaryota > Metazoa > Chordata > Chondrichthyes > Orectolobiformes > Hemiscylliidae > Hemiscyllium > Hemiscyllium ocellatum. The sequence continues at coordinate 14,835,922 of NC_083444.1, forward strand.
TCTGGAGTGAATGTTAAAATCTAATACTCAAACCCACTCACTCCCAACCACTCCCAGTCACACAGTGCATGGGAATTTGTTGGTAAAACCTTCTTGTTGCTCTCTGGAATGGGTAGGGGGTATTTCTGATCAATAATTTGTTGTTTCCTTTCCCATTTGTCTCCCACAGTCAATTTGCTAGCAGTTACAGTCCTTTCCAGGCAAAACTGTGGTGTTTCCCGTTGCACTACCCGTTACCTGGTATTTATGGCAGCTGCCGATCTGATGATCATTATTACTGAGGTTATACTGAGGAGATTACCTTTCTATTATTACCTGGAGTCTTTCCTGAAAATCACTCCTGTGTGCAGTGTTATTGGGGCACTGGGTCGTGCAGCCACGGACTGCTCCGTCTGGTTCACCGTCACTTTCTCCTTTGACCGATTTGTGACCATTTGTTGTCAGAAGCTAAGAACAAAATATTGCACTGAGAAAGCTGCGACTGTGGTTCTGGCAACAACCTGCACCCTGTTCTGTCTGAAAAACATCCCCTTCTATTTTGAATATGAGCCTGTGAGGATAATCAACAATGTGCCATTCGACTGTAAAACAAAGCCAAGCTACTTCACTGAGACTTGGTGGGTGGTATTAGATTGGCTTGATACAGTTTTAACCCCTTTACTGCCATTCGCTTTAATTCTGTTGCTCAACGCTCTGACAGTCAGACACATTTTAGTGACCAGTCAAGTCCGGAAGAGGCTGAAGGGTGAGAGCAAAGGAGAGAATCACAGAGACCCAGAGATGGAGAGCAGAAGGAAGGCTGCGATTTTGCTCTTCACCATCTCTGGGAGCTTCATCCTCCTATGGTTAATTTTTGTTGTGATTTTCTTATATTATATCATTCAAGGAGACAATCCTAATGATTACTCGCCTTTTCTATATCATTTCAATGCAGTTGGTTTCATGCTGCAGAACCTAAGCTGTTGCACAAACACATTTATTTATGCAGCAACATTGTCTCAGTTCAGAGCGAAGATCAGTAACACAGTAAAATACCTGGTTACACGGATTCCTTGTGTTGTGAATAAACAAAACTCCTCCGTGAAGCTCAGAAGAGGGTCCTCCTGTTTCCAAACCATGGAATGATTTTGTTTTATTCACTCGTGGGATGTGGGTATCACTGACTGAGTCTGTAGTTATTCCCCATCCCTCATTACCCCTGAGAAGGTACTGCTGAGCTGCATTTAACACTGATGGAAGAACAATATATTTCGAAATCAGGATGGTGAGTGACTCAGAAGGGAATTTGAAGGGGGTGATGTTCCCATCTATCTGCTGCCCTTGTCCTTCGAGGTGGAAGTGCTCGTGGGTTTGAAATTTCTGGTGAATTTCTGCAGTGCACCATGTAGTTGGTAAACACTGCTACTACTGAGTGTCAGTGATGGAGGGAGGGGATGTCTGGGGATGTGGTGACAACCAAGCGGCTGCTTCATCCTGGATGGTTTTTTGCTGGTGGCAGTTGGAGTGGGAGGAGTGACAGCGATGACCAGAGGCCGGACAGGAAGGTCAATTTAATCAGATATAAAGGTTTACCTCTTGTATAGGTGGAGCGTACACTGAGCACGAGCAGACACGGGACTGCTGGTTAAGTAAGGCTTTATATTTGGGCAGTTCCTTTCCCCCAAACAGTACTCGGGAATGTCTCCAAACCGTCTTCCTCCTCTCACCAAAACAAAAGGGCTCTGTGCCCCAATTGGGAAGTTGGCTGGTTTCAGTATTTTCCTTTAGTTTCTCAGTAGTCTCGGGAATTTAGAACAGTGGGAATGGAGGTTCGGGCAGTTGAATGTCCCTCTTGTAGAATGTGGGAGGTAAGGGTCACCACTAGTGTCCCTGCGAACTGCATCTGTGGGAAGTGCCCCCAACTCCAGCTGCTCAAAAACAGTGTTAAAGAACTGATTGATTCCCACAGGTGAGGTGGGACTGACTACCTTTAATATCAAGGCCACATTTGTTTGAGGTTTGGAATGTTGCTCCAAGTAACTCACCTCCTGACTCCCCAAAGCCTGTCCACCATCTACAGAGCGCAAGTCAAGAGTGTGACAGAATGCTCCCCACTTGTCTGGATGACTTCAACTCCAACAACAGCGAGTAAGTTTGATACCATCCAGGACAAAGCAGCTGCTTAGTTGGCACCACATCCACAAACACCCACTCCCCTCCACCACTGTTTCTCAGCAGCAGCAGTGTGGACCATCTCCAACATGAACTGCAGAAATTCACCAAAGGTCCTCAGACAGCATCTTCCTAACCCACAAACTCTACCATCCAGAAGGACAAGAGCAGCAGATAGATGAGAACGGAAATCACTGCACATTCACCTCAAAGCCACTCACAATCCTGACTTGGAAATATATCACCGTCCCTTCACTGGGTCAGAATCCTGGAGCTCCCTCCCTAACAGCATTGTGGGTCTACCTACACCACACGGACTGCAGTGGTTCTACAAGGCAGCTCACCCCCACACATTATGGAGGAGCAACTGGGAACAGACAGCGTTCCCAGCCAGGTCTGGACCAGCGATGCTCACGTCCCGCGAGTGAATAAGACAAAGTGCATGCAGGTAAATGCAGAAAGAGCAATGACTCTGATCAGCACACCACCGTCTTCACTGGGGATGTTAGGGATGGGCCAGAAATGCTATTTTAGTCAGAGATCCCCCACATCTCATGTACAAAGTAATAATGGTTGATATTGACAGTAGAATTTAGGATTAGGAACATCATCAAAAAATTGAAATTGAGCATCAGGTCAATCAGTGTGTCAAAGAATAGATAATGATAATAGATTGGCAGCTGATGTAAAACTTTGGTCATTATGCAAATCAGATAATGGTAATAAGGCAAGGACTAATTCTGTCCCAAAATTGCAAATGTAGATCGTACACTCCAAGCTGAGGTAATAAATGAGAAATTAAGATTTGTTTTATGGGTGATGAATAAGATGGGAGAAAGTGAGGACTGCAGATGCTGGAGATGAGAGCTGAAAATGTGTTGCTGGAAAAACGCAGCAGGTCAGGCAGCATCCAAGGAGCAGGAGAATCAACGTTTCGGGCGTGAGCCCTTCTTCAGGAATGAGGAAAGTGAATAAGATGGGACAGCCACAGGGAGAGCTGTGGGAGCAGAGTCCCTGCGTATATTTAAGAATGAGAGAGTTGGATCCTTGTCAGAGCTAATTACTGCAGATGCTGGGATCAGTACGGAAAACAAAAAATGCCTGAAATCACAGCGGTCAGGCAGCATCCATGGAGAGAGGGCAGGCTAATGCTTTAAGTGTATCTCCATCAGAGATAGATCCTTGATCAGTTGGGGAATCGAAGATTAAAGGGAAAAGGCAGAAACGTAGCCCTGAGGAATGTTGGATCAGCCACGTTCCCATGAATGGTGGAACAGTCTGGTGGGGCCAAATAAATAGTAGGTCCGAGGGGAGTACTGAGGATCAAAGGGAGCTTGGATCGCTGAAGCTGTTAGCACAGGTAGACAGAATGGTTAAGAAAGCGTACAGGATGCTAGTCTTCATTAGCCAGCGATTAGAATATTGAATATAGAACACAGAATCTGTAGAGACCCCAGAATGTTACTATCGTATAAATGAGGCCTTCCTGAGGAAATGGAGACCATCACACATTCAGGCGGATGGGAAATGGGCAGCAGGTTATCAAGTTGTATTCCCGGTGGGATGTGGAAAGGAAATGTTGTGGATATAAATTAGCAGGAGGAGGTTATTTGGGAGTAAGGAGAACTCATGTCAAAATCCAAGAAAATTTTTATTGGCCTGAACTGTCTAAAGATGTAGTCGAATTTTGGAGGATATTTCATATGTGTCAGGAAATTGGAAACTTTCAGGCAGTGATAAAGCCAGCAACTTTAATATCAATTCCCGCATTTGGGGAACATTTTACAAGGGTGTTAATTGATTGGGTGGTGTTGTACCAAAATTAATAAAATTCACATTTAGAAGTAAGTAAATCAAATTTATTAAATCCAAACCTATTGGGAGGGGCAGCGTGATTGTGCCCCTAACCGTGGAACTTGACCAGGCCGTCCCTCCTTGAACATCAGGGACAGCAGTTTTTATAGTCTGGATGGCACGTACAACAAAAGACCGCGAAAGATGGTTTCTTGTGTTCTGTACATGCACACACAGAGATCACCATTGTGTTCTGTAAGTATTTCTTGTTTAGTTCATTCCTGTTTTCAGTTTCCCCCTTGTGGTCCGAGACATGCAGGAGCATGATGAACAGACCACCACCATCCAGTAATAATCAGTGGGGTAGGATTATAATCATGAAACTGTTTCCCTTCCTGCTGGATATTATCAGCCTCCAGGCGGATGTGATCCGCTTGGTCAGTTATATTGTCTGAGGTATTCGGAATGTATGTGCCGCACTAGGCCCCAATAACAGCACAGGGGCCACCTTGTCCCACTCGCAAATAGGAGAAAGTGAAGACTGCAGATGCTGGAGATCAGAGCTGACAATGTGTTGCTGGAAAAGCACAGCAGGTCAGGCAGCATCCAAGGAGCAGGAGAATCGACATTTCGGGCATCACTCATTCTTCAGGAAAAAGAGCTCATGCCCGAAACGTCAATTCTCCTGCTCCTTGGATGCTGCCTGACCTGCTGCGCTTTTCCAGCAACATTTTCAGCTCCACTCGCAAAACAACACAACAGTACGGGTGGCAATGACCTCAGCCGACACCTCAGAGATGGCCATGCTTACCGCTGCAAAGCCATCGGCAGTCTCATTAGCCAGCCTTTCCAAGGTGGAGGCCATATTGATCAGTTCCCTAGCAGCCTTAGCACTCCCATAGGCGGGGAAGGCGAACTTACAGAATCGCTCGTCTCAGTGATGGACCGTTTGGATTGAGGTGGATGCAGTTTGGGATGAACGCGGAGGGAACTGTAATGGAGAACAAAAGGTAGCACATAGGCAAGGGAGCAAGATCCAGACCAATATGGAGGGAGCCAAGGGTAGGCCTTGACAGCACGGTCAGAGTAATTCTCATTGTAATGCCTCAGGTAATCAGTCGGAATTGAAGTCCAAATGGTTTTGTATGTTTTCCCTGTCATCATGTTGACAACCTCAAGGCTCAGAATATTCCAGAAAGAAACGATCGGTGGGCGGACGGGGTAAGGAGCAGGGAACGGGAACATTTGCTGGTTCCAGCATTCCACCCTGATGTGGAATTAAAACAAATCGCCCCCGTGGGCGTTCCTTCACCCGCGGTGTTTGTGAGGGTCAGAGCCAGAGAGGTGTATGTTAAAGGATGTAGTGAGGCTGGAACCAACCTTTATAGTTTTGCATGTTATAACCCGTGGTCTCCCAGGTGACCTCATCATTGGCAGCAGAAATGGTCTGGTCAGGGCCTCACATGAATGACCGGGGAGATTCTCTGTCAGACCTAACCCCCACCCATCCCCCAAATGGGTAAATGTGAGGATCTGTTCTGGTCCAATCACCATTCCACCGTTTTGGATTTATTAAACGGGATGGGACTCAGGGGAATCCCCCCAATAGAGTGTGCAGGGATTCGAGTCCACACCCAGCATTTCGAGACGTTATTTTGCTGTGTGTGCTGATAGAACATGGTTAGGTATGTATTAACATGGAACCCCGCGCCGACTCCGGGGAGCAGGACTGAGGGTGGCACAATTCATTTGGTGCTGCCCCCCGCAGTGGCTACCAGGCAAAGGGTGAAGGCAACAATAAACAGGAACATCCCGGAGCTTCCCAAACGGAGTTATACAATGGTCCAAAGGCGATACCGCCTGCACACAACAGCCCACGCTCTCGGACCCGGACCGTTCACAACAACCGCACACACACGGAAATCGTCAGCAGGTCCCGAGAGGAGTCAGTCTGAAAAGAAAGCAGAGTGTGAGGATGATCAACCAGTGTCTGGATATTTCTTCAGTTGTGACCAGTGTTTCCAGACTCCCCCTTCCCTCACATGTCAATACAGGTGGGTGTCACCGCTAATGATAACCTCAGAGGGACCATTCTACTGAGGGGCGAAGCCTGGTTTAACGGGGAGAGTCTTAACCATAACCTTCCTACCCACCGCTGGGACCTCCACACAATCCTCTAATTGCCTCTGTTCATCCCTCCCTCACCTTCCTGTTTGTCCCGAACTGTTTTCCACATCTCCTTCAGCTGGGTGCTCAGTTCGAGCACATAGCAATGTATTCTATCGCAGCGAGGGCCAGCATCGGAACCCTCCCATGATGATGGAATCGGGCAGTTACATTGCCCGACCTGTCATTGACTCGTAAGGGGTCAAACCATTCGACCGGCTTGTGGTGGACTGGAGTTTGTCAGAGTCCTGCATGGCCTTAGCAAGGGAGGGTTTAAGAGTTCTGTTCATTCACTCCACCATGCCTGAACTTTGTGGATGGTCAGGTGAGTGAAATTTCAGTTTAATGCCCATCAGCTGACATGTGGTTTTTACAACTCTTACAGTGAAATGGGTCCCCGGTCGGAGTCAATCTGGGACGGCACCCAACTCCCCCACCTGGGCATCCCCTCCTCAGCTACAACCCTTGCCACAGCGTTAGCTGATCAGTTCAGGGTAGGATAGGCCCCGACCCTCCTGGTAAATTGGCCAATAATCACAAGGTAATCCGTCTTCCCATGGGATTGGGGAAGAGGTCCCATAAAATCCATTTGTAATTGCTCCCAGAGTCCCTTTGGGTGTGGCTGGGGCCCCATTCTAATTTTAATGGGCCAGCCTGGGTTGTACTGGGCACACGTCACACAGCGGTGACAGAATCGAGTGAAATCTCTGCCCATGCCCTTCCACCACCATTGCTTCCAGATGTTGGTTATCATATCATTGATATGGGTGATGTTTCTGCAGTTTAACTAAGGGTTAATGAGTAAGGGCGAACTGTGAGACTGAATGTAAGTTAGCTTGGGAACAGGGAGAAACTGTTATGTCAAAAACATGGCGGTTTGTAACCTTGGATAAAACTGATGTAAGTTGTTAATTAAAACTAGGCTGCTATGAAGCTAGATAACCTTGGCCAGGATACAATAGAAGCTCTTAAAATATTAGAAACATACAGATAACCAAGGCCTGCGATAGAGAGGCGAGAAATGCTTTAGCCAATAGAATTGTTAAAAATAATGTAATGTTTAAGAACATACAGATAATCAAAGGGTTGGCAGAGAGAAGCGTGAAATGTTTTAACCAATGGAATTGTTACTATCCTTTTCAGATGTAAAAATAATGTATAAATATTACTGCTGTAATCCTTTCAGTGTGGTCCTTTCCCTTCTTTTTTGGAAGGCATCCAAACTTGCAAGTTTGAATAAACATTCGTTGCCTCATCTGTGTGTCTCGTAGTATTTCGATTTGCCACGCGATAGCGGTAGCTGGTGGGTATAAGGGTTGGTGTTGACAGCTTGGAGTTCGCCTCCTAGGACGGGACCTTGTGGACAGTCTCCCTTAAACTGGGTGTGAGAGCGGTTCGTCCGCCACACGGAAGTCGAGGGTTAAAGGACAGTCCGCGGTCAGAGGAGTGTGGAGGCAGAACCCGGCTGATCTGAATCATACCCATAGTGTAGAGTAGTTAGCCGAGTGTCAGGGACTATTCTCCGGAGATTTAGAATACCTAGACAGAAGTCACTTATAACAGCATCACGCCCCCACCTGGGAAATGCCAATGTGTAATTACATCCTGAGAAGGATCCTTTTATCCCCACTTTCAGCTCACCCCAGCCTCTCTGACTCTCACTGTGTCTGTGTCTGACCCCATTGCGTTCAAAGTGATACAATGCCACCCTCTGGTGGCCACCCTTTGCCACTGCACAAGAGCAGGTTTTTTTCTATCGGGACAATTTGCTCCTGTCCCTGTCCATTCCATTGTCTGTAAACTGCAGGCCCTGTTCCCTGTCCAAATTAATTCCAGCAATAACACCCCCCCCGGCCCTGACTTTACCCCCTCATATTTTATGCCCCCATCTTGCAGTGCCCACTATTTTACCTCTCTCACTTTTGCCGTCCACAATCCCACCGCCAACAATTTTGCCCCCTGCCAATTGTGCCCAGAGCTGGGGGAGTCAAAAATGGGGGTGGGGGGAATATATTTTCTCTCATTTTGTCCCACTCCATTTTTTTTGTTCCTCCCCAGTTTTTTGAAACTGCCCCAATTGAGCAACTTCCTCCCCCACCGACCCCACCCCCGGTTTTCTGCCCTGGCATTTTTGCCCAATCCCAGAGTTATTACCCCCACCCAACTCTTGCACTTTCCCCCAAACATTTTGCCCCCCACCACCTTGTCCTGGTCTAATTGCCCTTTCTGCATACTGCCCCCACTGCCATTCCTACCTGCATCCCCCCACTGGATATAAAAGTCCCCTCTGTGTCTCCATCGTGTACAATAACCGTCTCCCCTCCCCTCCCCCCTTCACTGGGCCCTCGCCCCTGGGCTGGAGGGGGTGGGGCACAGGAAGGATGCACACTGACTGACTGGCCTATAAACTGTGTGCTTTTTCATGCACAGCAAGATCCCATGCTTCCCCTCCACTCTCCTCAGTGAGAAAGGGGCTTTCTCTCCCCCACCCCCACCCCCACTCACCATTGGGATGGCAATGGGAGACAGGGAACAGCAAGATCCCACTGTGATAACAGCATGTGCAGCACCAAGTGCTACTGAGTTCAAATCTACCCTGGGACATGAACAGCAGGACAGAGGGAGCGAGGGACAGATAGGGAGGGGGAGAGAAAGCGAGTGAGATGAGGGACAGAGACTGAGGGAGGGGCACAGAGCGAGCCAAGGACAGAGAAAGATCCCAGGGAGAGACAGAAGGACAGAGATGGGGAGAGAGAGAGAGGCACAGTGTGAAACCAGGGAAAGAGAGAGAGAAACACCCAGGCAGAGAGAACAAAGGACAGAGAAAGATCCCAGGGACTGAAACTCCCAGGGAGAGAAACAGGGGACAGACAGGAGAGCGTGTAAAACCCAGGGAGAGAACAGGACAGAGAGAACAAAACACTTAGGGAGGAGTAGACAGGACAGAGAGAGAGAGAGACAGAGAGAGAGAGAGAAATGCCTAACACAGGGAGGGAGGGGGAGAGAGAAAGTAAAAGTCCAGGGAGAGAAATCCAAAGGTGAGACAGAGAGTGTGAGAGACATCCAGAGAGAGGGAGAGAATGAGGGAAGAGCAGCCACAGGAGAGAGATACAACAGACAGCTAGTGAAAGAGAGGGGGGTTGATGGTATGAAGCAGATAGAATGAGCCTCAGGCAGGAACAACAAGATCCCGCAGGGTTGACACAGAGAGGGGTGTGGGGAGAGGTTAGCAGGGAGGTTGGAGATTGAACTATTCAACAGTTCCAGGAAAGAGGGAGGATCCAGAGAGTTGTAGGAAGCGAATCTAAGGTGAAAGTGAACAGGGAGGAGATGGGAAGGATGGGGATTGAAGGAAAGATGTGGGACAGACAGAGACAGAGAGAGTGAGCTGGAGACACAAAGGGAGAGGTGGGAGCTGGACAGCAAGAGGGAGGCAGTGACATCTGTGGGATATGGTTAATGTAATTTCTGCAGTTTCATGCATTTACATACACACACACACACACCTCACACATAAACCCACACACATACACACACCTACACACACACTCACACAACATACACACACACACACACCTCACACATAAACCCACACACATACACACACCTACACACACCTCACACATAAACCCACACACGTACACACACACTCACTCACACACACACACTCTCTTGGTATGAGTGGGGTAATTTCTGTACTAAAACTGAGGTTTAATGAATAGAAGCTAAATTATGAAACTAATGATTGACTAGGCCAAAATGAAGCATGAACTGTAAGTCACCTCTGTAAAGCCAGGAACATGGTAACCTTGGGCAAGAAACCAAGGAATGCTTCGATTAGACACAGAGGGCAAAATACAATGAAAGCTCTTTTCATGACATTCACAAAAATCAACAAATGTTATAACTAATAGAACATGAAGATAAAATTGTAAAATAATATAACATTTTAATTAAAGAAATTGGCAGAGAAAAGCGTGAAATGCTTTAACCAATGGAATTGTCATTAATGATTTTTAATGTAAGAAAAATCCATAGCGTGAGATGTTTAAACCAATGAAATTATCACCAATGTATTTGAATGGAAAAATAATGTATAAGTATTAGTGCTGTAAAATCTCCCGTTGCGACTTCCAAAGTCCCTTTTGGAACTCGCCCAATCTTCGAAGATTGAATAAACATCTGTTGCTCCGTTTGTGTGTGTCTCGCAGTATTTCGATTTGCCACGGGAAAAGTGATAGCCGGTGGGGATAAGGGCTGATACCAGTCAACTTGGAGTTCGCCTTTTTGAACTTAACCTTGCGGACAGTCTCCCTTGACACAAGGGTTAAAGGACAGTCCGCGGTTGGCAGAGTTCGGAGGCAGGACCCGGTTGTTCTGAATCAGATCCCTAGAGTTAGAATAGTTAGCCAAGTGTCAGGAACTATTCTCCGGAGATTCAGAAAGCCTAGACAGAAATCACTTATAACATGTGGGATCAGACTGTGCAGCAGCTCCGTCTTCATCTTTCTGCCCCTTTGACAACCCCCCAGCCCAGAACTTGCCCCTTGTGATAAATATCCTATAGAGACGGCCTGAACCCCACAATTCTAATGCCTGTGTGTGTGTGTGTGTGTGTGTGTAAATGAACAAGGAGACAGGCCAGTTTCTGATTGTTCTCTCTCTCTCTCTGAATGTTTCTGGCTCTTGTCTGACGATTCCAGGCGGCAGAAGTGATTTGATTCTCTCAGTCTCTGCATCATCCTGAGGTTCAGCTCCTGGATCCAATCTCCTCCTCTGGGAACTGACAGAGACAAATAAAAATTGATTTGAAATAAAATCCAAGTGGTACTAAAAGCACAGCAAGATCCCACTGCTCTTTGGCCTTCCACAATCTCTCACTTTACTGTGATACTGGTTCAGTTTAATTATTGCATCATTAATGCATTGCATCACATCACAGCAACATCGAAACACAAAGAAATCACAATAGACCAGTTGACCAGAGGCTAGAAATACACACAGCAAGATCCCACTGCAGCAGTGTGACATCAGACAGATCGTGTGTGTCACTGGCGTTGGTGAAGGGTTCGATTCTGTCTCCAGGACAACAGAGGGACCAACCCGACTGTTCAACAAATTCTAAACACTTGCCCCTCTGTTCTCCCCTCTTGTAACCCCCTCACTCTCTCTCCATCTCTGATACCTCTATCTGTTACTCCCCACCCTGTGTTCCTTCTCTCTCTCTCTCTCTCTGTTCCTCCTAGCTTACTCTCCATCTCAGATCTCTCTGTTCCCTCTCGCTCTCTCTCTGTCCCCTCTCTCTCCATCTCTGAGATCTCTCTTTGTGTATTTCTCTCTAATTTAATCCTGTACACTGTAATCTTTATTCCCCTTCACTTTAAATAATGACGGCTCATTTATCATCCGACCCTCTCTATGACCCACATTCCTCTGACATTGTGACAAGACTTTACAGAGGGTCAGATATTTTGGGTATTATTTCCCTCCTCGGGAGTCCTGCCTCACAGATCCTGCAGGTTAACCTGTTTGTGTCACAATCCTAAAACCCTGGTTACTTTAAACCCAGGCTTCAAACCCATTTTAAAAACAACAGGGCCATAATCTGACAGGATCCAATTAACCAGAGGGCCCTACAAACCAGGCCTCCACACTCCCCCCACCCCCGCAGCGGAGAATAAACCTCGGGGTTATAAACAGACCACCTCTCACCCAGGCCCCACAGACTGCAGCCTGGCAACCAGGCCTCAGGCCTCTGGCCCGTGATCCCCTCTGGAGGTTGCTCTTGTCCAAGGCTTTCCTGGTCCCAGGTATTTTGGATCTTCACTTTCCAGCTTTCCCACCAAAGGTTCTTTGGGATAAAAGGGAGAAAAGATAATTTAGGGAGGTCGGGGCGGTGAGCGAGAGCACTTTGATGCAGAACTACACAGCAAGATCCCAGGTTTAAAAGCGGCCCCTGCACCCCCCCATAACTCATCCTCAGTACATTGCAGACTATCACAACAACATCAAAATACAAACAAATCAGAAGACAGCAATTAACCAAAACAAACACATGCACCAAACAGGGAGAGCTGCTTGTTCTCAACAGCGACAGAGAAAACAGCTCATTTGAAGAATAAATCTCAATAATTCTTGTCCACATTTATCTTCCTCCGTGGAGAAGTTTATGAAGAAAAACACCTTTGACCACAAGTCCATCAGGAAGTGGTCAGCACGTAGTGTCCTCGAGACCCTTCTGGAAAAGGAGAGGGCGGATCCTATCGAGCAGTTCCCTGAGAGACTGTCAAAGCCATTTGGCAGAATGCCTCATCGCCAGAACTTTCCAACAAGCACCAAGACATGGCTTGGCTGGTGGTGAGAAGGGCTCTGCCTGTGAGATCCTTTATGCATGCCCGGTCTCTCAGCCGCACCACACGCTGCCCTCGAAGCGGCTGCGGGGGGACGAGACTGTCACACACCACCTTCTGGAATGTGCCTATGCAGAGGAAGTCTGTAGAGGAATGAAGTGGTGTTTGTCAAGGTTCGTCCCGAGCTGCGCCGTGACGCGGGACTCCGTGCTCTACGGCCTGTTCCCCGGGACGCACACCGAGATGAACATCAACTGCGCCTGGAGGATCATCAACTCGGTGAAGGACGCTCTCTGGGTGGTCCGAAACCTGTTGATCTTCCAGCTGAAGGAGTTGACCCCGACTGAGTGTTGCAGACTGGCACATTCCAAGGTCCAGGACTACGTGTTGAGCGATGCGCTGAAGCTTGGGACAACTGCCACCAAGGCGCGGTGGGGAAAGACCACCGTACAACATCTGCCTGTCTAACAGGGGGCCCATGCAGTCATTTGGGCTCTGCTGACGCCTCAGCTAATTATATGGGCATATGGTTGAAAAGTGCACAGACCTGTATAAAAATGATAAATTCTGACCTCTGAATGTAAATGTTTACATATGTATGGCATGACCAACTGTACAGACCATCAAATTATTTTATGAATAAAGTGTATTTTTGAAATTTAAAAAAATCTTCACTGAGTAGTTTGTGGACTCCACCCCTGCAATCACTGACACATTGTAACGTCTGTCAGTCTGCTCCCTGGGGTGCTCTCGGTGACATTGAGATGTTAATTCCCAGCACAAGAGCCTTGTTTGATCTTGCTGCCCACTGAGATGTTAATTCTGGGACAGTAAAGTGTTACTGTTCCTGGTTTGTTCAACTTTGTTTGAAGCCTTGTTAGTTGTGCCAGTGCAGTTTGAAAATGTCTAACATTGGTACCAACCTAGCGTCTAAGAGCCAGCCTTTAGACCCCCTGACACGCACAGGTCTGGGAAGAGAGGGGGATATTTGCTGAGGATCCCTCGGAACTTTCCTGCTGTGCCTGTAGTTTCCAAACTCGAACTCACTGTCTCTACCCCTGTCTGCCTGTTTGTTTCTCTCTCTCTCTCTCTCTCTCTCTCTCTTCTCTGTCCCTGTCTGCCTCTCCCTGCTCTGCTCTACATGCAGCCATTTCCAACTTGACCTTCAATCTTTTATTTCCTTTCCTTTTCTCTAATATATCAGCAGAGTTTGGGAATTTCAAACATCAATCACATGCCAGCCGCTCAACACCCACATTTCCCCCTCTCTGCTACACCCCTCCCTCCCCAACACACACACACACACACACACACTACTGGGAAGATAGGGGGACCATATGCAAGTTTGGTCAAGGGGGAAGTGTCAGTGATGGTCTGGGTCCATGTAACATCACTGAAATGTCTGGGTGTGTGTGTGTGTATGTGTGTGTCTGTCCATCTGAGTGCACAGTTTCAGTGTCAATGTTGTCACTCCATAATGTGACTGTGTGTAAACCACGTCTTATGTCCCCGTCCCAGTAATGATCCACAAACCATACACCGTCCCTCACTCTCATTCACCCACACTCTCACACGTGTACACACACACAGCCTAGCACACTACATTCAGTCCTTGACACACTCACTGTCTCTCATATGCACACACTCACTGACACACAGACATACACAGACTCACTTTCTCTCACACTCACTGACACACTCACTCTCATATACTTTTGCTCACACTCCCACACTTACATACTCACTCGCACACACGTTGTCTCACATATACTCTCACACATACATTCTCACGCTCTCACACACATACACTCTCATTCTCTCGAATACGTGCACACCCTTTCTCTCCCAATTGCACACACTCTCTCTCTCACCCTACATTCTTTCCCTCGCACATGCACATTCTCTTTCTCACTTGAAGACACTCTTTGTCACTCACATGTGCACACCATCTCAAAGCGAACACACTCTTTCTCACTTGTGCACACTCGTGTTCTCTCTCATACACACTTTCTCTCTCTCACACACACACACTCTTTTCCTTGAACATGCGTGCACATTTTCACACGCGCGCACACTCTTTTTCTTGCACGCGTTCACACACTTTCTCTTGTGCACGCTCACAGCTTCACACACGTTCACACTCTGTCTCACACATTATCTTTCTTACTCTCACACACTCTTTATCTTTCACATGTGCTCACACTCTCTTTCTCACTTGCGTACACCCTTTGTCTCTCTCACACACACTTTCAGGCTCATGCTTTCTTTCTCTCACAAGCGCGCACACCTTCAATGAGCTGTCTCTATTTTCTGCAAAGGGAATTCACATTTTGATGATGCATTAATGCGGCACAGAAAACAGCTTTTGAGACATTCCTCATTGTGACAGGAATTCAGCCCCAATCTGAAACTTGGAGAGATGTAACAGAACAGAAATGACCCAGCAGCTTTCTCTGTTCCTCTCCCAATGTAACATTTGACTGGTTAGTTTATCTTGTCTTCATCCAACAAGCATCCCTTCACATCTCCCATTATTTCAGTTCTACTGCCATATCACCAGACTCCCCACATTGAAACCATCCCCATCTAAATCTCCAGGCCAAGGTAGTGAGTGGTGTTAGATACAGAGTAAAGCTCCCACGACCTGAAATGTTTCATATTTCCTGCCCACATTCAGCGTGGGGTTAGATATTGATTAAGTCACCCACTTCCTCATCCTGTCCTCATCAAACACACTCAGGGCAGCTCCATGACTGGGTTAGAACACTCAGGGCAGCTCCATGACTGGGTTAGATAGAGAGTATGTGTCACTCCACACTTTCTCCATCTGAATCTCCCAGAGTTGGGGTAGAACAGTTAGATACAGAGTAAAATTCCCTCAACACCGTGCGTTCAAACACTCCCAGACAGTGACAGCACTGAGATTAGACACAGAGCAAAGATTCCTTGACACTGTTCCCCCATCAGACACTCCCAGGACAGGGACAGCACTGGTTAGGTACAGAGTCAATCTCCCTCTACACTGTTCCCCCATCAAACACTCCCAGGTCAGGGGCAGCATGGTGTCAGATACAGAGTAAATCTCCCTCTCGACTGACTCATCAAACATTCCTCGCTCAGTGACAGCACAGGGTTAGCTACAGAGTAAATCTCACTCTACACTGTCCTATCAAACACTCCCAGGACTGGAATAGCACAGGTTTAGACACAGAGTATAGTTTGTTCTGCAGCGTCTCCATCAAATACTCCCAGGACAGGGAACACAAGGGGTTAGATGCAGGGTAAATCTCCCTCTCCACTGTCCCATCAAACACTCCCAGGACAGGGAACACAAGGGGTTAGATGCAGCGTAAATCTCCCTCTCCACTGTCCCATCAAACACTCCCAAGACAGGGACAACATTAGACAATAGACAATAGGTGCAGGAGTAGGCCATTCTGCCCTTCGAGCCTGCACCACCATTCAATATGATCATGGCTGATCATTCTTAATCAGTATCCTGTTCCTGCCCTATCTCCATAACCCTTGATTCCACAATCCTTGTGAGCTCTATCCAACTCTTTCTTAAATGAATCCAGAGACTGGGCCTCCACTGCCGTCTGGGGCAGAGCCTTCCACACAGCCACCACTCTCTGGGTGAAGAAGTTTCTCCTCATCTCTGTCCTAAATGGTCTACTCCGTATTTTTAAGCTGTGTCCTCTGGTTCAGCACTCACCCATCAGCGGAAACATGTTTCTTGCCTCCAGAATGTCCAATCCCTTAATAATCTTATATGTCTCAAACAGATCCCCTCTCAGTCTTCTAAACGCAAGGGTAAACAAGCCCAGTCGCTCCAGTCTTTCAGTGTAAGGTAATCCCGCCATTCCAGGAATTGACCTCGTGAACCTACGCTGCACTCCCTCAAAAGCCAAAATGTCTTTCCTCAAATTTGGAGACCAGAACTGTACACAGTACTCCAGGTGTGGTCTCACCAGGGCCCTGTACAGCTGCAGAAGAACCTCTTTGCTTCTATACTCAATCCTTCTTGTTATGGAGGCCAGCATGCTATTAGCCTTCTTCACTACCTGCTGTACCTGCATGCTTACCTTCATTGACTGGTGTACAAGAACACCCAGATCTCTCTGTACTGCCTCTTAACCTAAATTGATTCCATTTAGGTAGTAATCTGCCTTCCTGTTCTTGCCACCAAAGTGGACAACCATACATTTATCCACATTAAACTGCATCTGCCATGCATCTGACCACTCACCTAACTTGTCCCGGTCACCCTGTAATCTCCTAACATCCTCCTCACATTTCACCCTGCCACCCAGCTTCGTATCATCAGCGAATTTGCTAATGTTATTACTAATACCATCTTCTATATCATTAACATATATTGTAAAAAGCTGCGGTCCCAGTACTGATCCCTGCGGTACCCCACTGGTCACTGCCTGCCATTCCGAAATGAAGCCATTTATCACTACTCTTTGTATCCTATCAGCTTTCAATCCAAGTTAGTACTTTGCCCCCAATACCATGTGCCCTAATTTTGCTCACTAACCTCCTATGTGGGACTTTATCAAAAACATGGGGTTAGGTACAAAGGGGTTTGTGTGTGGGAGATCTTGATCCACCCAGATAGTCCCATCTATTACACAGGGAGATTGATGGACTGGGTGAATGGGTAAACTGTGTTCGATGGGGTTCAGTGCAATCATGTGGTTATCAGGTTGGAGTACATAGAGGGAGCAGAATGGAGGGTTACAAGAACGATTTTGGGCCTTGGGATTACATTCTGAGGAGAGATTGAGGCCGGTTTCCTGTCGCACTGAGAAGGTTAAGGATGATCTGATCAATATCTTTAAGATATGAACAGTACCAGACAGGGTCGATCAAGATCAATGATTCCCATTGGTTGGAATGTGGGAATGTGGGCCCAGAGCGTTCAGGAGGGATGTTAGGAAGCACTTTGACACACAAAGGGTGGGAGGGGTGTGGAACTCTCTTCCACAAACAGCAGTGGATGATGGACCAGTTTTTCAGGTTAAATTTGACACACTGTTCCCATCAACACTCTCAGGACAGGGACTGTGTGTGGTATAGATAGACTCCAAGAATCCCTACAGTGTGGAAACAGGTCCTCCGGCCCTTCAAGTCCACACCGACCCTCCGAAGAGTAACACACCCAGACCCATTCCCCTACCCTATTATCCGGAATTATCCCTGATTTATGCACCTAATCTAAACATCCCTCAACACTGTGGGCAATTTAGCATGACCATTTCACCCTGACCTGCGCATCTTTGGAGTGTAGGAGGAAACCGGACCACCGGGAGGAATCCCACGCAGACACAGGGAGAATGTGCAAACTCCACACAGGCAGTCACCAGAGGTTGGAATCGAACCCGGGTCCCTGGCGCTGTGAGGCAGCAGTGCCAAACACTGAGCCACCCTGCCACCCCTCAGCAGTAAAGCTCCCTTTAGTGTATCCCCATCAAACACTTCCAGGGAAGGAGTTATAAGCAGAATAAATCTCCTTACACCCTGCCCCCATCATTCCCTCCCTGGTTAGGTAAAGCATTGAGGTTGATACAGAGTAAAGCTCCCTCGATGAGATCACAATCAAAACATTTAACGGCAGGTATAATCTGATGAGAGATGCTGATTGAAACTTGGGCCCCCCTCTCCCCATCTTACACACACACAAAACAAAAATGGAAGAACTCCACATATTCAACAACAACTTCTTTGTTTGATGCTCTGTTCTGTTCTGATTCACTGTTAGGTTGCTGGCTCTGAACATCCACACGGAGAGTCGTCCTAATCTCATGTACCATGTCCTGCTCCAAAACACCGCGTCTAATTCCAATCCGGAGTGTGATACAGGAGCCTCTGTGTCGGAGGGAGGTGAGTCTTGAGCCTGACCCAGTTGTGTGAATGTCCTGTGTTCATCTGACATCCAGGGATTCTATAATGGAGCTTTCATATTTGGAAATCCCAATATATTTGGTCATTCCGTGTCCCTGTGTAAACTGTGTGGCGAGTGTGTGTGTGTGTGTGTGTGTGCGTGTATGTGTGTGTGTGTGTCCGTGCACGTGCGCGTGTGCGTGTGTGTGTTATCAGCAAACAGAACACAGGACCCCATCATCTCAGACATTCAGAGAGACTGTGTCCAGTGCACTGTAGGTAACAGAGAATGGTTCCCTCCCATCTTCTGCTGTACAGCCCGTGTCTGTCTCAGAGTCAGCTCTGAAACATCTCCAGGACACTCCCATCCTCCCTCTGCCTGTCTCTGACTCTGTATCTGTGTCTGTAACTCTCTCACCCTGTCTCTGAAATGAGCTTCCCCATTCCGTCATTCACACTGAGGACATTACAAAACTGCTCCATTCCCTGTAACCCAGTTTGAGGTGACGCTGAAGACATGAAATGTCCATTATAAATGTCCATCACTCAGTTACTTTCCAGGCCAGGCCCCTTCCCCCAAGGACATTGGGTGACTATTTTGCTCTTTATGACAAACAGAAAGCCCTCAGCCTTCACAGTCCTATTTCACTGGAATTCTGTAAATCATATTAATTGGCGGGAAGGAAGTTTGTCTGTGAGTGTTTTTCTGAGATGACATCAGCAATCATGTGGACTACTTTCATCCTCAGACACCTTCCCAACGACAGTTAACAGTGTCTGCTTGTATCATCCTGACGTCGCCTGCTCTTCCCTGTTTACTCCATTGGCAATTTGTGTATCATCGGCACATTCTGATCATGTGTCCTGTTCAATGGAGGGAGGTACAGAGTAAAGGTCTCTTTCCACTGTCCGCATTAATGACCCCGTGTCAGGTGCAGCACAGGGAGAGCTCTCTGTGATGTTGCAGTCAAATATCTGAAGGACAAGTATTCCCCAAGCAGAGACATAGAGTTAAACTCAGTTTAAACTGTCTCCAACACCCCCCCCCCCACACACACAGACAGACACAAAGACACAAGCCATCTCTCTCATACACCATCTCCCACTCTCTCTCTCTCCCATACACCATCTCACTATTGTTCTTTCCCATACCCAATCTCTCTCTCTCTCTCTCTCTCTCTCTCACGGACACTATGTTGGTTTCGTTCTTGTGTCTAAATGAAACAAGGGACATGATTGGAGAATGGGATCAGGGAATTCAACTCCACCATCTGCCTTGATCATGTTGCATGCCAGAGCATGCTTGAGGGGCCGAATGGCCTACTCCTGCTCTTATCTTCTATCATCTATTGTCTATTGTTTCTATGTGATGTCTATAGGTTAATTGACAAGACCCACGTTGGGTGAGAGAGAAAGATGTGGGGATGACCAAAGAGGCTGTGAGCTGATATGGCAGCTTCACTGAGTGGGCAAGTCATTGGCAGATGGAATATAACGTGGAGAAATGTCCATGTACAGCACAGATTTCCAAACTCACTCAGTGACAGATTAAAATCCTCATTCCCTGCCCAGTCCACACTTCCTGACCCAGGGAGGTTTTGTCCCTGAGGGAGGGCAGGTTTCTGTCTGGATATCATTACATTGCAACATGAAGGTACTGAGTGTAACAGAGTTTGCTACATCCCATCATGTCATTTACTTTGCTGTCTCTGTGTTGTGAATTATATTTAAAATGTTGGCAGGTGGAATAGAATGTAGTGGAATGTGATTTGCAAAAAGAATAGAAAAAGTAGAATTTTTGTATTTAAAATGGTGAGAAATTCTGAAATGTTATTGTCCAGGGGCTTTGTCTGATCTTGTACGTTAACATCAGAAAGTTAACATGATGATAGTGCCAACAAATAGGAGGACAAATGATACATTGAATGTTTTTATCAGGTGATTGGGTGAGGAACATGATCTTAACATGACAGTTAAGTTACAGACTGGAATCATATCGAAGTGTTCGGGGTGGTTTATACATAGAATAACAGATAACTGGGAGTGAGTCACAAAGTAGAATATAATTGAAGGTTTTCGGGTATTTTATAAACAGAGTCACATGTACATGGGAGTGAGTTACACATTGGAATCTAATCAAGAGTATTCAGTGTGGGTTTTTTAAATGCAGAATAATGTACAGAGTCCCTTATCAATGGAAGTCAGCTTCAGATTGGAATTTTGTCAAGGGGATTTGAGTGCTTCTATGTAGAATAACTGATACCCAGGAGCGAGTTACTGACTTGAATTAAATTGAGGGGCTTGGGCGATTTACATACAGAGCTACCATATAACGAGAGTCTAACCCCTGACCGTTCCTCAACTCCTCCATGATTTCACCCTCACTGACCTCTGCCTGACCCCTGAGCTAACCTCGGACTGACATTTGAGTGACCCTCACTGTCACTGATATCTGTCTGACCCTTCACTCATCCTTGACTGACTCACACTGAAGCGTGACTGACAATAATCCCCTCCAATCCCCTCACCATCCTGACATGGAAATATATTGCCGTTCCTTCACTGTCATTGGGTCAATATCCTGGAATGCCCTCCCTGATGACATTGAGGGGTCTACCTGAGGCACTCACAGGAACAATTAGTGACACACATGCACCAACAAAAGGACTAACACCAACACTCGATGGGTCTCTGTGTCTGTGTGTGTTTCTGTCTCTGTCTCTGTGTGTGAGACTGTCTGTGTGTGTGAGACTGTCTGTCTGTCTCTGACTATCTGTGTGTGTGTGTCTCTGCGTGTTTCTGTGTTTGAGTATCTCTCTGTCTCTCCTCATTTCTCCAGTTTCCTCATTTCCCCTCCCCCCACCTTGTCTCAGTCGATTCCCTCGAACTCAGCACCGCCCTCCTAACCTGCTATCTTCTTCCTGACCTCTCTGCCCCCACCCCACTCCAGCCTATCACCCTCACCTTGACCTCCTTCCACCTATCACATCTCCATCACCCCTCCCCCAAGTCCCTCCTCGCTACCTTTTATCTTAGCCTGCCTGGCACCCTCTCCTCATTCCTGATGAAGGGCTCTGGCCCGAAACGTCGGATTTCCTGTTCCTTGGATGCTGCCTGACCAGCTGTGCTTTAACCAGCAACACATTTTCAGCTCTATCTCTCTGTCTCGGTCTATGTGTGTGAGACTGTCTCTGTCTGACTATCTGTGTGTGTGTCTCTGTGTGTGTCTCTGTGTTTGAGAATCTCTCTGTCTCTGTCTATGTGCAATGGGCTCTTTGTTGTTTTTTTTCTTTCTTTTTCTTCTATTTTTTTCTTTTTTTTTATTGGGGCAGCTGGTCCAAAGACAGTCCCCTTCCTCTCAGACACCTTCAAGGAGGAGAGTCCTTGATGTTAGAAATGGGGAAAAGTGTTGTTTTTACAGATATAGAAAAAGCATACAGAAAAGGGGGACAGCAAGACAACTATTAACCCTGCAGGTATTTAGGGAAGAGTATCTCTACTTTTCAGGGCATAATTATGGATCATTAAGTACTAACTTTAATGTAGATTTATTCAAGAAAATCATTCCTTTTACCATGATGTTTAAAACAACAGTTTCAGCAAAAAGCTAAGATTACTGAAACATATAAGCAACGCACGAAAAAGATACATTGTTAAGATGTATGTACAAGAATGGAATGTTCCTGTGGATAATGAAAGAAGTTACAAAGGGGAACATGGAGATAAGAGTTGAGCCTTATGACAGCACGGGCAAGGGGGAAATTACCAACTTGGTAAAAAATGGGCAATGGGCGTGGGGCATCGATGGGTAGAGGGAAATAGTGAGAGAGATTGGGTAATTAGGAGTCTGGGGAGATGACCTCACTCAGCTCAAAGGGTATAACTGTACACTAACGTAAGTGCTAATTTGCTTTCATTTGCTTATGCAATTGAAGCCCTTGCTTGCAAGTTCATAATAAATTGTTTTGTTTCCAGCTTTGGTGGTCTCGTCTAAATATTATTGCATTTTGTTTCTAACATTGAACATGCACACACACACACTGATCTCGCTCCCTCAGAGCCAGCTCTCAGAGTGACCTGAACCTCTGACTCTCCGATTTAATTTATTTCCCTTTTCCCACACTCCTGCCTAACTGCGGTAGTGTTTATTTTTTCCCCAGCCCCCATGTTGTGTGTGTGCAGGTGTGAGACACAGTGAGGCTCTCTGTTGTATTGGAGGCTGTATCCATTAAATGGGGTTAACAACCCTCTATCTGCCTCTGCCTGTTCTTCTTCTAGTTCAGTTTTAATAATGCTGTTGGTCATGTTGATGTGTCTGTGTGGGCCCAGCTCTGCCTGCAATGGGAGAAGTTTAAATCAATGAATTAATTAAAATCTGATGACTCAATGTCTCTATGTATCCTCCTTGTGTTTAAAGTGATACAATGCCACCCTCTGCTGGCCTCACCGCGCCACTGCACATGCGGCAGGTTTGTTTTTGGGACAATTGGCTCCTGTCCCTGACCATTCTATTGGTTCGGACAGTCACACAATGACCTGAGTGACGCAAGTCTCTGTGCGGTGACATCACCCAAGTTGACCGCACCCCCTTTGGGAGGAATCGTCAGGGAGGAAGCGGGAGGAGGCAAGAGGTGACTCAGGCCGGGGGCCTGAGGCGAGGCAGAGCTCCTCTCTCTGGAGGTCAGGAGGAGGAATCAGGAAACGTTCCGCGACTCCCTAGTCAGGTCAACACCCCCCGCGCACCCTACCTCCACTCCCGGCACCTTCCCCTGCAACCGCAAGAAATGCAAAACTTGCACCCACACCTCCCCCCTCACCTCCCTCAAAGGCCCCAAGGGATACTTCGATATCCGTCACAAATTCACCTGCACCTCCACACACATCATTTACTGCATCCCGTGCACCCGATGTGGACTCCTCTAGATTGGGGAGACAGGCCGCCTACTCGCGGAACATTTCAGAGAACACCTCTGGGACACCCACACCAACCAACCCAACCGCCCCGTGGCTGAACACTTTAACTCCCCCTCCCACTCCGCCAAGGACATGCAGGTCCTTGGCTTCCTCGATCGCCAGACCATGGCAACATGATGCCAGCAGGAGAGTGCCTCATCTTCCACCTAGGATCCTTTCAACCACAAGGGATGAATGCAGATTTGCAGTTTTCTGCAGCTTCCTCATTTACCCTCCCCCCACCTTACCTCAGTCCCACCCCCCGGACTTAGCACCGCCTTTTTGACCTGCAGTCTTCTTCCCGACCTCTCTGCCCCCAGCCCCTCTCAGGCCTATCACCCTCACCTTAACCTCCTTCTACCTATTGCATTCCCAACGCCCCTCCCCCAAGTCCCTCCTCCCTACCTTTTATCTTAGCCTGCTTGGCACACCTTCCACATTCCTGAAGAAGGTGTATTCCCGAAATGTCGATTCTCCTGCTCCTTGGATGCTGCCTGACCTGCTGCGCTTTTCCAGCAACACATTTTTTAGCTCAAACGCACATAAAGCCTGGGATCTCAGATTGGAATCTTAATCCAGAGAAAATATATATTTAGTGTTTCAAACATTGGCAAGTAAACATCATCAAATTATTTTGTTAATCTTTGTGAAGGGATACATTATTCCATTTTTCATCTCTTCTCTGAATTTCCTCTGGGTAACTGCATAAATAAAGGTGTTTGTGCAGCAACTCAGGAGCTGCAGCATGATGCCAATCTCACTTACAAATGTTGGCAGAGGAACTGGGTATCCCAAGTAATCAAATCGTTTCAGTATGGAATAAGCAATGGACACCACCCATAACATGATGAAATTGCCAGATATAATAAATAACATAATCATGGATTTCTTCCGACTCCCCATCTCTGGGTCACTGGCACTGTCCCCAGTCGTCTGAGCCCACAGTCTCCTGCGAGCTCTGTTGGCTAATATAATGTTTCTGACTGTCAGTGTGTTTAACAGTAGAATCAGAATAAATGGAATGAATGGTGTTATTACGTAATGCATTAATTCAACAATAGTCCAAACAACTGAAACAAGTACATTTTGAGGCACTTCACAAAACCATGGACTATTAGAAAGCCAATATTGCTTGTAATACATGAAATACCAGAAAATGTTCTTCAAACAACTCAGCACAGTCACTGTTCCTAAAACCACACCCGCTGTTTTCTTGGTGCAATGTTTATTTCTCAGCTTTTGGCAACATATGGCCACAAACCGATCAAAGGTGAACGTGACCGTGAACCAGACAGAGCAGTCTGTGGCAGCATAAAGCAGAACCGCGTGGATGTTGCACAAGGGGACATAATGTAGGAAAAGAAACTCCTCCCGATATGTGATAGGAATTTGTAGTAGTATCAGATCGAAGATAATGACCAGGAGATCCACCGTTGCCATAGCCACCAGGTAATGAGTGACACATTTGGAAAGGCCACACTTTCCCCGAACCAGTATCATTATTGCAATCACATTAACTTGAAAGAAGAAGATAAATAAATTCATTTATTACTCAGGTATAATGAAGAAATGCTTTTTATTGCTTCATTTAAAGTGCAATATTGAAACTCATTCTTAACGGGTATCCCATGTTCTTGCATCAAACTGAAACTTTTTCACAAATTCGCTATTAACATTCCAATCTGGATGGATTCTAAATGTGGTGCTTGTCAGAGAATGGAAAAACTGCAGTCAAAGGCAATGATAACTGTGCAGCCAAAAAAAATCAGAAAGCCATGTGTACCAATGCTGATGCATTGAACGAATCAAAAAGAATAACATGTAGAGAAGCAGTGATGACCCTCGAATAGACTGTTTCTTGGAATAAATGGGACAATGAGAAACTGTAACAATAGCAGTTACAAAGACATCTGCTTTGATCATCCCTGGGAAGGAGTTACAGAAACAACGTGAACAATCAGCTCCCTCAGTCAGAGGGCATAACACTTGCTTGATGATCTGTTCTCTCATGCCAACTGAGCGATTAAGACCTGCACTCAGCAGTAATGTTCTGAAGAAAGGGGTTAATTGCAGGAAAAGCTGTGTTTTAAACAGGCAGCTAACCCCAAATGTAACCAGAAACAAAGGAGTTCCTTCTGATGAGAAGACAAGCTGCAGACTCAAGGCCTCCAAAAATCTAATGAATGTTGGTGATGAAAGAATTTATCCAACCAACATAACATCACTTCACAGACTTCAACGGGAGAACACTGTACAAGGATCCAACAGCAGAACAACTCAACTGTACAAGCCTCTGGACAAGGATCGAACCCTGGACACTTGCAGAGACAGACCACGATTGATTGAAATCCTGGACAGGTTTCACCATTAATCAGCTCAGAGTGAAGTTAGATCGTGTGCCTTATACCTGCTTACTTGACAGATCTTAATAAAGTTTAAATTATTGTTTCAATATTTGAATTTCTGTGAGATTCCTCACTAAGTCGCCAAATGAAAGATGAATTGTGCTGAGTTTACCCACAGACATGGATTAGTGAAACATGTTGAAAATAAATATTTTTCACCAAATACAAAAGGAGAAACATTGTAAATTGGAGCCACATTTTCTAACAATAGAGACAAATGTTGGAACGGAATCGAGCCATTCAGTGTTTTCAAAGTTTTAATCCACTCAAGTGGGTCATGGAGACATTTTGCGAATTGCTCATTAATTTTTTTAACCCCATTCCACAAGGAAACCATTTGGATGGCAATGTTGGAAGAAGCAAAGAGAAAAACAGCATGGCATATACCGAGACAGGAGCAAAGACACGCAGGAAGGAAGAGGAAAGTGGAGAGATGGAAAGAAAGGAAGAAAGGAAGATGCGGAGAAAGAAAGGAAAAAGTGGCGATTTGATGCAGGGACTGTTTCTTCGCCTGACAAATGGTATGATGTTAATGAATTCTTATTGAAAAACGGAATTCTTATTGATGGCTGGTCATTGCTGAAACGCAAGGCAGATCAAAGAAAAGTGTCACAATAATTAAGATAACACATATGGTTGTACTCCACTTCTTACAACATCATCCTGAGGATGTCACTTACCCGGGACACCAACAGCAGCTAAGACCGGGTAGTAAATCCTCTGTATATCAGTGATCGCCCACAAAATCTTCAGCTTGACCATAAAACTAAGAGACATGGTCTCACTTTTGTAAATAATAGTTATTTTGATGACTTTTGTCAGTGATTGGCCAGTTCTCTCTTCGAGAAATTGAGAAAACTTCCATTATTTATAGGAGGCAGAATTCATCAGATCAGAAAATCAATTCCCAAGTTAATGAGCCTAATTACAACTACAAACAAAAGCAACAAAATTAACAGCTGTAAGGGGAGTGTGCACATGAGCAGGACATGTCCTGACCAGTGAACCCTATCCCTTTTCCCCAATTACAATCATTAGTCCAAATCTGCATATTAACAGAATAGTCCATGTTCAACAATTCTAAAAAAGATATCTTCTGAAACAAATCAACAGTGGGTAGTAAGAACAAACTTACTGAAGAAATTATAATGGGGGAGTTTAATTGTCAGTACATAGAGTGATCCAGTGTTGGCATAATTCAATGGGGATGTTCACTGAGGGTACAGTCACTGATTTCCCCACCAGCAATGTCCTGGAGCCAATGACTAGAAACTTATCTCAACTAGCCTCATAAATGCTCTGGATTTTTTAGCACCTGAAGGGATGAAGGTGAGTCTGGGTGCCGCAGCATTTATTTCCTGTCCCTAGTTATTCTCCAGAAGGTGGGGGATGGGCTGCTTTCTTCATCCCTGCAGTCCATGTGCTGTAGGTGGACACATACTGCCTACAGCAAGTCTGAAGCTTGGAATACTGCGCTCAGTAACTCACCTCCTGCCTCCCCAAAGCCTGTCTAACATCTGCAAGGCAAAACATCGGAATGTAATGGAACACTCCCCACTTGCCTTGAAACTTTGCATCAGGTCCTTTCCCATTTGAAAAGACTCAAACCATCCCCTTCCGAGGTGAGCAGAGACCTGGGGAATTTAAAACCTCTGAGGGAGGAGCACTTATCAATTGGTTCAGTTTTGTCAGAGGGTCACAAAGAGAGAGAGTGAGAGCAGATTCATTCGTCTGGGTAAACCATGAAGAACTTCAGTTGGGTGAATAGAATCGAGAGATGGAGATTGTTCGTCCAACAGAATTTTTGAAAAAATAGTTGTAGGATTAATATGAGTCACAGAGTCATAGAGATGTACGACACAGAAACGGACCCTTTGGTACAACCCGTCCATGCCAACCAGATATCTTAAACCAATCTAATACCATTTGCCAATACCCGGCCCATATCCTTCCAAACCCTTCCTATTCATATACCCATCCAAATGCCTTTTAAATGTTGCAATTGTACCAACCTCCACCACTTCCTCTGGCAGCTCATTCCATACACGTACCACCCTCTGCGTGAAACAGATGCCCCTTCGGTCCCTTTTATATCTTTCCACTCTCATCCTAAACCTATGTCCTCTAGTTTTGGACTCCCACACTTTGTCTATTTATCCTATACATGTCCCTCATGGTTTTATAAACTCTATAAGGTCATCCTCAGTTTCTGACGCTCCAGGGAAAACAGCCCCTTCCTGTTCAGCCTCTCCATGTAGCTCAAATCCTTCAACCCTGGCACCATCCTTTTAAATCTTTTCTGAATGCTTTCAAGTTTCACAAGATCAGAATTGCACGCAATATTCCACCAGTGGCCGAATCAATGTCCTGTACAGCTGGAACATGACCTCCCAACGCTCATACTCAATATTCTGACCAATCAAGGAAAGCATACCAAACACCTTCTTCACTATCCTATCTCCCTGTGACTCTACATTCAAAGAGGTATGAACCTGCATTCCAAAGTCTCTTTGTTCAGCAACACTCCCTAAGATCTTATTAATAAATATATAAGTCCTGTAGTATCTCGCATTCATCGAACTTAAGTTCCATATGCTGCTCCTCAGCCCATTGGTCCAGATCCCATTGTACACTGATCAAGATCCCATTGTACTCTGAGGTGACCTTCTTCGCTGTCCACTACACCTCCCATTTTGGTGTCACCTGGTGTCATATGGGTACACAAAACATGGGTGTTCCAGACACAGTTGGTAATGAATAAATAATGTTCCCACAGATGACAAACACATCTCCATAGATTTTAAACATTTGGTGAAAGAAGCAATGGAGACATGGGAAAAGGTCAATCCTGCAGCTCATTGTTTGCCCCTGGGTGCACTGCCTCAGATTATGATGGACACAGATTCAATGGAGGCGTTCAGGAGGGAAGTGGCAGGACATAGCCATCAGGTTTTGGCGGTGTTCATAGACCTTTCCCGGAGGTATGAAAAACAATCGAACAGACTGGTGTGCTCTTCCACAGGATCAGAGGCGATTGAGAGGAGACATGGATGAGATATTTCTAATCATCAGGAGCATAGACAGCATCGACAGGAAGGAACATTTCCCCTTGATGGAGAGAGCAATGCCTGGAGGGGAGGGGGTGCGGTGTCGATTTAAGTTAAAGGGCAGCACGTTGAGAGGAGATGTGAGAAAACAAAAATCTCTTCCCCCAGATGTTGGTGGGAATCTGGAACTTCCTGCCTGCAGAGACAGACACACTCACAACATTGAAGAGTTATTTTGAGAAGCACATGTGTTGCCAAGGCACACAAGGCTCTGGGCCAAGTGCTGGGAAATGGGATTGGAATAGATAGGTGGTCGTTTCTGACTGGCATAAATGTGATGGCCAAAGACCTCTATGACTCTATGACTTAATGCAGCACATTTACCAAGGACCCCGCTTCATCTGGAGCAGTCAGAAGCTATCTGGGGTCCCAGAAGAGTTGGGAGCTTCATTGAATGATTCCTAGCTGGTACTTTTTCTGGGATCTCTTTTGATGCTTTGTTCCACCAGGATTGAAGAACTGCATTTAAGAATCTGTGCCTGAATTGGCCGTTTTGCCAAGCAGTGTGTTTATGGGATGTTACCATATTGGAACAGTTTATTAGTCATACGTATCCCACTTATTATTCAGTTAAATTTTCCAATAGTCGGGTAATTCTAAGTTCCTCTTTATTTTGTTTGTGTTTTAACTGTAGTGTTTAAATCTATTGTGTTTTGCTTAACGTCGGGTCGTTTGACCAATCGCATTGTATCTGGAACACGCACTTCACATCTACCTTTAAAATTAAAAAGGTGAGGGTCCAGGCGACCTTCATTAAATATCTTCAGGGGGTCTGGTCTGGTCCATAACAAATGTCAGGATCACAATGTCTCATTCCAAGTTGGGTTTAGGATTGTTGGACTTGAAGGCAGCAAGTGGGAGGTGTTAGTGTCTATTGTTTTGGATGTTTAAACCGATTTTTTGGGGTTGGAAAAAGTGACGTTTGGGGGATTTGCAAAAACCTGAGCAAAGCAAAGCTGTTGGACCTGAACAACAAGTTGGAGTTGGGGTTTGTAGACAAGTTGGAGTTGGGGTTTGTAGACAAGTTGGAGTTGGGGTTGACAGGGTCTGTGAGAAAAGGGGAGGTAATTGCAGCAATAGCTCGACATTTAACATTGCTGGGAATGTCACTGAAATCTTTGGAAATGGCTAGAATTCAAGTGCAGTTTGAACATGAAAAGGAAATGCAAACTTGTGAATTGCAATTAAAAGAAGAGAAAAGAGAAAGTGGGAGAGAATTTCAAATCAGAAGTTAGCAATGAGAGAGGCAAGTCAACTTAAAAGGGTGGGGGTGGAGTTAGAAGGGAGGTTGCGTGAGCGGGATAGTGATCATGAGCAAGCCCATTGTAGCCAAAGGCCAGATGGGTATCTGTTTAAATATGTCCAAGCATTGTGTAAATTCTATGAGACAGATGTAGAAGTGTTTCTCAATTCATTTGAGAATGTGGCTAAACAAATGAAGTGGCCGGTGATCGTGCGGATATTGATGATCCAAACAAAGTTGGTGGGTCGAGCAAGTGAGGTATTTGCATCAAAGGAATGGATAACGATCTGGCTCGGAGGGTGAATAACTGTTAATGGGGACTGTTAGTTGGTAACAGTGGGTTCTGTATACTAGTAGACTATGTGATAACACGGCCCGGCGTGTCGGGGTGAGGGTAAGGACTTGGGAGAGCTCAAGCCCTAAAGTTGTTGAACTCAATACCAAGTCCAGAAAGCTGTGGAGTTCCTGGGCGGAAGATGAAGCGCTGTTGTTCCAGCTTGCTCAGAGCTTCGCTGGAGCACTGCAGCAAGCCTGAGACAGAGATGTTGGCCAACGAACAGGGTGGGGTGGGGACGTGGCAGGCAATTGGAAGCTCAGTGTCTTTTTGTCGGGCAGAACGTAGGTATTCCCCAAAGCAGGCACCCAGTCTACGCTTTGTTTCCCCAATATACAGGAGACCACACTGTGAGCAGCGAATACAGGAGACTAAACTGAGTGAAGTGCTTCACCTAGAAGGTGTGTTTGGGGCCTTGTATACTGAGGAGAAAGGAGGTAAAAAGACAGGTATTACACCTTAGGCAGGGGAAGGCGTGGTGAGGCTGTGGGGTGGGGTGTTGGCAGTGAAAGAAGAGAAGCCCAGGGTGTCCCAGAGGGAACGGTCCCTGTGGAAGGCTGACAAGGGAGGGGAGGGGATTGCGTGTCTGGTGGTGACATCTTCCTGGAGGGGGTGGAAATGCCAGTTACTGATCCTCTGGATGTGGAGGGTGGTGGGATGGTCGCTGAGAGCAAGGGGGAACCTCTCACTCCCACGGGAGGGAGGAGAAGGGGATGAGAGCTGAAGTGTGGGAGATGGATAGGATCCGTCTGAGAATCCTGTCAACAACAGTGCCAGGGAATCCTCTGCTCAGGAAGAAGATGGACACTTTGGAGACTCCCTTGTCGAAGTCAGCCTCTTTGGAACAAATGTGACGGAAACGGAGGGACTGGGAGAATGGGATGGAGTCTTCACAGGAAGCAGGATGTGAGGATGTATAGTGCAGGCAGCTGTGCGGTGGGTTTATAGTGTATATTGGTGCCCAGTCTATCCCCAGAAATGGACCCAGAGATGTCAAGGAAGGGAAGGGAGGAGTCAGAGATGGATGAAGTGAAGGTAAGAGTCTGGTGGAAATTGGAAGCAAAGTCAATAAATGTTCCCAATCCTAAGCTGTCATGGACCAGGCCAGAGCCCCTCAAAATATCTGAAAATGTAACCTAGCCCCTAACCTTTTCCTATTTTAAAGGAAGACGTGAAGTGTGTGTTATCGATGCGATGCAGCTGTTCAAACCACTCGGCTTTAAACAGAATTTATTTAAACACTCCAGTTGAAACATGAGCAAAAGAAAATGGACTTCAGAACTTATATCCGACCAGATACAGTAATTATTATTAATTAACTGTTCCGAGACTGTCGCATTCCATAAAATACCCCTTGGCAAAAAGATCAATTCAAACACAGATTCTTCCAGGCTGGAGGGAACCACACCCAGAGAGAGATTTCAGATAAAGACAGAGGAATCCTTTCCTGAAGCTTGTAACTCCCCTGGACTCTCACATCTTGTGATTGCTCCAGCTAAAACAAACTAGAAATAACCTGAACTGGGAGACCTTGCCACTCCCCTTCCATTATTAAACTACACGCTTCAGCCCCTATGCCTTTATGAGCTCTCCTCAATAAAACCAAGGAACACTCAACTTCTGTTGTCCCACAGACGGGGGAGGGAAGCAGTGCCGATGATACCGTCGATATAACGGAGACAGAATAATGGGTAGGGTCAGGAACAGGAGCGGAACAAGCAATGTTCCACATAACCCACAAAGCGGCAGAAGAAACTGGGGCTAATGCAGGTTCCCCTGGCAACCCGTCTGACCTGAAGAAAGTGAGAGGAGTCAAAGGAAAAGTTGCTCAGGGTGAGGATGAGCCCATCACAGGGATAAAACAGAGAGCTTTACAGGGTAGAGGCCGTTCAGCCTCAGGGAGTGGAAGGTCAGGACGGATGGTGAATACATGACAGGGATGTGGGGCTGTGCTAGGGAATGGAGTCAGAGGGAACGGGAGGGGAGGAAGGTTCCAGAAGGCTGTGGGGATCTCAAAGTTGTTGCAGCTTGTGCACCTTGATGCCTCAGAGGAAAAGGAAAGGATGAAGTTTCTCGGGTGGTGACAGGTGATACGGCAATGTAAGTCTCTCTCTTCCTCTTTCCCATTGCCATGAGCTCTGTGCTCCAATCCTTTTCCTTATCTTCACCTTCCTGTTGATCGGTTTATTTGGCTTCATCTTCTTCCCAGTGCCGGAGACTCGGAGAAAGATCTTTGACCAGATTGTGGCCATTTTCTGAAGAAACCCTTCTCTCCTGGACCAGGAATTCAAGCAGAACAGCACCGCACTCGCACACCTTGATGATGGCTCCAGAGTGTGAGAGAGGGAGTGTGAGAGAGGGAGTGTGAGAGAGGGAGTGTGTGTGTGCTTGTGAGAGGGAATATGAGAGAGGGAGTGTGAGAGAGGCAATGTGTGTGTGAGAGAGAGCGAGTGTGAGAGAGGGAGTTTGAGAGTGGGAGTGTGAGGGGGGAGTGTGAGAGAGGGTGTGTGTGTGTGTGTGTGTGTGTGTGTGTGTGTGTGTGTGTGTGTGTGTGTGTGTGTGTGTGTGAGAGAGAGAGAGAGAGAGAGAGAGAGACAGAGACAGAGACAGAGACAGAGACAGGGAGAGGGGAGGAGTGAATGTGAACATGAGGGAGCCAACAATGGAATAAGAGGTGAGAGGACAGTTTAAACTCAGCCTCACGGTTCACTTTAAATTGACTCTTCAGCAGCTGTTATGCCTCTCCAGCGTTAAATTAAACAAAGTGTTGTGTGTCGTTTTTAAAAATCTATGACAGTATTTGAAGGGACATAGGAGGGAAAAGATGGAGAAGGAGAGAGTGAGAGAGTGAGTGAAAGGGATTCCAGGAATCTGGCTCCATCTGCCCAGTCGAAATCAAACAAGGAAAGGGATAATCACAATAAACAAACGGCCATTCTGCTGTGACTGTGAGGTTAGGGGTTGGAGGGGGTCACAGAGATAGGGAGGGGTGTAGGGGCTGAGGGGCTGGCAGAGATAGGGAGGGGTGTCGGGGCTGACAGAGATAGGGAGGGGTGTAGGGGATGGAGGAGGTTACAGAGCTGTGTAAGTTTACAAGGGATGACAGGAAGTTTCACAGTTAGGAGTGTAAGAGAGAGCTGGTGGAAGTTACTGGGATGGAGAGGGGTGGGATCGCTGGTGGGTGTTACTTGGATGGGGAGGGTGGAAGATCTGGTGTGTGTTACGGGATTGGGGAGGGGTAGGAGGGCTGGTGGAAGTTACTGGGATGGGGAGGGGTGGGACGGCTGTTGGAAGTTAGGAAGGGTAGGAGAGTTGGTGGAAGTTCCTGGGATGGGGAGGGGTGGGAGAGCTCGTGGAAGTTACTGGGATGGGGAGGAGTGGGAGAGCTGGTGGATGTTACTGCGATGGCAAGGTGTGAGAGAGCTGGTGGGAGTTACTGGGATGGGCAGGGGTGGGAATGCTGGTGTGTGTCACTGGGGTAGGGAGGGGTGGGAGAGTTGGTGGGAGTTACTGGGGTTGGATGAGAAGACACAGAGACCTCTTCCAGAAGTAGACAAGTATTTCTCCAGATGAAGAAAGTGAAACCCATTCTCTCAGTAAATAACACATTGTTGTGCGAGCGAGCTTGCTGTGCTCCAAGTGTCTGCTTGTTTCTCCCTTAAAAGAGTGTTCAGCTGCTGTCATTGAGTGAAAGCACTGGTGAACAGGAGAGAATGCCGCAAAGGCAGCAGGGGTTATGCCCAAAATTTTGACTCTCCTGCTCTTCGGATGCTGCCTGATCTGTTGTGGTTTTCCAGCACCACACTCTCAACTCGGATCTTCAGCATCAGCAGTCCTCACTTTCTCCTAGAACGCTGCCAATACAGAGCAGCCCCTGGAAACAATTAACGTCGACCCCTTTTGGAAGATTTCTCTGAAGGTACAGTTACACTCAGCCAGATCTCTCCATTCCCCTCCCCCACCAACATAAAGGACGAAGCTTCTGGTGAGAGGCTGATCTTTCTGGCTATGAGCCACTTGGCCAGCGAGGGGATTCAGGGCAGTGGTCATACATTGGAATGTTCAGGTTCAAGACCCACCTGCAATGGAGCAGAACATGTCCAAAAAGCAGGTTTATTTTTTAAAGACAATAATTAAAAGGGAGATTGATCACTGAGTGTGGCTGGTTTGGTTTGCAGCTAAAACACATGAAGGAACACCAAGAGCACAGCTGTAAATTTAAGTTCATTAACTTAGTCATGTGGAAACATTGGTGCTTTTGCTAACTTCAAGTCGTGTCCGTTGAGACTTTCTGCTGATCTATTTCTATCGTTACAGTAAGACACAAGCAGCTTAATTGCCTGTTGAGGGAGTTCCTGCTGTAATTTCTGTCCAACCGTGAACCCAAAGTTGCCTTGGTGGGTGCACTGAGCTTGGCACGGCCAGCCACTGGGACGGTTTGTGAGCATGTACAAATATTTTTTTGACTACATCTATGTTTCTTATTTCCCACTCCTCGCAGCTGTTGGGGTTCCTGGTAAGTGTGGGTTGGAAATAGTTTGAGACAGAGTTATTGTTTTGAGTCCAGGATGACTCTTCTTCCAAGACCCACTGAGTTTCTCTGGGATTTCTGTTTCTCACTTCCGCTTTCCAGCAGGGCAGAGTTTCTGCATTTATTTTGCACCTCGCTCGACATTATTCAATGATGTTTACATTTGTTGGTGAAAAGTGTCATGGTTTGTTGAAGGTTTTCACCTTGCGCTCATCAGGACCATTTGCAAGAATCCCAATTTTGGGCAAAGCCACAATATAGACTTCACAAGAACATGCAGTATAACTGTTGGTGTTCCCCTTGAATTGGTATTCTTGACAATGGACTTGATGACAAGACAAAAACCTTCAACAAGCTGAATTCTATTTTCAGCAAGTCATAGACTTGGAGAGATCAATGATCGAGGGAGAGGAGAGGGGTGGGTTGGGGTGAAGATTTAAGGTGAGGTGCAGGAGATTTGGGAAGGGATGTGAGGAAAGATTTTCTTTTCAACCAAGATGGGGAGGGAATCTGGAACTCACTATCTTTTAGTTGGGGGGGCAGAGACAGGAGCTCTCATAATGTTGAAGACATATTGAGACGTACACTTGCAATGCCAAAGTATTAAAGTGTATGGGACAAATAGTAGAACATAGGATCAGAACAGTTAGCTGACAGTTTATGACCAACACAGACTTGAAGGGCTGAAGGGCCTTTTTCTGTTGACACAGCAGAAAGTCCATTGCTACTTTATCCCCTCTCTACAACAGCAACTCATCATCTCCCTTATTTCCACCTTTTCTCAATGATCTGCATTTGTAAAAAACAAACTTGTGTTAAACATCCATTTCATTTCTGAAGATGTAAAACCAGCCCATCCCACGCTGTAGGCAGCAGCATCTACACCCTATCCAGTTACTGCGTAGAAATAATGTTCTCTTGTGTGGAACTGAGTTTCCTTCTCTTCTGATATCAGGCAGGTCTTGTTTTCCATTCCTCTGCTACAGGGGACCATGTTCGCAACTAATCTCCTCTGTTCCTGAACCCAATTGAATTCGGAATATCTTGATCAAAACTCCTTCCAGACTTCTCCGCTCCCAGGAAAATAGCTCCATCTTCTCCAATCTATCCAGGAACCAATTCTCGTAAAAATTTCATGATACACTCTCAAATCACTTCACATTGTTCCCGAGATGTTTCGCCCTGATTGAGACACAATACTGCAGTTAAGGTGGTTTTTGATACAAGTTACTTGTGAAGTCCTTGCTTTCTGTTCCCTAC
Source organism: Hemiscyllium ocellatum (assembly GCF_020745735.1). Lineage (NCBI taxonomy): Eukaryota > Metazoa > Chordata > Chondrichthyes > Orectolobiformes > Hemiscylliidae > Hemiscyllium > Hemiscyllium ocellatum. The sequence continues at coordinate 14,872,105 of NC_083444.1, forward strand.
GCACTTAACGTCAAAGCACATGATGCTGCAAACTTTATTCACTGCTTTCCCAACATGCCATGCCACCTTCAATGATTTGTGCTCAGATCCCCGGAGTTCTCTGACACCTTGGAATTGCAGCCGTTTCTTTTTATTGCCTCTCCTCTCACCTGCTGCCAAAATGGATTAATTCCCCCTTCTCAGCATTGACTTTTGTGTCCATGCATTCTGCCTTTGTCCTTTGGACGGTTAACACTCCCACCATCAACACTTTACAATCCTCTGAAAGAATCGTCTCGTCCACAAAAGTTGAAACTGTGTCTCGTACATTCAGATCTGTGTCACTGATATTCATCAGGAAAGCCCCAGGTCCTGGAAGAGAGCCCTGGCTCTCCCCATTATATACACACATAGGGGAAGGCAGCAGATGGGTTAGGAGCAGGAGTAGGCCATTCATCTCCTTGAGTCTGTTCTGCCACTTCATGGGATCACAGCATCCAACAGGAACCTTAACACCATTCCCATTCAACCCCCAATAAACCGAACACCCACCCCTTGTTTATCAAGAATCTATTCAACTCTGCTTAAAAGTCTTCCAAGACACTGCTTCCAAAACTTTGAAGAAGGTGTTAGAGTGCTTCGGGTATAGGGGAGAAAGTGGGAATGGGGACTGAGTTGGATGATCAGCCATGATCTTATGGGATAGCAGAGCAGGATGGAAGGGCTGAACAGCCTACTCCTGTTGCTATATTCCAGTTTTCTATGTTTTGACAACAGTTTGAGGAATACAGTTTCAAAGGCAAACAATCCCACTGAGAGAAAAACAAACTCCTTATCTCTATGTTAAAGGGTCAATGATTCAGTTTGAAACAATGACCTCCCATGTTCTGAATTCTCCCCCAGGAGGAAATACTACCCTCTCCACATCCATCCTGAATCCTCGTGAACTTTATGTGTTTCAATCATGTAGCCTCGGATTGTTCTGAACCTCAGTGGACACTGACCCAGCTTGTCCGACATTTTCTCTGATGACATCAGGGACAGAAGGATTCGAGGGGATGTGAGAAAAACATGAGGGTGGTGGGAATCTCAAAATCGCTGCCTGTGAGACACAGAGAGGCAGAAACCCCCACCAGTATTGAGGGGTGCACTTGTGATGCTCAACCATACAAAGTTATGGGCCAGGTATTGGAAATGGGATAAGAATAGGAATGAGAATGGTGGTTGTGTTTCACTGGCGAAGATGTGATGGGCCGAAGGGCCTCCTTCCGAGCTGCAGATCCCTATGACCCTACTCCAGTCCCCGGTATAATTGAAGGGTAACCTCTCTACTTTTGTATTCAGTTCCCTAAACAATAATATCCTATGAGTTTCCCTGATTACTTGTTGTACCTGCAATATTAACCGTCTGTAATTCATGCACTCATACACCCAGATCCCTCTGCACATCAGATCTCTACTCTGAGGTATTGCGGTGGCTCGGTGGTTAGCACTGTTGCCTCGCAGTGCCAGGGACCCTGGATTAATTCCAACTCTCTGCATACCATCTGTGTGCAGTTTGCATATTCTCCCCGTGTCTGTGTGTGTTTCCTCTGGGCGCTCCGGTTTCCTCTCACAGTCCAAAGAAGTGCAGATTCGGGTGGATTGGCCATGCTAAATTGCCCCATAGTGTCTAGGTGGATTAGCCATGGGAATGGCAGGGATACAGAGTTCGAGTAGGGGGGTGGGTATAGATGGGATTCTCTTCAGAGGGTCGGTGTGGACTCAGTAGGCTGAATGGCCTGACTCCACGCTGTAGGGATTCCACACACCGTAAGCATTATATTTATTACATTCCAATCTAATGGAACTGGGTCCGAATCAATGGAATGTTGGTAAATGAGAGCCAATGTGCCAAATACCTCACATCTATTTGATCCAAACGATGGCGTCCATCTGGATCCTGTGGATTTTCAGTCCACAATTCCAAATATCTTTATTGGAAATATCTTTAATTCCTCTCTACATGACATTTCCTGATTTGTGACTATTTCTGGGTCTAACGTTTCTCCCTAAAATGAAGACCAGCATTTACATACCACCTTCTCCACGCTACTGTTAACTCTGCTTTCCCTCCACAGATGCTGCCAGACCTGCTGAGTTCTTCCACCAATTGTTGCTTTTGCTGAAGGCAAAATGATTGTCCAATTCCCTTGCCACCTCCTTCTTTCCCCAGCCTCACTTTTTGATGCATCAACGTTCACTTTCTTGATTCTGGATTAGTGATGCTGGAAGAGCACAGCAGTTCAGGCAGCATCCAAAGTGCAGCAAAATCGACGTTTCGGGCAAAAGCCCTTCGTATTCCTGATGAGGGGCTTTTGGCCGAAACGTCGATTTCGCTGCACTTTGGATGCTGCCTGAACTGCTGTGCTCTTCCAGCACCACTAATCCAGAATCTGGTTTCCAGCATCTGCAGTCATTGTTTTTACCTCGTTCACCTTCTTGACTCCTTTCTTTTTTAACCATCTATAGATGCACTTGCGAAAATAAATGAGTGGTGAAGGTACGGCTGTGCCAAGTGTTTCACAAATTATTCCCTGAGAGGCTGGTTAAAAACTGAAGCTATTGTAATAAATTGCAGAAGGCCACCATGGAGAAAGACTGTATTCGGGCAGAAATGTGATATGATCATAAATCACTGTAACTGACAGACAGCAGAGTGGAAGCCATGTTGTTTTTATTGCAAGGCTCAGCATTTTATTCTTGTTTTATATATATTTATATACGAATGCATTTGGCATTCAATACCGAGAAAAAATGTCCCCATTTTCTTTGAAACAATTTTGGATTTGGCAGAGATAGTGAGGTTGATACCAGCCAACAGCATTGGGGCCCAGGCAGGCCATTCTTAATATTAGTAGGAAATAGCAGAAAGTGGAGGATGGAATTGAACAGACTTAATGATTGAGTGATGGAGTCTGGCGTAACAGACCAAGGAGAGGGAACATCGATCGAACTACAGAGTAGATACTGCTGTCACTGGGAATTTGAAATATAACCTCAGTAGGTCTGGCAGCATCTGTGATGAGAGAGTCAGAAACCAACTCTCCCACACCAGTCTTTGAGCCAACAATGTCTCTCCCTAATCTGATTGGCTCTGTGCCAATTAACTCTTGGCATCGATATTAATCCAGATGGCTGAGGGTTCAGCTTCTTTATTCGACACTGAGCTCCTGACAGTGACCAGGTTGAACCTTGTTTGTTGCCAGGTATATGTTGCTTGTGTGGGATATAGGAAATTTATGTTTCTTCTGCAAATTCTAAATTCATTAAAACTCAGTGTGCAATTGTTTCAGCCAGGAGCTGAGTCAACAAGAGTGTGAACTCTTTGGAGGAAATGCTAATTGGATTGCTAAGAATGTAACAAATGGTCACCCCATTTCGAACGGCTTCATGATAAGATGCTGTGAAGACAGACAGTTAAACTCAATATGTCTGTACAAACAATAGGTATAAACATCTGTTTCCCCCTTTTACACAGGAACAAACCCATTTTGATGGGCTGAGTGACAGGATGCTGTGAAAAGGCAGGAAGAAGGGCAAATAGCCTGAAATCAGGAATGAGCATGTGTTTCACAGACAAGAGCGGATAAGACACGAGATAAGCAGGAGGGTCTCAGGGAAGTAAAGTATGTAAACAGCGGGGGAAACAATGAAATAAGAAAAAAAAATAGGAACCAAATTATATAAATATCGAGTATTTGTTGACTTCAGTGTGTATTGTCCCTGCCTTGTGGACATCGCAGCCACTTGCAAGTGTGAAATAAAGAGCTCTGCTGATTCAGATCTTGTCTCGGACTGAAATTATTTCAATGTTTCTCACACTTGTACCTACATGGATCCTGCCGATCCCATTGCAGACTTGTCTTTCGCCCTGACCATAGACCCTGAACCCCAGCATGGGAAGGCAACACAGCCTCCTGGACTCACGTTCAGTGACGATCCCTGTGAGACCCCGACTACAATTCCAGTGCTCTCAGTTTCTCCCACTCGATTGGCTTCCGGTTCCTCTGGTGTTACAGTCGTTACTCTTGCCAAACAATGAGCCTCCTGTTCTGTGGCAGTCTGTGTCCCTGTCCATACCTCACTCGTAATCACACTCTCCTGTCTCTGAGCACTGACCAAAATCAGACAATCCAACCCTCCAAGTTGCGACGGCCTCTTGGTGTAAATTATCCAACGACTCTTCCCCCCGAGCCAGGGCAGTGTCTATATGTCACCCTCCAGCCCATGTGCTGCAGCTGTGACAGATGGTTCATGCTGCTGGCCTTAATGTGTTCCAATTAACTGGTTCTTTTTCTCAAATTCAATACATTGAATCATGGAGTCCGACAGGACAGAGACAGGGCCTTTGTCTCAAACTGGTCCGTGCCAATCAAAATGTTCATCCCCTCTAACCCCACTCCCCTGCGCTTGGCTTATATTCTTCTGAACTAAACTGAACATGCACAGACATCCCTCACACACACACGCACACACAAACACACACACACTCCTATGTACACACACAGTTGTACACAAACACACGCGCACTCACACACAAAGACTGCTACACACACACACTCCTGCACATACATATGCACTCACATACTCTGACACACACACACACACTCCTACACACAAATACACGCAGGCACGCTCTCCTACACACACACACACTCACACATGCACTCTCTCACAGACTTGTATCCCTTTACACTCACCGACACACATATACACTCTCTCTCACGCACTCACATCCCCCTCCCCGTCCCCGTCAGTTCAACACCGGCATCTCCAAACCATCCTTTCCTATCCATGTATTTGTGCAAATGACTTTCAAATGTTGTTAACATACCTGCCTCAGCACTTCTTTTTAAAATTAGATTCCCTTCAGCGTGCAAATAGGCCCTTCGGCCCGACAAGTCCATGCCGACCATCCGAAGAATAACCCACCCAGACCCATCTCCCTCTGACTAACGCACCTATCATGATGGGCAACTTCGCATGGCCAATTCACCTGACTTGCACATCTTTGGACTGTGAGAGGAAGTTCATGCAGAAACGGGGAGAATGTGCAAACTCCACACAGACAGTAGCTCAAGTAGGGAATCGAGCCCAGTCCCTGGCGCTCTCAGGCAGCAGTGCTAACCACTGAGCCACTGTGTAGCCCCACACTGCTGGCAGCTCATTCTATATGCGTACCACGCTCTGTTTAAAAAATGTTATCCCTCAGGTTCCCTTTTATTCTTTCCCCACTAACCTTTTACTGATGCCCTCTAGTCCTCAATTGCCCAACTCGATGTAAACGAGACTGTGTGCATTGACCCAGTCCATGCTGATCATGATCTTATACATCTGTACAAGTTCACCCCCACCACACCAGTCTGCAATGCTTTAAAGAATAAAGTTTTAGCCTGTCCAAACTCTCCTGAAAACTCAGACTGCTGAGTCCAGGCAACATCATTATAAATTTCTTAGGCATTCTTTCGAGTTTAATAACATCCTTCCAATAGCAAGGTGAGCAAAACTGAACACAACACTCCAAGTGTGACCTCACCAACTTCCTGTATAACTGCAACATAACTTCCGAAACTCGATACTCAGTGCCCTGACTGATGAAGGCCAGTGTGCCAAAAGCCTTCTTCCCTGCCCTGTCTAACTAGGACTCCACTTAGGGAGAACTGTGCACCTCAACTCCAAGGTCCCTCTCTCCCACTACACTCCTTAAGGCCCTACCATCCACTATGAAACCCCTCCCATGATTTGACTTTCCAAAAGGCAAGATCTCATAGTTATCAATATTAAACTCCATTTGCCATTTCTCAGCCCACCTCCCCAGCTGATCAAGGTCCTGCTGCAATTTCTGATAACCTTCCTCACTGTCCGTGAATCTGCCTATTTTAGTGTCATCAGTAAACTTACTATTCATGCCCTTCTCATCCAAAACATTGATATCAATAACAAACAGCAATGGGCCCAGCTCCAACCCCTGAGACACTCCAGTCTGACAAGCATCCTTCCACTATTACTCTCTGCTTCCTGCCATCAAGCCAATTGTGTATCCAGCTCCCCCGGATTCGATACGATCTAATCTTCCAGAGCACCCTCCCTTGTGGAACCTTATCAAAGGCCTTACTGAAATCCACATGGACTACGTCTCTGTCGTGCCCTTGTCAACTTTCCTGGTCACTTCATCAAAGAACACCAACAAATCTGTGAGACACGGTCTCCCATTCACAAAGCCGTGCTCACTACTCCAAATCAAACCCTGATTCTCCAAACGCATGTATTTCTTATCTCTCAGAGTCTTCTCAAGTAACTTACCCACCACAGATGTTAGATTTACTGGTTGGTAGCTCACATGTTCATCTTTCTAGCCGTCCTTGAATAATGGCACAATATTCGCTACCCTCCAGTTTTCAAGGACCTCACCCGTAGCTAACGATGATGCAAAAATATCAGCCACGGCCCCTGCAGTTTCTTCTCTCGCCTCTCGCAGTGTTTATATATATATTTGTCAGGACCAGGAGATTTATCCACCTTTTCCAGTAAATTCCTATATCCTCCATGTACCTCCAGGGATTCTCGAGATCCTAGCTGCCTGTATCTGAGCCATGCCGACAATTTTCCAGGTGAAAGCCTCAATATCTCTTGTCATCCAGGATTCCCTATTCCTGCCACCCAATCCTTTCACCCTCACAGGAACATACACACCTTGTACTCCAGCAATCTCCCTTTTAAAGGCCTCCCACTTGCCGGAGTTTCCTGAACCTGCAAACAAACTGCTCCAACCAACCCCTGTAAGCTCTTGTCTAATTCCATCAAACTTCACCTTCGCCCAATTCAGAACTTGAACCTTATTGAACAGACCAACAATGCCCTTTTCCAGATCATTTATGTAAATCACCATCAACAGTGGCCCAGCACTGATCCCTGTGGAACAGAACAGTCACCTTTCTCCATTTCGACAACCTCCTTTCAACTACTAGTCTCGATCTCCTGTTGCTCAACCAGTTCTTTGTCCACCTAGTGAGAACACCCTGCACACCATGTGACTTCACTTTCTCCATTAGTTTACCACGGGGAACCTTATCAAATGCCTTATTATATATGACATCGACAGCCTTTCCTTCATCTACCAACTTGGTCACTTCTTCAAAGAACTCTATTAAGTTGGTAAGGCACGATCTCCCCCACACAAAACCATGTTGCTTATCACTGATAAGCCCAATATTTTTCAAATATAAATAGATTTTATCCCTCAGTACCTTCTCCAGGAACTTTCCCACCTCTGACGTCAGTCTCACTGGTCTGTAGTTATCTGGAATATCCCTACTATACTTCATACACAGAGGAACAATATGAGCTCCCTCCAGTCCTCCAGCACTTCTCCTGTGTTAAGAATGTGACGGCACGGTGGCACAGTGGTCAGCACTGCTGCCTCACAGCACCAGGGACCTGGGTTCAATTCCCACCTCAGGCGACTGACTGTGTGGAGTTTGCACATTCTCCCCGTGTCTGCATGGGTTTCCTCCGGGTGCTCCGGTTTCCTCCCACAATCCAAAGATGTGCGGGTCAGGTGAATTGACCAAGCTAAATTGCCCGTAGTGTTAGGTAAGGTGTATATGTAGGGGTATGGGTGGGTTGCGCTTCGGCGGGTCGGTGTGGACTTTTTGGGCCAAAGGGCCTGTTTCCACAGTGTAAGTAATCTAATCTAAAGCTATCTGTTAGGGTCCCAGCTATTTCCTCTCTCGCCTCCCTCAGCAACCTGGGATAGATCCATTCCGGTCCTTTGGGATTGGTCCACCTTAATATCCTTGAGCCTACCCAAAACTTTTTCCCTCCTTACGTCAACATGATTCAGAGTAAATAAACTTCCACCTTTAATCTCAGAATTCATTATATCCCTCTCCACATTGAATACTGATGCAAAGTAATCATGGAGAATCTCACCCATTTTCTCAGGTTCGACACACAACCTTCCTTCCTTATGCTTTAGTGGACCAACTCTTTCTCTCGATACCCTCTTGCTTCTTATACATGAAGAAAAGGCCTTGGGAATCTCCTTAATTCTGCTCGCTAAAGTTATTTCATGAGCCCTTTTAGCCCACTTGATTCCTCGTTTAAGATTGGTCCCACCCTCCTGATATTCCTCCAAGGCCCATTCTGTTCTTCACTGCCTGGACCTTATGGATGCTTTCCTTTTCCTCTTGGCTAGTCACACGATTTCTCCTGTCATCCACAGTTCACGAATCTTGCCTTTTCTATACTTTGTTTTCAAAGGGGCATGCCTATCCTACACTATCTTCAACCTATCTTTGAAAGCCTCTCACACAGCAAATGTGGACTTCCCTTCAAATAGCTGCTCCCAATCCTCATTTCCCAGCTTCTGTCAAATTTTGATATAATTAGCCTAGGCCCAGTTTCGTACTTTTCCCTCAGGACCACTCTCATCTATGTCTATGATTGACAGTGTTTCAGACAATTAATGGATTCTCCGGATTGGTCCGAAATATAGAACGTTATGAAAAACCATTGACCAAGGCACAAAAACAGGGTTCGCCTGCAGACGGTTTTCTTAAATCTTCTGGAGGCGTTCTGAGGAGACCAGCACGGCAAGAGTCAGAGACCAGCTGACCAACCAGAGACCAGCTGATCACCCAGAGAGAGAGTGAGGGAGAGAGAAACCAGCTTCACAGACCCAGAGACTGAGAGAGAGAGACAGACAGACAGACAGAAAGATAGAGAGAGAGACACACAGAGAGTGAGAGGCAGAGAGAGAGTCTGAGAATATCTCCAAACGACTCAGGATTTAAAGTGCCAGTAGGATTACAGATAGCATGCCTGTAATTAAAGGGTATTGTAACATGTTTCCTGATAAAGAAGGGACTGTGTATATTGGGATTGGCTCATGTTTGAACTGATTTGACCGTTTCAGTATTGGTGACACCTGGGCACATTCATTCAGATCATTCCCGTTGGAGTTGTCAAACTTGTTTTAAGGAGAAATTGGACAAGATCTTCATCTTCGGAATTTTCTCATGAACTTCCACTGAGCTGTCTCCAAAGCAATTATATCCCAAAATTGTTTGCAAAACTCCAGCTGAGATTGTTGTCCTGCCTTCTACACTTGCAGCAACACTCCCAGACCTTTATACTCTAATCTGTTTATAATAAATGTCAAAACTCCATTTGCCTTTCTTGTTGGCCGCAGTAGATGGAATGGTCAGAGGGAGGTCAGTGATGTATCTGGATGGACAGTGACAGTAAGGGGGAGGCCAGTGATGTGTCTGTTGGACAGTGACAGGAAGGGGGAGGTCAGTGACGTCCCCTTTGTTGGAGGTCCGTCTTGTTCACTGAGACCCCTTCCCTCAGGAAAGGCAGTATGCTGTCCTTACTTGGACCTTCATATGACTCCAGATCCTGGAAAATTGGGAATGGGGAATAAATGCTGACCATGCAATAATGTACACATTCAGTGTGTGAGAAGATTCAGTGAGTGAAATGTTCTTGTTTAAAGAGGGCAGCTCCTACCCGAGAGGACAGAAGGACAGCTCGGAGACATATTTTCACACTTGGAATGAACTGTCTCGATGCAGCATCAGTTGAAATAATTGTCAAAAATCACACAACACCAGGTTCTAGTCCAAAAGGTTGAACCTGTCCACCCCAGTCCCACACCAGCACCGTCACATCATGAAATAGGGTGTGATCTCAGGTTAGGGCTGATGGTGTTTGAGTGGACAGTGTTATTGCTGGCAGATTCCAGTTTCTGCTTTTGTTATTTCATTATCACGTAACCCCCCTCTCTAATCAGGATTACACTTGTTATTGTAATGGGTTTGTTCATTTCCAGAAATGTGTAAAACAGCAACAAAGCCGAGCAATGCTGTCACCTCGATCTCCCCAAGGAGCTCCCACACAGTATAAGGCAGCGTCTCTGGGAATGCATCAGCTCAGAGTCGCAAACAAGGAGCTTGTCAGCTGCCTGAAGGGACAGATCACCTCACACAGAAAAATGCTTCGACCAATTGATCCAGTGCAGAAAGTGTTCTACACCATCCTTGCTTTTACTGGCATCCCAGGTATGGCGCTATGACAATTGAACTTGTCTTAATTTGCTGCTGATCTGCTCTCTGGTTTTACCGTTTGAACAATAACGTCTCCAGCTCACTGACTGGTCACCCTTATCCAGACACCGGGACAGTGACAGCAATTCACTGAGCAGCATTCTCGGTACAATCCTACACTGACAGAGACTCCCAACCTCACTGCTGCTGCAGCATTTTCTGTTCTCAGTGTTGTGTCATCTGTTCCAGTTTGATATGGCTTCAAGGTATGAGGAGAGATCAGGCAGGTTAGTTCTGAAGAAGGGTCACTCGACCCGAACTCTGTGCTCTCTCCCACAGATGCTCTAGACCTGCTGCGCTTCTTCTGATTTCATTCCGTAAATGAAGCCAGGTTGATGGAGAATTTTGAAGATTAAGGGATGATCTGAGTGAAGTCCAACAAAATATTAAAAGGAAAACATGAACTATTTCTACTGGTTGCAGATTTAGAACAAAGGATCATAGTCTGTGAATGGGGCTGAGAGCGTTCAGAAGACATATCAGAAAGCTCTTCTGTTCACAGAGGGTGGGAGAGGTTTGGAACACTCTCACACACACACAGTCATGGATGCTGCATCAGTTGGGAATTTTCAATCTCAGATTGTTCTCCTTTTTTGGCAAAGCAAAGGAATTGAAGAATTTGTGCCTTGTTCTGATTTGTAAAGCTTCATCTACCATCGCTTCCCGAAATTCTCTCCTCCCACTCTTTGGTCAGGAGATTGAAATTTTGACAGATTGCCCTCCTGGTCCCTCCACATTGAGATGTTGGTGGGTAGGTTTACAGTGTAAATATTACAGTAAACCCAAAACTCCCACATTGTCATTAAGGGAGTCCTGCATGCTCTGCTGTACTGCCCTTGTTTAAAATACAGGTGTAGTTGTGTTTGAAATCTCACACAGGTTCTGATGTCCTGTTTTATAATCCTGCCATGGCTCCGATCAGGATCATGAGAAACAAAACTCACTCACAGCAATAATTTCACTCCAAGACAAGATCTGAATCAGTAGAGTCATTTATTTCACACTTGCAAGTGGGTGTGATGTCCACAAGGCGGGGACAAAACACACTGAATTCAACAAATACTCGAGATTTATATAATTTGGTTCCTACATATTTTTTCTTACTTCATTGTTTCCCCCCCTGTTTACATCCTCCACTTCCCTCAGACCGGTACCCATTACTCCTGTTTATCTCTTGTCTTATCCAGCCTTGTCTGTGACAAAATGCTTATTCCTATTCTCACAAGGCCATTTGACCTCATCCTGCTGTGGGCACATCCTTGCCTTACCATTATCTACTCCCTCCATCTGCGCTGCCCCTCTCAGCATCTTATCACTAAGCCCTTTTAATTGGGGTTTGTTCCTGTGTTTCTGTCAAAGTGGGAAACTGATGTTTATACCTACTTTTTGTACAGGCATATACTGCATCTCTTCACATGATTAAGTCCAATGACAGGATCAGGGGATAACTGTTTCTCTAGAGAAGAGGAGAGTTTGGATTATTGACAGTCCAATTGCTAGTCCTATAACTGACTTGGGATTGAGGTTTCTAATGGGGTTCTGTACCTTACCATGCAACCAAAGAAATTCATAGACTTCCTTCTGTTCTCCTAGGAGGAGTTATGAGCTCAATATCTGTCTCAACTCAAGAACCTCGAGACTGACTGGGCTGGAGGACAATCTGGAGTGCGTCTTAAAGTCTGATACTCAAACTCACTCACACCCAACCACTCCCAGTCACACAGTGCAAAGGGGGCTTGTTGGTAAAACCTTGTTGTTGCTCTCTGGAATGGGTGGGGGATATTTCTGATCAATAATTTGTTGTTTCTTTTCCCATTTGTCTCCCACAGTAAATTTGCTAGCAGTTACAGACCTTTCCAGGCAAAACTGTGGTGTTTCCCCTTGCACTACCCGTTACCTGGTGTTTATGGCAGCTGCCGATCTGATGGTCATTATTACTGAGGTTATACTGTGGGAATTACCTTCGTATTATTTCCCACAGTCTTTTCTGAACATCACTCCTGTGTGCAGTGTTATTGGGGCACTGTGTCGTGCAGCCACGGACTGCTCTGTCTGGTTCACCGTCATTTTCTCCTTTGACCGATTTGTGACCATTTGTTGTCAGAAGCTGAGAACAAAATATTGCACTGAGAAAGCTGCGACTGTGGTTCTGGCAACAACCTGCACCCTGTTCTGTCTGAAAACATCCCCTTCTATTTTCAATATGAGCCTGTGAGTATAATCAACAATGTGCCATTCTACTGTATAACGAAGTTAAGCTATTTTACTGAGACTTGGTGGGTGTTATTAGATTGGCTTGATACAGTTTTAACCCCTTTACTGCCATTCGCTTTAATTCTGTTGCTCAATGCTCTGACAGTCAGACACATTTTAGTGACCAGTCGAGTCCGGAAGAGGCTGAAGGGTGAGAGCAAAGGAGAGAATCACAGAGACCCAGAGATGGAGAGCAGAAGGAAGGCTGTGATTTTGCTCTTCACCATCTCTGGGAGCTTCATAGTCCTCTGGTTAACTGTTGTTGTGGTTTTCTTATATTATATCATTCAAGGAATCAGTCCTGACAACTTGCCTTTTCTATATCACTTCAGTGATGTTGGTTACATGCTGCGAGACCTAAGCTGTTGCACAAACACATTTATTTATGCAGCAACTTTGTCTCAGTTCAGAGCGAAGATCAGTAACGCAGTAAAATACCTGGTTACACGGATTCCTTGTGTTGTGAATAAATAAAACTCCTCAGTGAAGCTCACGGGATCGTCCGACTGGTTCCAAACCATGAAATGATTTTGTTTTATTCACTCGTGGGATGTGGGTATCACTGACTGAGTCTGTAGTTATTCCCCATCCCTAATTGCCCCTGAGAAGGTACTGCTGAGCTACCTTTAACACTGATGGAATAACATTATATTTCTAACTCAGGATAGTGAGTGACTCAGAGGGGAATTTGAAGGGGGTGATGTTCCCATTTATCTGCTGCCCTTGTCGTTCGAGGTGGAAGTGCTCGTGGATTTGGAAGGTGCTGTCTGAGGATCTTTGGTGAATTTCTGCAGTGCACCATGTAGATGGTAAACACTGCTTACTGAGTGTCAGTGATGGAGGGAGGGGATGTCTGGGGATGTGATGCCAACCAAGCGGCTGCTTCATCCTGGATGGTTTTTTTCTGGTGGCAGAAACCAGAACAAAGCAGCTGCTTAGTTGGCAACACATCCACAAACACCCACTCCCTCCACCACTGTTTCTCAGCAGCAGCAGTGTGGACCACCTACAAGATGCAATGCAGATATTCACCAAAGGCCCTCAGACAGCATCTTCCTAACCCCCAAACTCTACCATCCAGAAGGACAAGAGCAGCAGATAGATGAGAACAGAAATCCCTGCACATACACCTCGAAGCCACTCACCATCCTGACTTGGAAATATATCACCGTCCCTTCACTGGGTCAGAATCCTGGAGCTCCCTCCCTAACAGCATTGTGGGTCTACCTACACCACGCGGACTGCAGTGGTTCAACAAGGCAGTTCACCCCCGCACATTATGGAGGAGCAACTGGGAACAGGCAGCATTCCCAGCCAGGTCTGGACCAGTGATGCTCACGTCCCGCGAGTGAATAAGACAAAGTGCATGCAGGTAAATGCAGAAACAGCAGGGACTCTGATCAGCACACCACCGTCTTCACTGGGGATGGGCTCTAAATGGTATTTTATTCAGAGATCCTCCACATCTCATGTACAAAATAATAATAATTGAGAGTGACAGTAAGATTTAGGATTAGAAACATCATCAAAAAATTGAAATTGAGCATCAAGTCAATCAGAGTGTCAAAGAAGAGATAATGAAAATAGATTGGCAGCTGAGGTAGTTATGGTCATTATGCAAATCAGATAAAGGTAATAAGACAAGGACTAATTCTGTCCCAAAAATGCAAATGTAGGTCGTACACACCGAGCTGAGGTAATAAATGAGAAATTAAGATTTGTTTTATTGGAGATAAATAAGATGGGACAGCCACAGGGAGAGCTGTGGGAGCAGAGTCCCTGTGTATATTTAAGAATGAGAGAGTTGGATCCTTGTGGGAGCTAATTACTGCAGAAGCTGGGATCTGTACGGAAAACAAAAAATGCTGGAAATCACAGCAGTCAGGCAGCATCCATGGAGAGAGGGCAGGCTAACGCTTTAAGTTTATCTCTATTAGAAATAGATCGGAGATCAGTCGGGGAATCAAGTGTTACAGGGAACAGGCAGGAAAGTGGCTGTGAGGAATGTCGGATCAGCCACGTTCCCATGAATGGCGGAACAGGCTGGTGGGGCCAAATAAATAGTAGGCCCGAGTGGAGCACTGAGGATCAAAGGGAGCTTGGATCGCTGAAGCTGTTAGCACAGGTAGACAGGATGGTTAAGAAGGCGTACGGGATGCTAGTCTTCATTAGCCAGCGATTAGAATATCGAATATAGAACACAGAATCTGAAGAGACCCCAGAATGTTGCTATCTTATAAATGAGGCCTTCCTGAGGAAATGGAGACCATCACACATTCAGGCGGATGGGAAATGGGCAGCAGGTTATCAAGTTGTATTCCAAGTGGGATGGGGAAAGGAAATGTTGTGGATATAAATTAGCAGGAGGAGGTTATTTGGGAGTAAGGAGAACTCATATCAAAATCCAAGGACATTTTTATGGCCTGAACTGTATAAAGATGTAGTCGAATTTTGGAGGATATTTCATATGTGTCATGAAATTGGAAACTTTCAGGCAGTGATAAAGCCAGCAACTTTAATATCAATTCCCGCATTTGGGGAACATTTTACACGGGTGTTAATTGATTGGCTAATGTTGTACCAAAATTAATAAAATTCAAATTTATAAGTAAGTCAATCAAATTTATTAAATCAAAACCTATTGGGAGGGGCAGCGTGATTGTGCCCCTAACCATGGAACTTGACCAGGCTGTCCCTCCTTGAACATCAGGGACAGCAGTTTTTATAGTCTGGATGGCACGTACAACAAAAGACCACGAAAGATGGTTTCTTGTGTTCTGTACATGCACACACGGAGATCACCATTGTGTTCTGTAAGTATTTCTTGTTTAGTTCATTCCTGTTTTCAGTTCCCCCCTTGTGGTCCGAGACATGCAGGAGCATGATGAACAGACCACCACCATCCAGTAATAATCAGTGGGGTAGGATTATAATCATGAAACTGTTTCCCTTCCTGCTGGATATTATCAGCCTCCAGGCGGATGTGATCCGCTTGGTCAGTTATATTGTCTGAGGTATTCGGAATGTATCTGCCGCACTAGGCCCCAAAAACAGCACAGGGGCCACCTTGTGCCACTCGCAAATAGGAGAAAGTGAGGACTGCAGATGCTGGAGATCAGAGCTGAAAATGTGTTGCTGGAAAAGCACAGCAGGTCAGGCAGCATCCAAGGAGCAGGGGGATCGATGTTTCAGGCATGAGACCTTCTTCAGGAATGAGGAAAGTGTGTCCAGCAGGCTAAGATAAAAGGTAGGGAGGAGGGACTTGGGGAGGGGCGTTGGAAATGCGATAGTTGGAAGGAGGTTAAGGTGAGGGTGATCGGCCGGAGAGGGGACGGGTCGGAGAGGTCAGGAAGAAGATTCAGGTTAGGAAGGTAGTGCTGAGTCCGAGGGTTGGGACTGAGACAAGGTGAGGGGAGGGAAAATGAGGAAACTGGAGAAAACTGGAGGAAACTCCAGTTTCCTCATTTCCCCTCCCCCCACCTTGTCTCAGTCCCAATATGGAGAGAGCCAAGGGTAGGCCTTGACAGCACGCTCAGAGTAATTCTCATTGTAAGGCCTCAGGTAACCAGTCAGAATTGAAGTCCAAATGGTTTTGTACGTTCTCCCTGTCATCACGTTGACAACCTTAAGGCTCAGAATATTCCAGAAAGAAACGATCGGCGGGCGGACGGGGTAAGGAGCAGGGAACGGGAACATTTGCTGGTTCCGGCATTCCACACTGATGTGGAATTAAAACAAATCGCCCCTGTGGGCGTTCCTTCACCCGCGGTGTTTGTGAGGGTCAGAGCCAGAGGGGTGTATGTTAAAGGATGTAGTGAGGCCGGAACCAACCTTTATAGTTTTGCATGTTATAACCCGTGGTCTCCCAGGTGACCTCATCATTGGCAGCAGAAATGGTCTGGTCAGGGCCTCACATGAATGACTGGGGAGATTCTCTGTCAGACCGAACCCCCGCCCATCCCCCAAATGGATAAATGTGAGGATCTGTTCTGGTCCAATCACCATTCCACCGTTTTGGATTTATGAAACGGAATGGGACTCAAGGGTAGGCACCGACCCACCTGGTAAATTGGTCAATAATCACAAGGTAATCCATCTTCCCATGGGATTGGGGAAGAGGTCCCATAAAATCCATCTGTAACTGCCCCCAGAGTCCCTTTGGGCGTGGCTGGGGCCCCATTCTAATTTTAATGGGTCAGCCTGGGTTGTACTGGGCACACGTCACACAGCGGTGACAGAATCGAGTGAAATCTCTGCCCATGCCCTTCCACCACCATTGCTTCCCGATGTTGGTTATCATAGCATCACGCCCCCACCTGGGAAATGCCAATGTGTAATTACATCCTGAGAAGGATCCTTTTATCCCCACTTTCAGCTCACCCCAGCCTCTCTGACTCTCACTGTGTCTGTGTCTGACCCCATTGCGTTCAAAGTGATACAATGCCACCCCCTGGTGGCCTCCCTCTGCCACTGCACAAGGGCAGGTTTTTTTGCTCTCGGGACAATTTGCTTCTGTCCCTGTCCATTCCATTGTCTGTAAACTGCAGGCCCTGTTCCCTGTCCAAATTCATTCCAGCAATAACAACCCCCCCGCCCCTGACTTTACCCCCTCATATTTTATGCCCCATCTTGCAGTGCCCACTATTTTAAGTCTCTCACTTTTGCCGTCCACATTCCCACCGCCAACAATTTTGCCCCCTGCCAATTGTGCCCAGAGCTGGGGGAGTCAAAAATGGGGGGTGGGGGGAATATATTTTCTCTCATTTTGTCCCGCTCCATTTTTTTTGTTCCTCCCCAGTTTTTTGAAACTGCCCCAATTGAGCAACTTCCTCCCCCACCGACCCCACCCCCGGTTTTCTGCCCCAGCATTTTTGCCCATCCCCAGAGTTATTACCCCCACCCAACTCTTGCACTTTGCCCCAAACATTTTGCCCCCCACCACCTTGTCCTGGTCTAATTGCCCTTTCTCCATACTGCCCCCACTGCCATTCCTACCTGCAACCCCCCCACTGGATATAAAAGCCCCCTCTGTGTCTCCATCGTGTACAATAACCGTCTCCCCTCCCCTCCCCCCTTCACTGGGCCCTCGCCCCGGGCTGTAGGGGGTGGGGCACGGGGAGGATGCACACTGACTGACTGGCCTATAAACTGTGTGCTTTTTCATGCACAGCAAGATCCCATGTTCCCCCTCCACCCTCCTCAGTGAGAAAGGGGCTTTCTCTCTCTCCCATCCCCACCCCCGCCCCACCCCCATGGGAGACACAGGGAACAGCAAGGTCCCACTGTGATAACAGCATGTGTAGCACCAAGTGCTACTGAGTTCAAATCTACCCTGGGACAGGAACAGCAGGACAGAGGGAGGGAGGGGAATGGGAGAGAAAGCGAGTGAAACGAGGGACAGAGAGAAAGGGAGTAGAGAAAGCGAGTGAGATGAGGGACAGAGTCTGAGGGAGGGGCACAGAGCGAGCCAAGGACAGAGAAAGATCCCAGCGAGAGATAGAAGGATAGAGATGGGGAGAGAGAGAGAGGCACAGTGTGAAACCAGGGAAAGAGAGAGAGAAACACCCAGGCAGAGAGAACAAAGGACAGAGAAAGATCCCAGGGAATGAAACTCCCAGGGAGAGAGACAGGGGACAGACAGGAGAGCGTGTAAAACCCAGGGAGAGAACACGACAGAGAGAACAAAACACTTAGGGAGGGGTAGACAGGACAGAGAGAGAGACAAAGACAGGCAGAGAGAGAGATAGAGAGACAGAGAGAAAGAGAGAGGGAGAGAATGAGGGAAAAGCAGCCACACGAGAGAGATACAACAGACAGCTCGTGAAAGAGACGGGGGTTGATGCTATGTAGCAGATAGAATGATCCTCAGGCAGGAACAACAAGATCCCGCAGGGTTGACACAGAGAGGGGTTTGGGAAGAGGTAAGCAGGTAGGTTGGAGATTGAACAATTCAACAGTTCTAGGAAAGACGGAGGATCCAGAGAGTTGTAGGAAGGAAATCTACAGGGGAATGTGAACAGGGAGATGTGAAGGATGGGGACTGAAGGAAAGATGTGGGACAGACAGAGGCAGATAGAGTGAGCTGGGGACACAAAGGGAGAGGTGGGAGCTTGACAGCGAGAGGGAGGCAGTGACATCTGTGGGATCAGTCTGTACAGCAGCTCCCTCTCCATCTTTCTGCCCCTTTGCCCACAGCCCAGAACTTGCCCCTTGTGATAAATATCCTACAGAGACGGCCTAAACCCCACAATTCTAGTGTGTGTGTGTGTGTGTGTGTGTGTGTGTGTGTAAATGAACAAGGAGACATTCTAGTTTCTGATTGTTCTCTCTCTCTCTCTCTCTCTGTATTTTTCTGGCTCTTGTCTGACGATTCCAGGCGGCAGAAATGACTTGATTCTCTCAGTCTCTGCGCCATCCTGAAGTTCAGCTCCTGGATCCAATCTTCTCCTCTGGGAACTGACAGAGACAAATAAAAATTGATTGGAAGTAAAATTGATTGGTTCAGTTTAATTATTGCATCATTAATGCAATGCATCACATCACAGCAACATCAAAACACAAAGAAATCACAATAGACCA
Source organism: Hemiscyllium ocellatum (assembly GCF_020745735.1). NCBI lineage: Eukaryota > Metazoa > Chordata > Chondrichthyes > Orectolobiformes > Hemiscylliidae > Hemiscyllium > Hemiscyllium ocellatum. The sequence goes on from NC_083444.1 coordinate 14,891,067, forward strand.
GTTAACCAGAGGCTAGAAATACACACAGCAAGATCCCACTGCAGCAGTGTGACATCAGACAGATCGTGTGTGTCACTGGCATTGGTTAAGGGTTTGATTCTGTCTCCAGGACAACAGAGGGACCGACCCGACTGTTCAACAAATTCCAAACATTTGCCCCTCTGTTCGCCCCTCTCTGTAACCCCCTCACTCTCTCTCCATCTCTGATACCTCTCTATGTTCCTCCCCATCCTGTGTTCCTTCTCTCTCTCTCTGTTCCTCCTAGCTTGCTCTCTATCTCTGAGATCTCTCTGTTCCCTCTCGCTCTCTCTCTGTTCCCCTCTCTCTCCATCTCTGAGATCTCTCTTTGTGTGTTTCTCTCTAATTTAATCCTGTACACTGTAATCTTTATTCCCCTCCACTTTAAATAAGGATGGCTCATTTATCATCCTACCCTCTCTATGACCCACATTCCTCTCACATTGTGACAAGACTTTACAGAGGGTCAGATATTTTGGGTATTATTCCCTCCTCGGGAGTCCTGCCTCACAGATCCTGCAGGTTAACCTGTTTGTGTCACAATCCCAAAACCCTGGTTACTTTAAACCCAGGCTTCAAACCCATTTTAAAAATGACAGGGCCACAATCTGACAGGACCCAATTTACCAGAGGGCCCTACAAACCAATCCTCCAGTCACCCCCCACCCCCGCAGTGAAGAATAAACCTCGGGGTTATAAACAGACCATCTCTCACCTGGGCCCCACAGGCTGCAGCCTGGCAACCAGGCCTCAGGCCTCTGGCCCGTGCTCCCCTTTGGAGGTTGCTCTTGTCCAAGGCTTTCCTGGTCCCAGGCATTTTGGATCTTCACTTTCCAGCTTTCCCAACAAAGGTTCTTTGGGATAAAAGGGAGAAAAGATCATTTGGGGAGGTCTGAAATTTCCTGCTGTACCTGTAGTTTCCAAACTCTAACTCACTGTCTCTATCCCTGTCTGCCTGTTTTTTTTCTCTCTCTCTCTCTCTTCTCTGTCCCTGTCTGTCTCTCCCTGCTCTGCTCTACATGCAGCCATTTCCAACTTGACCTTCAATCTTTTATTACCTTTCCGTTTCTCTAATATATCGGCAGAGTTTCGGAATTTCATACATTTCGGAACACACACATATGCCAGCTGCTCAACACCCACATTCCCCCCTCTCTGCTACACCCTTCCCTCCCCAACACAAACTCCGCCCCCCACCCCCGCATAATACTGGGAAGATAGGGGGACCATATGCAAGTTTGGTCAAGGGGGAAGTGTCAGTGATGGTCTGACTCCATGTAACATCACTGAAATGTCTGGGTGTGCGTGTGTGTATGTGTGTGTCTGTCCATCTGAGTGCACAGTTTCAGTGTCAATGTTGTCACTCCATAATGTGACTGTGTGTAAACCACGTCTTATGTCCCTGTCCCAGTAATGATCCACAAACCATACACCGTCCCTCACTCTCATTCACCCACACTCTCACACGTTTACACACACACAGCCTGGCACACTACATTCAGTCCTTGACACACACATACACACACACAAACACACAGGTCCCATCAGATATCCACACTGATGTGCACACTTACACACACAGGCACTCACAATCCAAGACTCCCACTCTTACAGACAAATGCACACTCGAACAATTTCTCATACACTATGACATTCACACATACACTCTCTCACACACACACTCACTGTCTCTCATATGCACACACTCACTGACACACAGGCGTATACAGACTCACTGTCTCTCACACTCACTGACACACTCACTCTCACACTCACTCTCACACACTCTTGCTCACACATGCTCACACTCACACACTTACATACTCACTCGCACACACGTTGTCTCACATATACTCTCACACATACATTCTCACGCTCTCGCACACATACACTCTCATTCTCTCGAATACGTGCACACCCTTTCTCTCCCAATTGCACACTCTCTCTCTCTCACCCTACATTCTTTCCCTCGCACATGCACATTCTCTTTCTCACTTGCAGACACTCTTTGTCTCTCACATGTGCACACCATCTCAAAGCGCATACACTCTTTCTCACTTGTGCACACTCTTGTTCTCTCTCATACACATTTTCTCTCTCTCACACACACTCTCACAAACACCCTTTCCCTCGCACACATGCAAACTCTCTGTCACACATAAATTCTCTCTGTTTCGCATGCACACTTTCTCTCGCACACGTGCACACTCTTTCCCTTGAACATGCGTGCATTTTTTCACACTCGCGCACACTCTTTTCTTGCACACGTTCACACCTTTTCTCTTGCGCATGTTCACAGCTTCACACACGTTCACACATTGTCTCACACATTATCTTTCTTACTCTCACACACTCTTTATCTTTCACATGTGCTCACACTCTCTTTCTCACTTGCGTACACCCTTTGTCTCTCTCACACACACTTTCATGCTCATGCTTTCTTTCTCTCCCAAGCGCGCACACCTTCAATGAGCTGTCTCTATTTTCTGCAAAGGGAATTCACATTTTGATGATGCATTAATGCAGCACAGAAAACAGCTTTTGAGACATTCCTCATTGTGACAGGAATTCAGCCCCAATCTGAAACTTGGAGAGATGTAACAGAACAGAAATGACCCAGCAGCTTTCTCTGTTCCTCTCCCTATGTAACATTTGACTGGTTAGTTTATCCTGTCTTCATCCAACAAGCATCCCTTCACATTTCCCATTATTTCAGTTCTACTGCCATATCACCAGACTCCCCACATCGAAACCATGCCCAGCTCAATCTCCAGGCCAAGGTAATGAGTGGTGTTAGATACAGAGTAAATCTCCCACTACCTGAAATGTTTCATATTTCCTGCTCACATTCAGCGTGGGGTTAGATATTGATTAAGTCACCCACTTCCCTCATCCTGTCCTCATCAAACACACTCAGGGCAGCTCCATGACTGGGTTAGATAGAGAATATGTGTCATTCCACACTTTCCCCATCTGAATCTCCCAGAGTTGAGTTGGATTGAGTTAGATACAGAGTAAAATTCCCTCTACACCTTGCATTCAAACACTCCCAAGCAGTGACAGCACTGAGATAAGACACAGAGCAAAGATTTCTTGACAGTGTTCCCCCATCAAACACTCCCAGGACAGGGACAGCACTGGTTAGATACTGAGTAAATCTCCCCCTACACTGTTCCCCATCAAACACTCCCAGGTCGGGGCAGCACGGTGTCAGATACAGAGTAAATCTCCCTCTCGTCTGTCCCATCAAACATTCCTCGCTCAGTGACAGCACAGGGTTAGCTATAGAGAAAATCTCACTCTACACTGTTCTATCAAACACTCCCAGGACAGGAATAGCACAGGTTTAGACACAGAGTATAGTTTGCTCAGCAGCGTCTCCATCAAATACTCCCAGGACAGGGAACACAAGGGGTTAGGAGCAGTGCAAATCTCCCTCTCCATTGTCCCATCAAATACTCCCAGGACAGGGAACCCCAGGAGTTTGATGCAGGGTAAATCTCCCTCTCCACTGTCCCATCGAACACTCCCAGGACAGGGACAACATTAGACAATAGACAATAGGTGCAGGAGTAGGCCATTCTGCACTTCGAGCCTACACCACCATTCAATATGATCATGGCTGATCAACCTTAATCAGTATCCTGTTCCTGCCTTATCTCCATAACCCTTGATTCCACAATCCTTGAGAGCTCTATCCAACTCTTTCTTAAATGAATCCAGACACTGGGCCTCCACTGCCTTTTGGGGCAGAGCATTCCACACAGCCACCACTCTCTGGGTGAAGAAGTTTCTCCTCATCTCTGTCCTAAATGGTCTAACCCTTACTTTTAAGCTGTGTCCTCTGGTTTGGCACTCACCCATCAGCGGAAACATGTTTCCTGCCTCCAGAGTGTCCAATCCTTTAATAATCTTATATGTCTCAATCAGATCCCCTCTCAGTCTTCTAAAGTCAAGTGTATACAAGCCCAATCGCTCCAGTCTTTCAGTGTAAGGTAATCCCGCCATTCAAGGAATTGACCTCGTGAACTTATGCTGCACTCCCTCAAGAGCCAGAATGTCTTTCCTCAAATTTGGAGACCAGAAGTGCACACAGTACTCCAGATGTGGTCGCACCAGGGCCCTGGACAGCTGCAGAAGAACCTCTTTGCTTCTATACTCAATCCCTCTTGTTATGAAGGCCAGCATGCTATTAGCCTTCTTCACTACCTGCTGTACCTGCATGCTTATCTTCATTGACTGGTGTACAAGAACACCCAGATCTCTCAGTACTGCCCATTTACCTAAATTGATTCCATTTAGGTAATAATCTGCCTTCCTGTTCTTGCCACCAAAGTGGATAACCATACATTTATCCACATTAAACTGCATCTGCCATGCATCTGACCACTCACCTAACCTGTCCTCGTCACCCAGTAATCTCCTAACATCCTCATCACATTTCACCCTGCCACCCAGCTTAGTATCATCAGCGAATTTGCTAATGTTGTTCCTAATACCATCTTCTATATCATTAATATGTATTGTAAAAAGCTGCGGTCCCAGCACTGAACCCTACGGTACCCCACTGGTCACTGCCTGCCATTCCGAAATGGAGTCGTTTATCACTACTCTTTGTTTCCTATCGGCCAACCAACTTTCCATCCAAGTTAGTACTTTGCCCCCAATACCATGTGCCCTAATTTTGCTCACTAACCTCCTATGTGGGACTTTATCAAAAACATGGGGTTAGGTACAAAGGGGTTTGTGTGTGCGGGAGATCTTGATCCACCCAGATAGGCCCATCAATTACACAGGGAGATTGATGGACTGGGTGAATGGGCAAACTGTGTTCGATGGAGTTCAGTGCAATCATGTGGTTATCAGGTTGGAGTACATAGAGGGAGCAGAATGGAGGGTTACAAGAACGGTTTTGGGCCTTGGGATTACATTCTGGGGAGAGATTGAGGCCGGTTTCCTGTCGCACTGAGAAGTTTAAGGGATGATCTGATCAATATCTTCAAGATATGAACAGTACCAGACAGGGTCGATCAAGATCAATGATTCCCACTGATTGGAGATTCGAGAAGGAGAGGGAACAGAGTCTGGGAATTTGGGCTCAGAGCGTTCAGGTGGAATGTTAGGAAGCACTTTGAAACACAAAGGGTGGGAGAGGTGTGGAACTATCTTCCACAAACAGCAATGGATGATGGATCAGTTGTTCAGGTTAAATTTGACACACTGTTCCCATCAACACTCTCAGGACAGGGACTATGTGTGGTATAGGTAAACTCCAAGTATCCCTCCAGTGTGGAAACAGGCCCTCCGGCCCAACAAGTCCACACCAACCCTCCGAAGAGTAACCCACCTGACCCATTCCCCTACCCTATTATCCGGAATTATTCCTGACTTATGCACCTAACTTATGACCATTTCACCCTGACCTGCGCATCTTTGGAGTTTAGGAGGAAACCGACCACCGGGAGGAAGCCCACGCAGACACACGGAGAATGTGCAAACTCCACAAGGACAGTTGCCAGAGGTTGGAATCGAAACAGGTCCCTGGCACTGTGAGGCAGCAGTGCAAAACACTGAGCTACCCTGCCACCCCTCAGCCGTAAAGCTCCCTTTAGTGTATCCCCAACAAACTTCTAGGGAAGCTGTTACAAACAGAAAAAATCTCCTTCTACCTTGCCCTCATCATTCCCTCCCTGGTTAGGTAAAGCATTGAGTTTGATACAGAGTAAATCTCCCTCGATGAGATCACAATCAAAACATTTAACGGCAGGTATCATCTGATGAGAGATGCTGATTGAAACTTGGGCCCACCTCTCCCCATCTTACACACACACAAAACAAAAATGGAAGAACTCCACATATTCAACACCAATGTCTTTGTTTGACGTTCTGTTCTGTTTTGATTCACTGTTAGATTGTTGGATCTGAACATCCACACGGACAGTCGTTCTAATCTCAAGTGCCATGTTCTACTCCAAAACACCGTGTCTAATTCCAATCCGGAGTGTGATACAGGAGCTTCTCAGTGTCAGAGGGAGGTGAGTCTTGAGTCTGACTCAGGTGTGTGATTGTCCTGTGTTCATCTGACATCCAGGGATTCTTTAATGGAGCTTTCATATTCGGAAATCCCAATATATTTGGTCATTCCATGTCCCTGCATAAACTATGTGGTGAGTGTGTGTGTGTGTGTGTGTGTGTGTGTGAGTGTATGTGCGCGCGTGTGTGTGTGTGTGTGTGTGTGTGTTTGTGTGTTGTGTTTGTGTGTTGTGTGCGCGCGTGTGTGTATAAAGGTATGTGTGTGTTTGTGTATGTGTGTTTGTCTGTGTACATGTTTGTGTGTGTGTTTGTCTGTATATGTGCGTCTATGTGTTTGTGAGTGTGTGTGTGTTTGTGAGTGTGTGTATGTGTATGTGTGTTTGTGAGTGTGTGAGTGTGTGTGCATTTGTGTGTATGTGTGAGTGTGTGTGTGTGTTTATGTGTGTGTATGTGTGTGTGTGTGTGTGTGTGTTCCCACCAGAACCTTTAATTTTTGAATGAAATATGTCTTTAAACTAGGACTGATTAAACATTCAACAATATTTTCCAGATCCTTGTACACAAGTCGCAGAAAGCCAACGTGAAGATGTCACCCAATTGTAGAAGAGTTTTTGAGTCATGTTCCCTTCTCTTGTGCTGAGAGATTTCCTGATCCACAACTGAATCCTTCTCTGTTCCTGCCCCCAGACCAGCATCGTACCTTTTAGTCTGGATTGTCCCTCCTCAGTCTGAGATTCAAAGACCATTACTGCCCATCTCACTGTATTCCATCTGCAGGAGGCTGAGAGATGATCACGGACAAACTGTGAGAGGGCTGTTTTAATCCACAATACCAGGACGAAAGATTTCAAAGATGTCAACCATCTTAGTTATGTTGATGGCAGCCATTTCATGTGAGCTCAGCGCTGACATTGACTTTATTATCAGGGAGAGGCTGGAAAGAGTGGGGACTTGGGGAGTGCATGTGTATCTGAGTGCAGTATCGATTCACCAGAATGATAGCTGGACAGAAAGTGGTCACTGGGAAGGGTGGGAAATGACCCAAACTCAGGGTTGTCTCCCTGGGATTTAGAAGGATCAGAAGGAATGAAAGTTTTTGAGACAATATTGGAAACTGCTGGGATGGAGAATGAGAAAGGCTTCTTGCTGCTTCAGGGTCTAGGATTAGAATCAACGTCCAAAACTCTAACAATACTCTGAAATCGTTTCAAGATTAAAATGAAGTAACAAAGCCTCCCATTTCTCTGTGTGATATTGCACAGATTATGTCTGACTGCCTCACTCACTGAACCTTTCAACCCCCTTCCCAGTCTTTCTGTCCCCTTCTTGCATCTTACTGTCCCACATCACTTTGTGTTATCAGCAAACAGAACCCAGGACCCCATCATCTCAGACATTCAGAGAGACTGTGTCCAGTGCACTGTAGGTAACAGAGAATGATTCCCTCCGATCTTCTGCTGTACAGCCCGTGTCTGTCTCAGAGTCAGCTCTGAAACATCTCCAGGACACTCCCATCCTCTCTCTCTGTCTCTGACTCTGTATCTGTGTCTGTAACTCTCTCGCCCTGTCTCTGAAATGAGCTTCCCCATTCCGTCATTCACACTGAGGACATTACAAAACTGCTCCATTCCCTGTAACCCAGTTTGAGGTGACGCTGAAGACATGAAATGTCCATTATAAATGTCCATCACTCAGTTACTTTCCAGGCCAGGCCCCTTCCCGCAAGGACATTGGGTGACTATTTTGCTCTTTATGACAAACAGAAAACCCTCAGCCCTCACAGTCCTATTTCACTGGAATTCTGTAAATCATATTAATTGATGGTAAGGAAGTTTGTCTGTGAGTGTTTTACTGACATGACATCAGCAATCATGTGGACTACTTTCATCCTCAGACACTTTCCCAATGACAGTAAACAGTGTCTGCTTGTATCATCCTGACGTCGCCTGCTCTTCCCTGTTTACTCCATTGGCAATTTGTGTATCATCGGCACATTCTGATCATGTGTCCTGTTCAATGGAGGGAGATATAAAGTAAAGGTCTCTTTCCACTGTCCGCATTAATGACCCTGTGTCAGGTGCAGCACAGGGAGAGCTCTCTATGATGTTGCAGTCAAATATCTGAAGGACAGGTATTCCCCAAGCAGAGACATAGTTAAACTCAGTTTAAACTGTCTCCAACACACACCCCCACACACAGACAGACACAAAGACAAATGCCATCTCTCTCATACTCCATCTCCCGCTCTCTCTCCCATACACCATCTCACTATTGTTCTTTCCCACACCCAATCTCTCTCTCCCCCCTTTCTCTCTCTCTCTCTCTGTCTCTCTCTCTCTCTCTCTCTCTCCCTCTCTCATGTACACTATTTTGGTTTCGTTCGTGTCTAAATGAAACAAGGGACATGAGTGGAGAATGGGATTAGGGAATTCAACTCCACCATCGGCCTTGATCATGTTGCATGCCAGAGCATGCTTAAGGGGCCGAATGGCCTACTCCTGCTCCTATCTTCTATCATCTATTGTCTATTGTTTCTATGTGATGTCTACAGGTTCATTGACAAGACCCACATTGGGTGAGAGAGACAGATGTGGGGATGACCAAAGAGGCTGTGACCTGATATGGCAGCTTCACTGAGTGGGCAAGTCATTGGCAGATGGAATATAACGTGGAGAAATGTCCATGTGCAGCACAGATTTCCAAACTCACTCAGTGACAGATTAAAATCCTCATTCCCTGCCCAGTCCACACTTCCTGACCCAGGGAGGTTTTGTCCCTGAGGGAGGGCAGGTTTCTGTCTGGATATCATAACATTGCAACATGAAGGTACTGAGTGTAACAGAGTTTGCTACATCCCATCATGTCATTTACTTTGCTGTCTGTGTGTTGTGAATTATATTTAAAATGTTGGCAGGTGGAATAGAATGTAGTGGAATGTGATTTGCAAGAAGAATAGAAAAAGTAGAATTTTTGTATTTAAAATGGTGAGAAATTCTGAAATGTTATTGTCCAGGGGCTTTGTCTGATCTTGTACGTTAACATCAGAAAGTTAACATGATGGTAGTGCCAACAAAAAGGAGGACAAATGATACATTGAATGTTCTTATCAGGTGATTGGGTTAGGAACATGATCTTAACATGACAGTTAAGTTACAGACTTGAATCATATCGAAATGTTCGGGGTGGTTTATACATAGAATAACAGATAACTGGGAGTGAGTCACATAGTAGAGTATAATTGAAGGTTTTAGGGTATTTTATAAACAGAGTCACATATATATGGCAGTGAGTAACACGTTGGAATCTAATCAAGGGTATTCAGTGTGGGTTTTTTAAATGCAGAATAATGTACAGAGTCCCTTATCAATGGAAGTCAGCTTCAGATTGGAATTTTATCAAGGGGATTTGAGTGCTTCTATATAGAATAACAGATACCCAGGAGCGAGTTACTGACTTGAATTAAATTGAGGGGCTTGGGCGATTTATATACAAATCTACCATATAACGAGAGTCTAACCCCTGACCGATCCTCAACTGCTCCATGATTTCACCCTCACTGACCTCTGCCTGACCCCTGAGCTATCCCCTGACAAACCTCGGACTGACATGTGAGTGACCCTCGCTGTCACTGATATCTGTCTGACCCTTCACTCATCCTTGACTGACTCACACTGAAGCCTGACTGACAATAATCCCCTCCAATCCCCTCACCATCCTGACATGGAAATATATTGCCGTTCCTTCACTGTCATTGGGTCAATATCCTGGAATGCCCTCCCTGATGACATTGAGGGGTCTACCTGAGGCACTCTAACACATGCACACACAGGAACAATCAGTGACACACATGCACCAACAAAAGGACTAACACCAACACTCGATGGGTCTCTGTGTCTATGTGTGTTTCTGTCTCTGTCTATGTGTGTGAGACTGTCTGTCTCTGTCTCTGACTATCTGTGTGTGTGTCTCTGTGTGCGTCTCTGTGTGTTTCTCTGTGTTTGAGTATCTCTCTGTCTCTGTGCAATGGGCTCTCTGTTGTTCTTTTTCTTTCTTTTTCTTCTTTTTTTTCTTTTCTTTTTTTTCATGGGGCAGCTGGTCCAAAGACAGTCCCCTTCCTCTCAGACACCTTCAAGGAGGAGAGTCCTTGATGTTAGAAATGGGGGAAAGTGTTGTTTTTACAGATATAGAAAAAGCATACAGAAAAGGGGTACAGCAAGAGAACTATTAACCCTGCAGGTATTTAGGGAAGAGTATCTCTACTTTTCAGGGCATAATTATGGATAATTAAGTATTAACTTTAATGTAGATTTATTCAAGAAAATCATTCCTTTTACCATGATGTTTAAAACAACAGTTTCAGCAAAAAGCGAAGATTACTGAAACACATAAGCAACGCACGAAAAAGATACATTGTTAAGATGTATGTACAAGAATGTACCTGTGGATAATGAAAGAAGTTACAAAGGGGAACATGGAGATAAGAGTTGAGCCTTATGACAGCACGGGCAAGGGGGAAATTACCAACTTGGAAAGAAAGGGGCAATGGGCGTGGGGCATCGATGGGTAGAGGGGAAATAGTAAGAGAGATTGGGTAATGAGGAGTCTGGAGAGATGACCTCACTCAGCTCAAAGGGTATAACTGTACACTAACCTAAGTTCTAATTTGCTTTCATTTGCTTATGCAATTGAAGCCCTTACTTGCAAGTTCGTAATAAATTATCTTGTTTCCAGCTTTGGTGGTCTCGGTTAAATATTATTGCATTTTGTTTCTAACATTGAACACGCACACACACACTGATCTAGCTCCCTCAGAGCCAGCTCTCAGAGTGACCTGAACCTCTGACTCTCCGGTTTAGTTTATTTCCCTTTTCCCACACTCCCGCCTAACTGCGGTAGTGTTTATTTTTTCCCCAGCCCCCATGTTGTGTGTGTGCAGGTGTGAGACACAGTGAGGCTCTCTGTTGTATTGGAGGCTGTATCCATTAAATGGGGTTAACAACCCTCTATCTGCCTCTGTCTATTCTTCTTCTAGTTCAGTTTTAATAATGCTGTTGGTCATGTTGATGTGTCTGTGTGGGCCCAGCTCTGCCTGCAATGGGAGAAGTTTAAATCAATGAATTAATTAAAATCTGATGACTCAATGTCTCTGTGTGCGTCCTCCTTGTGTTTAAAGTGATACAATGCCACCCACTGCTGGCCTCTCCACGCCACTGCACATGCAGCAGGTTCGTTTTGGGAAAATTGGCTCCTGTCCCTGACCATTCTATTGGTTCGGACAGTCTCACAATGACCTGAGTGACGCAAGTCTCTGCGCGGTGACGTCACCCAAGTTGACCGCACACCCTTTGGGAGGGATCGTCAGGGAGGAAGCGGGAAGAGGCAAGAGGTGACTCAGGCCGGGGGATTGAGGCGAGGCAGAGCTCCTCCCTCTGGAGGTCAGGAGGTGGAATCAGGAAACGTTCCACGACTCCCTCGTCAGGTCCACACCCCCCGCGCACCCTACCTCCACTCCCGGCACCTTCCCCTGCAACCGCAAGAAATGCAAAACTTGCGCCCACACCTCCCCCACACCTCCTTCAAAGGCCCCAAGGGATCCTTCCATATCCGTCACAATTTCATCTGCACCTCCACACACATCATTTACTGCATCTGCTGCACTCGATGTGGACTCCTCTACATTGGGGAGACAGGCCGCCTACTTGCAGAACGTTTCAGAGAACACCTCTGGGATACCCGCACCAACAAACCCAACCGCCCCGTGACATGCAGGTCCTTGGCTTCTTCCATCGCCAGACCATGGCAACATAACACCAGCAGGAGAGCGCCTCATCTTCCGCCTAGGAACCTTCCAACCACAAGGGATGAATGCAGATTTCTCCAGCTTCCTCATTTCCCCTCCCCCCACCTTATCTCAGTCTCAACCCTCGGACTCAGCACCGCCTTTTTGACCTGCAATCTTCTTCCCGACCTCTCCGTCCCCAGGCCCTCTCCGGCCTATCACCCTCACCTTAACCTCCTTCCACGTATTGCATTCCCAACGCCCCTCCCACAAGTCCCTCCTCCCTACCTTTTACCTTAGCCTGCTTGGCACACCTTACTCATTCCTGAAGAAGGGCTTATGCACGAAACGTCGATTCTCCTGCTCCTTGGATGCTGCCTGACCTGCTGCGCTTTTCCAGCAACACATTTTTCAGCTCAAGCATACATAAAGCCTGGGATCTCAGATCGGAATCTTAATCCAGAGAAAATATATATTTAGTGTTTCAAACATTGGCAAGTAAACATCATCAAATTATTTTGTTAAGCTTTGCGAAGGGATACATTATTCCATTTTTCATCCCTTCTCTGAATTTCCTCTGGGTAACTGCATAAATAAAGGTGCTTGTGCAGCAACTCAGGAGCTGGAGCATGAAGCCAATCTCTCTTACAAATGTTGGCAGAGGAACTGGGTATCCCAAGTAATCAAAGCGTTTCAGTATGGAATAAGCAATGAACATCACCCATAACATGATGAAATTGCCAGATATAATAAATAACATAATCATGGATTTCCTCCGACTCCCCATCTCTGGGTCATTAACACTGTCCCCGGTCGTCTGAGCCCGGAGTCTCCTGCGAGCTCTGTTGGCTAATATAATGTTTCTGACTGTCAATGTGTTTAACAGTAGAATCAAAATAAATGAAATGAATGGTGTTATTATGTAATGCATCAATTCAACAATAGTCCAGACAATTAGTTACTTACATTTGGATGTATTCGACAAAACCATGGACTATTTGACAGCCAATGTCGATGGGAATACATGAAATACCAGAAAATGTTCTTCAAACAACTCAGCACAGTCACTGTTCCTAAAACCACACCCGCTGTTTTCTTAGTGCAATGTTTATTTCTCAGCTTTTGGCAACATATGGCCACAAACCGATCAAAGGTGAACGTGACCGTGAACCAGACAGAGCAGTCTGTGGCTGCATAAAGCAGAACCGCGTGGATGTTGCACAAGGAGACATAATGTAGGAAAAGAAACTCATCACGATATGTGATAGGAATTTGTCGTAGTATCAGATCGAAGATAATGACCAGGAGATCCGCCGTTGCCATAGCCACCAGGTAATGAGTGACACATTTGGAAAGGCCACACTTCCCCCGAACCAGGATCGTTATTGTAATCACATTAACTTGAAAGAAGAAGATAAATAAATTCATTTATTGCTCAGGTATAATGAAGAAATGCTTTTTATCGCTTCATTTAAAGTGCAATATTGAAACTCATTCTTAACGGGGATCCCATGTTCTTGCATCAAACTGAAACTTTTTCACAAATTCGCTATTAACATTCCAATCTGGATGGATTCTAAATGTGGTGCTTGTCAGAGAATGGAAAAACTGCAGTCAAAGGCAATGATAACTGTGCAGCCAAAAAACAATCAGAAAGCCCTGTGTCCCAATGTACAATTCACCACTTTCACAGCTGCTCATGCATTGAACGAATCAAAAAGAATAACTTGTCACACACGTAGAGAAGCAGTGATGACCCTCGAATAAACTGTTTCTTGGAATAAATGGGACAATGAGAAACTGTTACAACAGCAGTTACAACAACATCTGCTTTGATCATCCCTGGGAAGGAGTTACAGAAACAACGTGAACAATCAGCTCCCTCAGTCAGAGGGCATAACACTTGCTTGATGATCTGCTCTCTCATGCCAACTGAGCGATTAAGACCTGCACTCAGCAGTAATGTTCTGAAAGAAAGGGATTAATTGCAGGAAAACAGCCCCTTCCTGTTCAGCCTCTCCATGTAGCTCAAATCCTTCAACCCTGGCACCATCCTTTTAAATCTTTTCTGAATGCTTTCAAGTTTCACAAGATCAGAATTGCACGCAATATTCCACCAGTGGCCGAATCAATGTCCTGTACAGCTGCAACGTGACCTCCCAACTCTCATACTCAATATTCTGACCAATCAAGGAAAGCATACCAAACGCCTTCTTCACTATCCTATCTACCTGTGACTCTACATTCAAAGAGGTATGAACCTGCATTCCAAGGTCTCTTTGTTCAGCAACACTCCTTCAGACCTTACCAATAAATGTATGAGTCCTGCTAAGATTTATTTTTCCAAACCTTGCATTTATCTAAATTCAGCTCCATAAGCTGCTCCTCAGCCCATTGGTCCATCTGATCAAGATCCCATTGCACTCTGAGGTGACCTTCTTCGCTGTCCACTACACCTCCCATTTTGGTGTCACCTGGTGTCATATGGGTACACAAAACATGGGTGTTCCAGACACAGTTGGTAATGAATAAATAATGTTCCCACAGATGACAAACACATCTCCATAGGTTTTAAACATTTGGTGAAAGAAGCAATGGAGACATGGGAAAAGGTCAATCCTGCAGCTAATTGTTTGCCTCTGGGTGCACTGCCTCAGATTATGATGGATACAGATTCAATGGAGGCGTTCAGGAGGGAAGTGGCAGGACATAGCCATCAGGTTTTGGCGGTGTTCATAGACCTTTCCCGGAGGTATGAAAAACGATCGAACAGACTGGTGAGCTCTTCCACAGGAGCAGTGGCGATTGAGAGGAGACATGGATGAGATATTTCCAATCATCAGGAGCATAGACAGCATCGACATGAAGGAACATTTCCCCTTGATGGATAGAGCAATGCCTGGAGGGGAGGGGGTGCGGTGTCGATTTAAGTTAAAGGGCAGCACGTTGAGAGGAGATGTGAGAAAACAAAAATCTCTTCACCCAGATGGTGGTGGGAATCTGGAACTTCCTGCCTTAGAGACAGACACACTCACAACATTGAAGAGTTATTTTGATGAGCACATGTGTTGCCAAGGCACACAAGGCTATGGGCCAAGTGCTGGGAAATGGGATTAGAATAGATAGGTGGTCGTTTCTGACTGGCACAAATGTGATGGCCAAAGACCTCTATGACTCTATGACTTAATGCAGCACATTTACCAAGAACCCCACTTCATCTCCACCCGTGACGATGCTGTCACTTTACTTTCAAACCGTTATTTTGTCCTGTGTTTTTTTGAAGAGAGGTTGTAAAGGCAGAGGTGCCAAACTGGCTACTTGAGACAGCTCCACTAAATAAGGTAGGAGGCCTTTCCATTACTTTTAAACATTGGAACAATGGAGGCAGCTTCAATGGGAGTGGTCAGCTCTCACAGACCAGACTTTCTCGTTTGTATTTTAGCTGGAGCAGTCAGAAGCTATCTGGGGTCCCAGAAGAGTTGGGAGCTTCATTGAATGATTCCTAGCTGGTACTTTTTCTGGGATCTCTTTTGATGCTTTGTTCCACCAGGATTGAAGAACTGCATTTAAGAATCTGTGCCTGAATTGGCCGTTTTGCCAAGCGGTGTGTTTATGGGATGTTACCATATTGGAACTGTTTATTAGTAATAGGTACCCCACTTATTATTCAGTTAAATTTTCCAATAGTCGAGTTATTCTAAATTCCTCTTTATTTTGTTTGTATTTTAACTGGAGTGTTTAAATCTATTGTGTTTTACTTAACGTCGGGTCGTTTGACCAATCACATTGTATCTGGAACACGCACTTCACATCTACCTTTAAAATTAAAAAAGGTGAGGGTCCAGGCGACCTTCATTAAATATCTTCAGGGGGTCTGGTCTGGTCCATAACAAATGTCAGGGTCACAATGTCTCATTCCAAGGTGGGTTTCGGATTGTTGGACTTGAAGGCAGCAAGTGGTAGGTGTTAGTGTCTATTGTTTTGGATGTTTAAACCTATTTTTGGGGTTGGGTAAAGTGACGTTTGGGGATTTGCAAAAACTGAGCAAATCAAAGCTGTTGGACCTGGCCAACAAGTTGGAGTTGGGGTTTGTAGACAAGTTGGAGTTGGGGTTGACAGGGTCTGTGAGAAAAGGGGAGGTAATTGCAGCAATAGCTCGACATTTAACATTGCTGGGAATGCCACTGAAATCTTTGGAAATGACTAGAATTCAAATGCAGCTTGAACATGAAAAGGAAATTCAACATTGTGAATTGCAATTAAAAGAAGAGAAAAGAGAAAGGGGGAGAGAATTTCAACTCAGAAGTTAGCAATAAGAGAGGCAAGTCAACTTAAAAGGATGGGGGTGGAGTTAGAAGGGAGGTTGCGTGAGCGGGATAGTGATCATGAGCAAGCCCATTGTAGCTAAAGGCCAGATGGGTCTCTGTTTAAATATGTCCAAGCATTGTGTAAATTCTATGAGACAGATGTAGAAGTGTTTTTCAATTCATTTGAGAACGTGGCTAAACAAATGAAGAGGCCGGTGACCATGCGGATATTGATGATCCAAACAAAGTTGGTGGGTAGAGCAAGTGAGGTTTTCGCATCAAAGGAATGGATAACGATCTGGCTCGGAGGGTGAATAGCTGTTAATGGGGACTGTTAGTTGGTAACAGTGGGTTCTGTATACTAGTAGACCATGTGATAACACGGCCCGGCGTGTCGGGGTGAGGGTAAGGACTTGGGAGAGCTCAAGCCCTAAAGTTGTTGAACTCAATACCAAGTCCAGAAAGCTGTGGAGTTCCTGGGCGGAAGATGAAGCGCTGTTGTTCCAGCTTGCTCAGAGCTTCGCTGGAGCACTGCAGCAAGCCTGAGACAGAGATGTTGACCAGCGAACAGGGTGGGGTGGTGACATGGCAGGCAATTGGAAGCTCAGCGTCTTTTTGTCAGGCAGAACGTAGGTGTTCTCCAAAGCAGGTACCCAGTCTACGCTTTGTTTCCCCAATATACAGGAGACCACACAGTGAGCAGTGAATAGACTAGACTGAGTGAAGTACTTCACCTAGAAGGTGAGTTTGGGGCCTTGGATACTGAGGAGAAAGGAGGTAAAAGGACAGGTATTACACCTTAGGCGGGGGAAGGCGTGGTGAGGCTGTGGGGTGGGGTGTTGGTCATGAAGGAAGAGAAGCCCAGGGTGTCCCAGAGGGAACGGTCCCTGTGGAAGGCTGACAAGGGAGGGGAGGGGATTACGTGTCTGGTGGTGACATCTTGCTGGAGGGGGTGGAAATGCCAGCGACTGATCCTCTGGATGTGGAGGGTGGTGGGATGGTCGGTGAGAACAAGGGGGAACCTCTCACTCGCGCAGGAGGGAGGAGAGGGGGATGAGGGCTGAAGTGTGGGAGATGGATGTGATCCGTCTGAGAATCCTGTCAACAACAGTGCCAGGGAATCCTCTGCTCAGGAAGAAGGTGGACACTTTGGAGACTCCCTTGTCGAAGTCAGCCTCTTTGGAACAAATGTGACGGAAACGGAGGGACTGGGAGAATGGGATGGAGTCTTCACAGGAAGCAGGATGTGAGGATGTATAGTGCAGGCAGCTGTGCGGTGGGTTTATAGTGTATATTGGTGCCCAGTCTATCCCCAGAAATGGACACAGAGATGTCAAGGAAGGGAAGGGAGGAGTCAGAGATGGATGAAGTGAAGGTAAGAGTCTGGTGGAAATTGGAAGCAAAATCAATAAATATTTCCAGTCCTAAGCTGTCAGGGACCAGGCCAGAGCCCTTCAAAATATCTGAAAATGTCCCCTAGACACGAACTTTTTCCTATTTTAAAGGAAGACATGAAGTGTGTGTTATAGATGTGATGCAGCTGTTCAAACCACTCGGCTTGAAACAGAATTTATTTAAACACTCCAGTTGAAACATGAGCAAAAGAAAATGGACTTCAGAAATTATATCGGACCAGATACAGTAATTATTATTAATTAACTGTTCCGAGACTGTCGCATTCTATAAAATACCCCTTGGCAAAAAGATCAATTCAAACACAGATTCTTCCAGGCTGGAGGGAACCACACCCAGAGAGAGATTTCAGATAAAGACAGAGGAATCCTTTCCTGAAGCTTGTAACTCCCCTGGACTCTCACATCTTGTGATTGCTCCAGCTAAAACAAACTAGAAATAACCTGAACTGGGAGACCTTGCCACTCCCCTTCCATTATTAAACTACACACTTCAGCCCCTTCGCCTTTATGAGCTCTCCTCAATAAAACCAAGGAACACTAAACTTCTGTTGTCCCACAGACGGGGGGAGGGAAGCAGTGCCAATGATCCCGTCGATATAACGGAGACAGAATAATGGGTAGGGTCAGGGACAGGAGCGGAACAAGCAATGTTCCACAGAACCCACAAAGCGGCAGAAGACACTGGGGCTAATGCGGGTTCCCCTGGCAACCCGTCTGACTTGAAGAAAGTGAGAGGAGTCAAAGGAAAAGTTGCTCAGGGTGAGGATGAGCCCATCACAGGGATAAAACAGAGAGCTTTACAGGGTAGAGGCCGTTCAGCCTCAGGGAGTGGAAGGTCAGGACGGATGGTGAATACATGACAGGGAGGTGGGGCTGGGCTAGGGAATGGAGTCAGAGGGAACGGGAGGGGAGGAAGGTTCCAGAAGGCTGTGGGGATCTCGAAGTTGTTGCAGCTTGTGCACCTTGATGCCTCAGAGGAAAAGGAAAGGAAGAAGTTTCTCGGGTGGTGACAGGTGCTACTGCAATGTAAGTCTCTCTCTTCCTCTTTCCCATTGCCATGAGCTCCGTGCTCCAATCTTTTTCCTTATCTTCACCTTCCTGTTGATCGGCTTCTTTGACTTCACCTTCTTCCCAGGGCCGGAGACTCGGAGAAAGATCTTTGACCAGATTGTGGCCATTTTCTGCAGAAACCCTTCTCTCCTGGACCAGGAATTCCAGCAGAACAGCACCGCACTCGCATCCCTTGATGATGGCTCCAGAGTGTGAGAGAGGGAGTGTGAGAGGGGGAGTGTGTGTGTGAGAGAGGGAGTGTGAGAGAGGGAGTTTGGGTGTGGGTGTGTGTGTGTGAGAGAGAGAGGGAATGTGAGAGAGGGAGTGTGAGAGAGGGAGTGTGTGTGTGTGAGAGAGAGGGAGTGTGAGAAAGGGATTGTGAGAGAGGGAGTGTGAGAGAGGGAGTGTGTATGTGTGTGAGAGAGAGGGAGTGTGAGAGAGGGAGTGTGAGACGAGGAGTGTGAGAGAGGGACTGTGAGAGAGGGAGTGTGTGTTTGTGTGAGAGGGAGTGTGAGAGAGGGAGTGTGTGTGTGAGAGAGAGAGAGAGACAGGGAGAGGGGAAGGGTGTGAATGTGAACATGAGGGAGCCAACAATGGAATAAGAGGTGAGAGGACAGTTTAAACTCAGCCTCACGGTTCACTTTAAATTGACTCTTCAGCAGCTGTTATGGCTCTCCAGCGTTAAATTAAAAAAGTGTTGTGTGTCTTTTTAAAAAATCTATGATAGTATTTGAAGGGACATAGGAGGGAAAAGATGGAGAAGGAGAGAGTGAGAGAGTGAGTGAAAGGGATTCCAGGAATCTGGCTCCATCTGCCCAGTCGAAACCAAACCAGGAAAGGGATAGTCACAATAAACAGGCAGACGGCCATTCTGCTGTGACTGTGGGGTTAGGGGTTGGAGGGTATTACAGAGATAGGGAGGGGTGTCGGGACTGAGGGGCTGAGAGAGACAGGGAGGTGTGGAGGGGCTGAGGGGTTGACAGGGATAGGGAGGGGTGTAGGGGCTGAGGTGCTAACAGAGATAAGGAGGTGTCTGGGGATGGCGGAGGTTACATAGATCGGGAGGGGTGTATGGGATGGAGGGGGTTACAGATGTGTGGAAGTTTATAGGGGCCAACAGGAAGTTTCATAGTTAGGAGTGTAGGAGAGAACTGGTGGAAATTACTGGGATGGGGAGGGGTGGGAGAGCTGGTGGGTTTTACTGGGATATGGAGGGGTGGGAGAGTTGGTGGAAGTTACTGGGATGGGGAGGGGTGGGAGAGCTGGTGGGTGTTACTGGGGTTGGATGAAAAGACACAGAGACCTCTTCCAGAAGTAGACAAGTATTTCTCCAGATGAAGAAAGTGAAAACCATTCTCTCAGTAAATAACACATTGTTGTGCGAGCGAACTTGCTGTGCTCCAAGTGTCTGCTTGTTTCGCCCATAAAAGAGTGTTCAGCTGCTGTCATTGAGTGAAAGCACTGGTGACCAGGAGAGAATGCTGCAAAGGCAGCAGGGGTTATGCCCGAAATGTTGATTCTCCTGCTCTTCGGATGCTGCCTGATCTGTTGTGGTTTTCCAGCACCACACTCTCAACTCGGATCTTCAGCATCAGCAGTCCTCACTTTCTCCTAGAACGCTGCCAATACAGAGCAGCCCCTGGAAACAATTAACATAGACCCCTTTTGGAAGATTTCTCTTAAGGTACAGTTACACTCAGCTAGGTCTCTCCATTCCCCTCCCCCACCAACATAAAGGACGATACTTCTGGTGAGAGGCTGATCTTTCTGGCTATGAGCCACTTTGCCAGCGAGGGGATTCAGGGCAGTGGTCATACATTGGAATGTTCAGGTTCAAGACCCACCTGCAATGGAGCAGAACATGTCCAAAAAGCAGGTTTATTTTTTAAAGACAATAATTAAAATGGAGTTTGATCACTGAGTGTGGCTGGTTTGGTTTGCAGCTAAAACACATGAAGGAACACCAAGAGGACAGCTGTAAATTTAAGTTCATTAACTTCGTCATGTGGAAACATTGGTGCTTTTGCTAACTTCAAGTCATGTCCGTTGAGACTTTCTGCAAATCTATTTCTATCGTTACAGTAAGACACAAGCAGCTTAATTGCCTGTTGAGGGAGTTACTGCTGTAATTTTTGTCCGACCGTGAACCCAAAGTTGTCTTGGTGGGTGCACTGAGCTCGGCACGGCCAGCCACTAGGACGGTTTGTGAGCATGTACAAATTTTTTTTGACTGCATCTATGTTTCTTATTCCCCACTCCTCGCAGCTGTTGGGGTTCCTTAAAGTGTGGGTTGGAAATAGTTTGAGACAGAGTTATTGTTTTGAGTCCAGGATGACTCTTCTTCCAAGTCCCACTGAGTTTCTCCGGGATTTCTGTTTCTCACTTCAGCTTTCCAGCAGGGCAGAGTTTCTGCATTTATTTTGCACCTCGCTCGACATTATTCGATAATGTTTACATTTGTTGGTGAAAAGTGTCATGGTTTGTTGAAGGTTTTCACCTTTCGCTCATCAGGACCATTTGCAAGAATCCCAATTTCAGGCTAAGCCATCATGTAGACTTCACAAGAACATGCAGTATAACTGTTTGTGTTCCCCTTGAATTGGTATTCTTGACAATGGACTTGATGACAAGACAAAAACCTTCAACAAGCTGAATTCTATTTTCAGCAAGTCATAGACTTGGAGAGATCAATGATCGAGGGAGAGGAGAGGGGTGGGTTGGGGTGAAGATTTAAGGTGAGGTGCAGGAGATTTGGGAAGGGATGTGAGGAAAGATTTTCTTTTCAACCAAGATGGGGAGGGAATCTGGAACTCACTATCTGTAAGGTGGGGGGGGGGGGGGGCAGAGGCAGGAGCTCCCATAATGTTGAAGACATATTGAGACGTACACTTGCAATGCCAAAGTATTAAAGCGTATGGGCCAAGTAGTGGAACATCGGATCAGAACAGTTAGCTGACAGTTTATGACCAACACAGACATGAAGGGCTGAAGGGCCTTTTCCTGTTGACACAGCAGAAGGTCCATTGCTACTTTATCCCCTCTCTCCAACAGCAACTCATCATCTCCCTTATTTCCACCTTTTCTCAATGATCTGCATTTCTAAAAAACAAACTTGTGTTAAGCATCCATTTCATTTCTGAAGATGTAAAACCAGCCCATCCCACGCTGTAGGCAGCAGCATCTACACCCTATCCAGTTGCTGTGTAGAAATAATGTTCTCTTGTGTGGAACTGAGTTTCCTTCTCTTCTGATATCAGGCAGGTCTTGTTTTCCATTCCTCTGCTACAGGGGACCATGTTCGCAACTATTCTCCCCTGTTCCTGAACCCACTTGAATTAGGAATACCTTGATCAAAACTCCTTCCAGACTTCTCCGCTCCCAGGAAAATAGCTCCATCTTCTCCAATCTATCCAGGAACCAATTCTCATAAAAACCTCATTATACACTCTCAAATCACTTCACATTGTTCCCGAGATGTTTCGCCCTGATTGAGACACAATACTGCAGTTAAGGTGGTTTTTGATACAAGTTACTTGTAAAGTCCTTGCTTTCTGTTCCCTACGCACTTAATGTCAAAGCACAAGATGCTGCAAACTTTATTCACTGCTTTCCCAACATGCCATGCCACCTTCAATGATTTGTGCTCAGATCCCCGGAGTTCTCTGACATCTTGGAATTGCAGCCGTTTCTTTTTATTGCCTCTCCTCACACCTGCTGCCAAAATGGATTAATTCCCCCTTCTCAGCATTGCCTTTTGTGTCCATGCATTCTGCCTTTGTCCTTTGGACGGTTAACACTCCCACCATCAACACTTTACAATCCTCTGAAAGAATCGTCTCGTCCACAAAAGTTGAAACTGTGTCTCGTACATTCAGATCTATGTCACTGATATTCATCAGGAAAGCCACAGGTCCTGGAAGAAAGCCCTGGCTCTCCCCATTATATACACACATCGGGGAAGGCAGCAGATGGGTTAGGAGCAGGAGTAGGCCATTCCTCTCTTTGAGTCTGTTCTGCCACTTCATGGGATCATAGCATCCAACAGGAACCTTAACACCATTTCCATTCAACCCCCAATAAACCGAACACCCACCCCTTGTTTATCAAGAATCTATTCAACTCTGCTTAAAAATATTCCAAGACCCTGCTTCCAAACCTTTGAAGAAAGTGTTAGATAGAGTGCTTCGGATATAGGGGAGAAAGTGGGAATGGATACTGAGTTGGATGATCAGCCATGATCTTATGGGATAGCAGAGCAGGATGGAAGGGCTGAATAGCCTACTCCTGTTGCTATATTCCAGGTTTCTATGTTTTGACAACAGTTTGAGGAATACAGTTTCAAAGGCAAACAATCCCACTGAGAGAAAAACAAACTCCTTATCTCTATGTTAAAGGGTCAATGATTCAGTTTGAAACAATGACCTCCCATGTTCTGAATTCTCCCCCAGGAGGAAATACTACCCTCTCCACATCCATCCTGAATCCTCGTGAACTTTATGTGTTTCAATCATGTAGCCTCGGATTGTTCTGAACCTCAGTGGACACTGACACAGCTTGTCCGACATTTTCTCTGATGACATCAGGGACAGAAGGTTTCGAGGGGATGTGAGCAAAACATGAGGGTGGTGGGAATCTCAAACTCGCTGCCTGTGAGACACCGAGAGGCAGAAACCCCACCAGTATTGAGGGGTGCACTTGTGATGCTAAACCGTACAAAGTTATGGGCCAGGTCTTGGAAATGGGATAAGAATAGGAATGAGAATGGTGGTTGTGTTTCACTGGCGGAGATGTGATGGGCCGAAGGGCCTCCTTCCGAGCTGCAGATCCCTATGACTCTACTCCAGTCCCCTGTATAATTGAAGGGTAACCTTTCTACTTTTGTATTCAGTTCCCTAAACAATAATATCCTATGAGTTTCCCTGATTACTTGTTGTACCTGCAATATTAACCTTCTGTAATTCATGCACTCGTACACCCAGATCCCTCTGCACCTCAGAGCTCTACTCTGAGGTAATACGGTGGCTCGGTGGTTAGCACTGTTGCCTCACAGTGCCAGGGACCCTGGATTAATTCCATCTCTCTGCGTACCGTCTGTGTGCAGTTTGCATGTTCTCCCCGTGTCTGTGCGTGTTTCCTCTGGGTGCTCCGGTTCCCTCTCTCAGTCCAAAGATGTGCAGGTTCAGGTGGATTGGCCATGCTAAATTGCCCCATCGTGTCTAGGTGGACTAGCCATGGGAAAGGCAGGGATACAGATTCGAGTAGGGGGGTGGGTATAGATGGGATTCTCTTCAGAGGGTCGGTGTGGACTCAGTAGGCTGAATGGCCTGATTCCACATTGTAGGGATTCCGCACACCGTAAGCATTGTATTTATTACATCCCAATCTAATGGAATGGGATCCGAATCAATGGAATGTTGGTAAATGAGAGCCAATGTGCCAACGACCTCACTTCTATTTGACCCAAAGGATGGCATCTATCTGGATCCTGGGGATTTTCAGTCCACAATTCCAAATGCCTTTATTGGAAATATCTTTAATCCCTCTCTACATGACATTTCCTGATTTGTGACTATTTCTGAGTCAAACATTTCTCCCTAATTTCTGATGAAGGGCTTTTGGCCGAAACGTCGATTTCGCTGCACTTTGGATGTTACCTGAACTACTGTGCTCTTCCAGCACCACTAATCCAGAATCTGGTTTCCAGCATCTGCAGTCATTGTTTTTACCTCGTTCACTTTCTTGACTCCTTTCTTTTTTAACCATCTAATGATGCACTTGCGAAAATGTATGATACTTCCAGAAATTTATCCCTTCCTATTAATCTCTCAATATTTCTTTGCTGGTTTTCTTTATATCTTTTCCAATCTCCCAAACTGCCAGCAAACTCTGGACAATTCCATGCTTTCCTCTTTCAGATAGAAACATTTTGAATTTGTCTTTTCTGCTTCATAAAACCACAAACTGCAGCTCAACCCAGTCCCCGTGTCACACCATACAAACTGGAGAATGGGACACCTTTCTCAATAGTACAAGAGTACATTCCAGAGAATACAGGCAGGTCAGTTTAACACCAGGGCTGTGTACACTTGGAATAACCTGGAGCAGATCAACACAAATCCAATTGGGGAGGGTGGATATGTTTAAGGAGAGTCAGTGTGGATTTCAAATTAAACTAATGTGACTGTGCCTGATGAAAGAAAATAAATGATTGATGAAGGTATGGCTGTGCCAAGTGTTTCACAAATTATTCCCTGAGAGTCTGGTTAAAAACTGAAGCTATTGTAATAAATTGCAGAAGGCCACCATGGAGAAAGACTGTATTCGGACAGAAATGTGCTGTGATCATAAATCACTGTAACTGACAGACAGCAGAGTGGAAGCCATGTTGCTTTTATTGCAAGGCTCAGCATTTTATTCTTGTTTTATATATATTTATATATGAATGCATTTGGCATTCAATACCGAGAAAAAATGTCCCCATTTTCTTTGAAACAATTTTGGATTTGGCAGAGATAGTGAGGTTGATACCAGCCAACAGCATTGGGGCCCAGGCAGGCCATTCTTAATATTAGTAGGAAATAGCAGAAAGTGGAGGATGGAATTGAACAGACTTAACGATTGAGTGATGGAGTCTGGCGTAATAGGCCAAAGAGAGGGAACATCGATCGAACTACAGAGGAGATACTGCTGTCACTGGGAATTTGAAATATAACCTCAGTAGGTCTGGGAGCATCTGTGATGAGAGAATCAGAAACCAACTCTCCCACACCAGTCTTTGAGCCATCAATGGCTCTCCCTAATCTGATTGGCTCTGTGCCAATTAACTCTTGGCATCGATATTAATCCAGATGGCTGAGGTTTCAGCTTCTTTATTCGACACTGAGCTCCTGACAGTGACCAGGTTGAACCTTGTTTCTTGCCTGGTATATGTTGCTTATACCTACGTGGATCCTGCCCATCCCATTGCAGGCTTGTCTTTAGCCCTGACCATAGACCCTGAACCCCAGCATGGGAAGGCAACACAGCCTCCTGGACTCACATTCAGTGACGATCCCTGTGAGACCCCGACTACAATTCCAGTGCTCTCAGTTTCTCCCACTCGATTGGCTTCCGGTTCCTCTGGTGTTACAGTCGTTACTCTTGCCAAAGAATGAGCCTCCTGTTCAGCGGCAGTCTGTGTCCCTGTCCATACCTCACTCGTAATCACACTCTCCTGTCTCTGAGCACTGACCAAAATCAGACAATCCAACCAAGTTGCGACGGCCTCTTGGTGCAAATTATCCAACGACTCTTACCCCCCCGAGCCAGGGCAGTGTCTATATGTCACCCTCCAGCTCATGTGCTGCAGCTGTGACAGATGGTTCATGCTGCTGGCCTTAATGTGTTCCAATTAACTGGTTCTTTTTCTCAAATTCAATACATTGAATCATGGAGTCCGACAGCACAGAGACAGGGCCTTTGTCCCAAACTGGTCCGTGCCAATCAAAATGTTCATCCCCTCTAACCCCACTCCCCTGCGCTTGGCTCATATTCTTCTGAACTGAACTGAACACAGACACACCTACACACACACGCACACACAAACACACACGCACTCACACACAGACACTCCTACACACATACACTCCTACACACACACATGCACTCACGTACTCTGACACACACACTCCTACACACAAATACACGCAGGCACGCTCTCCTACACACGCTCACACATGCACTCTCTCACAGACTTGTATCTCTTTACACTCACCGACACACATATACACTCCCTCTCACACACTCACATCCCCCTCCCCCGGCCCCTGTCAGTTCAACACCGGCATCTCCAAACCATCCTTTCCTATCCATGTATTTGTGCAAATGCCTTTCAAATGTTGTTAACATACCTGCCTCAGCACTTCTTTTTAAAAGTAGATTCCCTTCAGCGAGTAAATAGGCCCTTCGGCCCGACAAGTCCATGCCGACCATCCGAAGAGTAACCCACCCAGACCCATCTCCCTCTGAGTAACGCACCTATCACGATGGGCAACTTAGCATGGTCAATTCACCTGACTTGCACATCTTTGGACTGTGAGAGGAAGCTCATGCAGACACGGGAAGAATGTGCAAACTCCACACAGACAGTCGCTCAAGTCGGGAATCGAGCCCAGTCCCTGGCGCTCTCAGGCAGCAGTGCTAACCACTGAGCCACTGTGCAGCCCCACTCTGCTGGCAGCTCATTCTATATACGTACCACGCTCTGTTTATAAAAAGTTATCCCTCAGGTTCCCTTTTATTCTTTCCCCACTAACCTTTTACTGATGCCCTCTCGTCCTCAATTGCCCAA
Source organism: Hemiscyllium ocellatum (assembly GCF_020745735.1). Lineage (NCBI taxonomy): Eukaryota > Metazoa > Chordata > Chondrichthyes > Orectolobiformes > Hemiscylliidae > Hemiscyllium > Hemiscyllium ocellatum. The sequence goes on from NC_083444.1 coordinate 14,917,998, forward strand.
CTCGATGTAAACGAGACTGTGTGCATTGACCCAGTCCATGCTGATCATGATCTTATACATCTGTACAAGTTCACCCCCACCACACCAGTCTGCAATGCTTTAAAGAATAAAGTTTTAGCCTGTCCAAACTCTCCTGAAAACTCAGACTGTTGAGTCCAGGCAACATCCTTGTAAATTCCTTCTGCTCTCTTTCGAGTTTAATAACATCCTTCCAATAGTAAGGTGAGCAAAACTGAACACAACACTCCAAGTGTGGCCTCACCAACTTCCTGTATAACTACAACATAACTTCCGAAACTCTATACTCAGTGCTCTGACTGATGAAGGCCAGTGTTCCAAAAGCCTTCTTCCTTGCCCTGTCTAACTAGGACTACACTTAGGGAGAGCTGTACACCTCAACTCCAAGGTCCCTCTCTCCCACTACACTCCTTAAGGCCCTACCATCCACTATGAAACTCCTCCAATGATTTGAATTTCTAAAAGGCAAGATCTCATAGTTATCAATATTAAACTCCATTTGCCATTTCTCAGCCCACCTCCCCAGCTGATCAAGGTCCTGCTGCAATTTCTGATAACCTTCCTCACTGTCCATGAATCTGCCTATTTTAGTGTCATCAGTAAACTGACTAATCATGCCCTTGTACATTCTCATCCAAAACATTGATATCAATAACAAACAGCAATGGGCCCAGCTCCGACCCCTGAGGCACTCCAGTCTGACAAGCATCCTTCCACTATTACTCTCTGCTTCCTGCCATCAAGCCAATTGTGTATCCAGCTCCCCCGGATTCGATACGATCTAATCTTCCAGAGCACCCTCCCTTGTGGAATCTTATCAAAGGCTTCCCTGAAATCCACATGGACTACGTCTTCTGCCCTGCCCTTGTCAACTTTCCTGGTCACTTCATCAAAGAACTCTAACAAATCTGTGAGGCATGGTCTCCCATTCACAAAGCCGTGCTCACTACTCCAAATCAAACCCTGATTTCCCAAACGCATGTATTTCTTATCTCTCAGAGTCTTCTCAGGTAACTTAACCACCACAGATGTTAGATTTACTGGTTGTTAATTCACATGTTCATCTTTGTAGCTGTTCTTGAATCATGGCACAATATTCGCTACCCTCCAGTTTTCAAGGACCTCACCTGTAGCTAACGATGATGCAAAAATATCAGCCATGGCCCCTGCAGTTTCTTCTCTCGCCTCTCGCAGTGTTTATATATATATTTGTCAGGACCAGTAGATTTATCCACCTTCTCCAGTAAATTTCTCTCTCCCCCATGTACCTCCAGGAATTCTCGAGATCCCAGCTGCCTGTATCTGAGCCATGCCAACATTTTTCCAGGTGAAAGCCTCAATATCTCTTGTCATCCAGGATTCCCTATTCCTGCCACCCAATCCTTTCACCCTCACAGGAACATACACACCTTGTACTCCAGCAATCTCCCTTTTAAAAGCCTCCCACTTGCCGGAGTTTCCTGAACCTGCAAACAAACTGCTCCAACCAACCCCTGTAAGCTCCTGTCTAATTCCATCAAACTTCACCTTCGCCCAATTCAGAACTTGAACCTTATTGAACAGACTAACAATGCCCTTTTCAGATCATTTATGAAAATCACCATCAATAGTGGCCCAGCACTGATCCCTGTGGAACAGAACAGTCACCTTTCTCCATTTCGAGAATCTCCCTTCAACTACTTGTCTCTATCTCCTGTTGCTCAACCAGTTCTTTGTCCACCTAGTGAGAACACCCTGCACACCATGTGACTTCACTTTCTCCATTAGTTTACCACGGGGAACCTGATCAAATGCCTTATTATATATGACATCGACAGCCTTTCCTTCATCTACCAACTTGGTCACTTCTTCAAAGAACTCTATTAAGTTGGTAAGGTACAATCTCCCCCACACAAAATCATGTTGCTTATCACTGATAAGCACATTATTTTTCAAATATAAATAGATTTTATCCCTCAGTACCTTCTCCAGTAACTTCCCCACCTCTGACGCCAGGCTCACTGGTCTGTAGTTATCTGGAATATCCCTACTACACTTCATACACAGAGGAACAACATGAGCACTCTCCAGTCCTCCAGCACTTCTCCTGTGTTAAGAATGTGACAAAGCTATCTGTTAGGGTCCCAACTATTTCCTCTCTCCCCTCCCTCAGCAACCTGGGATAGATCCCATCCGGTCCTTTGGGATTTGTCCACCTTAATATCCTTGAGCCTACCCAAAACTTTTTCCCTCCTTACGTCAACGTGATCCAGAGTAAATAAACTTCTACCTTTAATCTCAAAATTCATCATGTCCCTCTCCTCATTGAATACTGATGCAAAGTAATCATGGAGAATCTCACCCATTTTCTCAGGTTCGACACACAACCTTCCTTCCTTATGCTTTAGTGGACCAACTCTTTCTCTAGATACCCTCTTGCTTCTTATACATGAAGAAAAGGCCTTGGGAATCTCCTTAATTCTGCTGCTAAAGTTATTTCATGAGCTCTTTTAGCTCACTTGATTCCTCATTTAAGATTGGTCCCACCCTCCTGATATTTCTCCAAGGCCCATTCTGTTCTTCGCTGCCTGGACCTTATGGATGCTTTCCTTTTCCCCTTGGCTCATCGCACGATTTCTCCTCTCATCCACAGTTCACTAATCTTGCCTTTTCTATCCTTTGTTTTCAAAGGGGCATGCCTATCCTACACTATCTTCAACCTATCTTTGAAAGTCTCCCACACAGCAAATGTGGACTTCCCTTCAAATAGCTGCTCCCAATCCTCATTTCCCAGCTCCTGTCAAATTTTGATATAATTAGCCTAGGCCCAGTTTTGTACTTTTCCCTGGGGACCACTCTCATCTATGTCTATGATTGACAGTGTTTCAGACAATTAACGGATTCTCTGGATTGGTCCGAACTATAGAACGTTATGAAAAACCATTGACCAAGGCACAAAAACAGGGTTCACCTGCAGACGGTTTTCTTAAATCTTCTGGAGGCGTTCTGAGGAGACCAGCACGGCAAGGGTCAGAGACCAGCTGACCAACCAGAGACCAGCTGATCACCCAGAGAGAGAGAGTGAAGGAGAGAGAAACCAGCTTCACAGACCCAGAGACAGACAGATAGACGCATACAGAGAGGGAGAGAGAGAGAGTCAGAGAGACAGAGAAGGAGAGAGAGACAGATAGAGACAGAGAGAGACAGTGAGACAGACAGAGTGAGAGAGAGAGAGGGCCAGACAGACTGAGACAGAGCGAGAGAGACAGAAAGATATATATATAGAGAGAGAGAGAGAGAGAGACTGCGTATATTTCCAACCGACTCAGGACTGAAAGTGGAGTAGGATTACAGATAGCATGCCTGTAATTCAAGGGTATTGTAACATGTTCCTGATAAAGAAGGGACTGTGTATATTGGGATTGGCTCATGTTTGTACTGATTTGACCGTTTCAGTATTGGTGACACCTGGGCACATTCATTCAGATCATTCCCGTTGGAGTTGTCGAACTTGTTTTGAGGAAAAATTGGACAACATCTTCATCTCTGGAATTATCTCATGAACTTCCACTGAGCTGTCTCCAAAGCAATTATATCCCAAAATTGTTTGCAAAACTCCAGCTGAGATTGTTGTCCTGCCTTCTACACTTGCAGCAACACTCCCAGACCTTTATACTCTATTCTGTTTATAATAAATGTCAAAACTCCATTTGCCTTCCTTGTTGGTCGCAGAAGATGCAATGATCAGAGGGAGGTCAGTGATGTATCTGATGGACAGTGACAGTAAGGCGGAGGTCAGTGATGTATCTGATGGACAGTGACAGTAAGGGGGAGGTCAGGGATGTATTTGGATGGACAGTGACAGTAAGGAGGAGGTCAGTGATGTATCTGATGGACAGTGACAGTAAGGGGGAGGTCAGTGATGCATCTGATGGACAGTGACAGTAAGGGAGAGGTCAGTGATGTGCCCATTGTTGGAGGTCCATCTTGTTCACTGAGACCCCTTCCTTCAGGAAAGGCAGTATGCTGTCCTTACTTGGACCTTCATATGACTCCAGATCCTGGAAAATTGGGGATGGGGAATAAATGCTGACCTCGCAGTAATGTACACATTCAGTGTGTGAGAAGAATCAGTGAGTGAAATGTTCTTGTGTAAAGAGGGCAGCTCCTACCCGAGAGGACAGAAGGACAGCTCGGAGACATATTTTCACACTTGGAATGAACTGTTTCGATGCAGCATCAGTTGAAATAATTTGCCAAAAATCACACGACATCAGGTTCTAGTCCAACAGGTTGAACGTGTCCACCCCAATCCCACACCAGCACCTTCACATCATGAAATAGGGTGTGATCTCAGGATGGGGCTCATGGTGTTTGAGTGGACAGTGTTATTGCTGGTAGATTCCAGTTTCTGCTTTTGTTATTTCATTATCACGTAACCCCCCTCTGTGATCAGGATTACACTTGTTATTGTAATAGGTTTGTTCATTTCCAGAAATGTGTAAAACAGCAACAAAGCCGAGCAATGCTGTCACCTCGATCTCCCCAAGGAGCTCCCTCACAGTATAAGGCAGCGTCCCTGGGAATGCATCAGCTCAGTCTCAAACAAGGAGCTTGTCAGCTGCCTGAAGGGACAGATCACCTCACACAGAAAAATGCATCGACCAATTGATCACGTGCAGAAAGTGTTCTACACCATCCTTGCTTTTACTGGCATCCCAGGTATGGCGCTATGACAATTGAACTTGTTTTAATTTGCTGCTGATCTGCTCTCTGGTTTTCCCGTTTGAACAATAACGTCTCCAGCTCACTGACTGGTCACCCTTATCCAGGCACCGGGACAGTGCCAGCAATTCACTGAGCAGCATTCTCGGTACAATCCTACACTGACAGAGACTCCCAACCTCACTGCTGCTGCAGCATTTTCTGTTCTCAGTGTTGTGTCATCTGTTCCAGTTTGATATGGCTTCAAGGTATGAGGAGAGATCAGGCAGGTTAGTTCTGAAGAAGGGTCACTCGACCCGAACTCTGTGCTCTCTCCCACAGATGCTCTGGGCCTGCTGCGCTTCTTCTGATTTCATTCCGTAAATGAAGCCAGGTTGATGGAGAATTTTGAAGGTTAAGGGATGATCTGAGTGAAGTCCAACAAAATATTAAAAGGAAAACATGAACTATTTCTACTGGTTGCAGATTTAGAACAAAGGATCATAGTCTGTGAATGGGGCTGAGAGCGTTCAGGAGAGATGTCATTTTGAGAGATTGCCCTCCTGGTCCCTCCACATTGAGACGTTGGTGGGTAGGTTTACAGTGTAAATATTACAGTAAACCTAAAACTCCCACATTGTCATTAAGGGAGTCCTGCATGCTCTGCTGTACTGCCCTTGTTTAAGATATATGGTGTAGTTGTGTTTGAAATCTCACACAGGTTCTGGTGACCTGTTTTATAATCCTGCCATGGCTCCGATCAGGATTAAGTCCAATGACAGGATCAGGGGACAACTTTTTCTCTGGAGAAGGGGAGAGTTTGGATTATTGACAGTCCAATTGCTAGTCCTATAACTGACTTGGGATTTAACATTCTACTGGGGTTCGGTACCTTACCATGCAACCAAAGAAAATCATAGAACTTCCTTCTGCTCTCCTCGGAGGAGTTATGACCTCAATGTCTGTCTAAACTCTAGACTCTCGAGACTGACTAGGCTGGAGGACAATCTGGAGTGAATGTTAAAGTCTGATACTCAAACTCACTCACACCCAACCACCCCCAGTCACCCAGTGCATGGGGATTTGTTGGTAAAACCTTGTTGTTGCTCTCTGGAATGGGTAGGGCATATTTCTGATCAATAATTTGTTGTTTCTTTTCCCATTTGTCTCCCACAGTAAATTTGCTAGCAGTTACAGTCCTTTCCAGGCAAAACTGTGGTGTTTCCCATTGCACTACCCGTTACCTGGTGTTTATGGCAGCTGCCGATCTGATGGTTATTATTACTGAGGTTATACTGTGGAGATTACCTTTGTATTATTACCCGCAGTCTTTCCTGGATATCACTCCTGTGTGCAGTGTTATTGGGGCACTGTATCGTGCTGCCAGGGACTGCTCTGTCTGGTTCACCGTCACTTTCTCCTTTGACCGATTTGTGACCATTTGTTGTCGGAAGCTAAGAACAAAATATTGCACTGAGAAAGCTGCGACTGTGGTTCTGGCAACAACCTGCACCCTGTTCTGTCTGAAAAACATCCCCTTCTATTTTGAATATGAACCTGTGAGGATAATCAACAATGTGCCATTCTACTGTAAAACAAAGCTAAGCTACTATACTGAGACTTGGTGGGTGGTATTAGATTGGCTCGATACAGTTTTAACCTCTTTACTGCCATTCGCTTTAATTCTGTTGCTCAATGCTCTGACAGTCAGACACATTTTAGTGACCAGTCGAGTCCGGAAGAGGCTGAAGGCTGAGAGCAAAGGAGAGAATCACAGAGACCCAGAGATGGAGAGCAGAAGGAAGGCTGTGATTTTGCTCTTCACCATCTCTGGGAGCTTCATCCTCCTGTGGTTAATTGTTGTTGCAGATTTCTTCCATTACATCATTCAAGGAATCAATCCTGATAATTTTCTAGATCACTTCCGTGCAGTTGGTTACATGCTGCAGAACCTAAGCTGTTGCACAAACACATTTATTTATGCAGCAACATTGTCTCAGTTCAGAGCGAAGATCAGTAACACAGTAAAATACCTGGTTACACGGATTCCTTGTGTTGTGAATAAATAGAACTCCTCAGTGAATCCCACAAGAGGGTCCGACTGTTTCCAAACCATGAAATGATTTTGTTTTATTCACTCGTGGGATGTGGGTATCACTGACTGAGTCTGTAGTTATTCCCCATCCCTAATTGCCCCTGAGAAGGGACTGCTGAGCTGCCTGTAACACTGATGGAATAACAATATATTTCTAAATGAGGATGGTGAGTGACTCAGAGGGGAATTTGAAGGGGGTGATGTTCCCATCGATCTGCTGCCCTTGTCCTTCGAGGTGGAAGCGCTCGTGGGTTTGGAAGGTGCTGTGTGAGGATCTTTGGTGAATTTCTGCAGTGCACAATGCAGTTGGTAAACACTGCTACTACTGAGCGTCAGTGATGGAGGGAAGGGGTGTCTGGGGATGTGATGCCAACCAAGCGGCTGCTTCATCCTGGATGTTTTTTTTCCTGGTGGCAGAAACCAGAACAAAGCAGCTGCTTAGTTGGCACCACATCCACAAACACCCACTCCCTCCACTACTGTTTCTCAGCAGCTGCAGTGTGGACCACCTACAAGATGCATTGCAGAAATTCACCAAAGGCCCTCAGACAGCATCTACCTAACCCACAAACTCTACCATCCAGAAGGATAAGAGCAGCAGATAGATGAGAACGGAAATCCCTGCACATTCACCTCAAAGCCACTCACCATCCTGACTTGGAAATATAGCACCGTCCCTTCACTGGGTCAGAATCCTGGAGCTCCCTCCCTACCAGCATTGTGGGTCTACCTACACCACACAGACTGCAGTGGTTCAACAAGGCAGCTCACCCCCACACATTATGGAGGAGCAACTGGGAACAGGCAGCGTTCCCAGCCAGGTCTGGACCGGTGATACTCACGTCCCGCCAGTGAATAAGACAAAGTGCATGCAGGTAAATGCAGAAACAGCAGTGTCTCTGATCAGCACACCACCGTCTTCACTGGGGATGTTATGGATGGGCTATAAATGTTATTTTATTCAGAGATCCCCCACATCTCATGTACAAAATAATAATAATTGAGAGTGACAGTCAGATTTAGGATTAGGAACATCATTAAAAAAATTGAAATTGAGCATCAGGTCAATCAGAGTGTCAAAGAATAGATAATGATAATAGATTGGCAGCTGATGGAAAAGGTTGGTCACTATGCACATCGGGTAATGGGAATAAGACAAGGACTAATTCTGTCCCAAAATTGCAAATGTAGGTCGTACACTCCGAGCTGAGGGAATAAATGAGAAATTAAGATTTGTTTTATGTGAGATAAATAAGATGGGACAGCCACAGGGAGAGCTGTGGGAGCAGAGTCCCTGTGTATATTTAAGAATGAGAGAGTTGGATACTTGTGGGAGCTAATTACTGCAGATGCTGGGATCTGTACTGAAAACAAAAAATGCTGGAAATCACAGCGGTCAGGCAGCATCCATGGAGAGAGGGCAGGCTAATGCTTTAAGTTTATCTCCATCAGAGATAGATTGGTGATCAGTTGGGGAATCAAGGGTTACAGGGAACAGGCAGGAAAGTGGCTGTGAGGAATGGCGGATCAGCCACGTTCCCATGAATGGTGGAACAGGCTGGAGGGGCCAAATAAGTGGCAGGTCCGAGGGGAGCACTGAGGATAAAAGGGAGCTTGGTGTACAAGTCCATAGATCCCTGAAGCTGTTAGCACAGGTAGACAGGATGGTTAAGAAGGCATACGGGAATATCGAATATAGAACACAGAATCTGAAGAGACCCCAGAATGTTACTATCTTATAAATGAGGTCTTCCTGAGGAAATGGAGACCCATCACACATTCAGGCGGATGGGAAATGGTCAGCAGGTTATCAAGTTGCATTCCCGGTAGGATTTGGAAAGGAAATGTTGTGGATATAAATTAGCAGGAGGAGGTTATTTGGGAGTAAGGAGAACTCGTGTCAAAATCCAAGAACATTTTTATTGGCCTGAACTGTATCAAGATGGAGTCAAAATTTTGGAGGACATTTCATATGTGTCAGGAAATTGGAAACTTTCAGGCAGTGATAAAGCCAGCAACTTTAATATCAATTCCCGCATTTGGGAAACATTTTACAAGGGTGTTAATTGATTGTGTAGTGTTGTACCAAAATTAATAAAATTCAAATTTAGAAGTAAGTAAATCAAATTTATTAAATCCAAACCTATTGGGAGGGGCAGCGTGATTGTGCCCCTAACCGTGGAACTTGACCAGGCCGTCCCTCCTTGAACATCAGGGACAGCAGTTTTTATAGTCTGGATGGCACATACAACAAAAGACCGCGAAAGATGGTTTCTTGTGTTCTGCACATGCACACACGGAGATCGCCATTGTGTTCTGTAAATATTTCTTGTTTAGTTCATTCCTGTTTTCAGTTACCCCCTTGTGGTCTGAGACATGCAGGAGCATGATGAACAGACCACCACCATCCAGTAATAATCCGTGGGGTGGGATTATAATCATGAAACTGTTTCCCTTCCTGCTGGATATTATTATCAGCAACATTTTCAGCTCCACTCGCACGACAACACAACAGTACGGGTGGCAATGACCTCAGCCGACACCTCGGAGATGGCCATGCTTACCGCTGCAAAGCCATCGGCAGTCTCATTAGCCAGCCTTTCCAAGGTGGAGGCCATATTGATCAGTTCCCAAGCAGCCTTAGCACTCCCATAGGCAGGGAAGGTGAACATACAGAATCGCTCGATCTCAGTGATGGACCGTTTGGATTGAGGTGGATCCAGTTTGGGATGAACGCGGAGGGAACTGTAATGGTGAACAAAAGGTAGAACATAGGCAAGGGAGCAAGATCCAGACCAATATGGAGGGAGCCAAGGGTAGGCTTGTAAATGTGAGGATCTGTTCTGGTCCAATCACCATTCCACTGTTTCGGATTTATTAAACGGAATGGGACTCAGGGGAATCCCCCCAATAGAGTGTGCAGGAATTCGAGTACACACCCAGCATTTCGAGATGTTATTTTGCTGTGTGTGCTGATAGAACGTGGTTAGGTATGTATTAACATGGAACCCCGCGCCTACTCCGGGGAGCAGGAGTGAGGGTGGCACAATTCATTTGGAGCTGCCCCCCAGTGGCTACCAGGCAAAGGGTGAAGGCAACAATAAACAGGAACATCCCAGAGCTTCCCAAACGGAGTTATTCAAAGGTCCAAAGGCTGTACCGCGCACACACAACAGCCCACGCTCTCGAACCGTTCACAACAACCGCGCACACACGGACATCGTCAGCAGGTCTCGAGAGGAGCTGAAAAATGTGTTGCTGGAAAAGCACAGCAGGTCAGGCAGCATCCAAGGAACAGGAGAATCGATTGCACCCAAGGAACAGGAGCATCTCCAAACCAAATGAGTGACCATGCCTCTTCGTAGGATATGTGGAACAGTCCATCTTCCGCAGCTACACTGGCACCACCCCACACCTTTTGCTCCGCTACATCGATGACTGTATCAGCGCTGCCTCGTACTCCCACGAGGAGGTTGAACAGTTCATCCACTTTACCAACACCTTCCACCCTGACCTCAAATTTACCTGGACCATCTCAGACACCTCCCTCCCCTTCCTAGACCTTTTCATTTCTATCTCAGGCGACCGAATCAACACGGACATTTACTACAAACCGACCGACTCCCACAGCTGCCTCAACTACCTCCTCCCATCCTGCCCCCTGTAAAAACGCCATCCCATACTCCCAATTCCTTCATCTCTGCAGCATCAGCTCCCAGGAGGACCAGTTCCAATAAGTGCTTCAGTGATATAGAAAGTAAATATTTAGGCATGAGGTGCCAATCAGTTAGACTGTCTTGCCATGAATGGTGGCAAGTTTCTTGAGTGTTGTTGAAACTGTACGTATCTAGGCAAGCGGACTATTCCATTACACAGATGGTGAACAGAAATTTGGGAAGAGTCAGGAAGTGAGTTATTTGCTGCAGGAGACTTACTCCCTGATCTACTTTCGGACCCAAACTGTTGATATGTCGAGCCCAGGTCAGTTCTTGTCAATTATAAACCATGGGGAGTTGATACTTTTGGAATTTAGGGATGGGTTGGGTCTGCGTGTGATAATGTCTGGAGGCTTGGAGTGGACTTGATGGGGCAAATGGTCTGTTTCCAAACTTTAGGGGTTCTATGATTGGGATTTGCAAAGTGCGAGTGCACTTGCGAATCCAAGCCTGGTGTCGTTCAGGCCAGTTCCATTTGGATCTCGACAGTTTCAGTACCTGAGGAGTTGTGAATGGTGCTGAACCTTGTGCAGTGATCAGGGAACATTTCCACTTCTGAGATTATGTCGGAGTGAAGTTCATTGATAAAGCAGCTGAAGATGGATGGACAAAGGAATTCCTGCAGAGATGTTCTGGAATTTGGACCCTGACTCTAAGAACAACCACCTTCCTTTTTGCTAGTAATAACTGCAACCAGCAGAGAGTTTTCCCTGAATTCTCATCGATTGTAATTTAATTTGTGCTCCTAATGTCACACTTGGTCAAATGGTGCCTTGATGTTAAGGGTAGTTACTCTCACTTCCCCTCTAGAGTTGAGCTTTTTTGAACCAAGGCTGTAATCAGCTGAGTGGGAGAACCTGACAGAACCCAAACTGGGTGACAGCGAGCAGGTTTTTGCTGACCAGGTTTTGCTTTATAACACTGTCAAAGACACCTTCCTTCACATTTTCACAGTAAAGGATGGACAGATGGGGCATTAATTCACCATATCAGATTTGCCCTTGCGGAACGTGCCTGGGTAATTTCATACATTTGGAGTACATGCCAGCTCTGTGGCTGCACCGGAATGCCTTTACTCGGCATGAGACAGTTTCAGAAACTGATATAGTCAGGACCCACAGAAATTGCAGTATCTGATGCCACCAGAGGTTCTGTAATGTCAGGTGGAGTGAACTGAATTGGCTGGAGACCGATACCTGTGAATGTAGGAACCTCAGGAGGGTTCTGAATGGATCACTTCCTCTGTATTTTTGGTGGAAGGTTGTTGATAAAGCTTCAGCCTTGCCTTTTGCACTGATGTGCTGGGCTCCCCCATAACTGAGGATTTAGTTGTTGGAAAGCAGCCTGCTCATCCAGTGGTTTGTTTAATTGCCCACCATATTTTTGACTAAATGTGCCAAGACTACAGAGCTCAGATCTGATGCATAAACATAAATTACTGACGGAAAACGGCAAGTCTGGCAGCATTATTGGGGAGAAAGCAGAATTTCATTGATTGTGTAATCATTTAGCTCTGCCCATCACTTGTTACGTACACAGGTCGTCCTGTTTTGTCGCTTCACCAAGTTGTCACCTCATATACTGGCATTCAGTGCTGATACTTGCATGCTCTTGTATACTCTTCATTGAACTAGGGATGAACCTCTGGCTTTGTGGTAACGGTAGAGTGGGAGATATTGAGTCAGAGATTTATACCGCATGGATAGAGACCCTTTGTTTGACCTTTTCCACACTGACCATTCATCTCAATCTGATGTAGTCCCTTTGACCAACAGGTGTCCCATATTCCTGTAAATCCTTTCTATGAATGTTCCCATCCGGATGCCTTTCAAATGTTGTCATTGTACTCAATTGCAACGCTTCATCTGGCAGCTTGTTTCGTACACACACCACCCTCTGTGTGAACAAGTAGACTCCCAGATCCCTTCTAAATCCTCCCCCTCTCAAGTTCAATGCATGGCTTCTAATTTTGGATTCCCCAACCTAAGGAATGAAAAGATACAAAAACATTTGCAAATATAATCTCCGGATTACTTCCAATGCCATGTGTTGATGAGGGTAACAACAGGAAGATATGGGAGATGAATGTCTGGCTAAAGAATTGGTGCAGGGGGCAGGGATTCAGATTTTGAGATCATTGGGATCTATTCTGGAGCAAAGTTGACCTGTTCAAGAGGGGTGGGTTGCACCTGAACACGAGAGGGACAATATCTTGGTGGCCAAGGTTGCTCATGCTCCAAGAGAGGGTTTAAACTAGATTGGCAGGGGGTGGGATCCTCAACAGCAGGGAGGCAAGTGTGAGGCTGAAAGGAGATACAGTAATCAGAAAGAGGAAATTGAAGAGACAGGTCAGGCTGGAACATGACAGGGAGCGAGGAAAGCCTGTTGGATTAACTTGTATTTATTTCCATGCAAGAGGGCTGACAGGTAAAACTGGTGAACTCAGAGCGTGGATTGGTACGTGAGACTATAGCCATTACCGAAACATGGTGAAGGTAGGGACAGGACTGGCAGCTTAATGTGCCAGGGTACAGGTGCTTTCGGTGGGACAGAGGGGGTGGAAGGAGAGGAGGGGGAGTTACTTTTTGATTAAGACAAGTATCACAGCAGTAATCAGAGATGAAATAACTGAAGGGTCATCCAGTGAGGCTTTGTGGGTGGAGCTAAGAAATAAGAAGGGAACGGTGACGTTATTGGGGTTGCACTATAGGACCCCAAAGAGTCAATGGGAATTAGATGAACAAATATGCAGGGAGACTGGGGAGACTTGCAGGAGAAATAGCATCGTCATCATAGGGGAATCTAATTTTCCTAACATAGTCTGGGACTGCCAGATGATCAAGGGTTCAGATGGGATGGAATTTGTTAAGTGAATTCAGGAAACATATTGTGGCTTGCATCAGAAAAAGTTGGGGTGGCTCAGGTACAGGCAGCTGGGTTCAAGGGAATCCCTGGAGGTATACAGGGAATGGAGGAATGTACTGAAGAATGAAATCAGTAGAGCAAAAAGGGGGCACGAGATCGCCTTGGCTGAGAAAATTAGGGTGAATCTGAAGAGCTTCCTTAAGTATGTTAAAGAAAGAAGAATAACTCGACGGAGAATAGATCCCCTCGAGGACCAGAATGGACATGTATGTATAGGACCACAGGAGACGGGGGAGGTTCTCTCTAAATATTTCTCCTCTGTGTTTACCATAGAAAAAGACATGAAGACTTTGGAACTTGAGGAAATTAATGGTGATATCTTGGGGGACAGTCCATACCACAGTAGAGGAGGTGTTGAATGTATTAGAATGTATGAAGGTGGATAAATCTCCTGGTCCTGACCAGATATATCCAAGAACACTGCGAGAGACTAGAGAAGAAATTGTGGGGACCCTGGCTGATATTTTTGCATTATTGTTAGCAGTGGCTCAGGTCCCAGATGACTGGAGGATAGTAAATATTATGCCCCCTATTCAAGAAACATTGCAAAGAAAAGCCTGGGAACTATGGATCAGTAAACCTAACATCTGTGGTAGTTACGTTACTTGAGAAGATTCTGAGAGACAAGAATTACATGCATTTAAAAAGATAGGATTTGATTAGGGGCCGTCAGCACAGCTTTGTGCATGGGAGATCATGGCTCACCAATTTATTAGAGTTCTTTGATGAAGTGACCTGGAAGGTTGACAAGGACAGGGCAGTAAACGTAGTTGATATGGATTTTAGTAAGGCCTTTGATAAGTTTCCACATGGAAGGCTACTCCAGAGGTTTAGATTATATGGAATCCAGGGGGAGCTGGTAAACTGGTTTCACAATTGGTTTGATGGTAGGAAGCAGTGGAAAGATGGTTGTTGGACTGGAGACCTGTGACTAGTGGAGCGAGTCACAGGTCGATGTTGGGCCTATTACTATTTGTTATCGATATCAGTGAATTGGATGAGAGTGGAAAAACTATGATTGATAAGTTTGCTGATGACACTAAAATAGGCGGTAATGTAGACAGTGTGGAAGATTATCAGAAATTGCAGCAGGACCTTGATCAGCTCGGCATTTGGGATAGGAAATGCAAATGCAGTTTACTATGTGTAAGTGTGAGGTCTTGCATTTTGGAAAGTCAAATTAACCTAGGAGTTTCATGGTTAATGGTAGAGCCTTTGTAGTATAGTGGAACAGATGGATCTTGGAGTTCAGGTCAGAGCTCTCTGAAAGTGGAATCACAGGTTCGGCACACTGGCTTTCATCAGTCAGGGCATTGAGTGTAGAAGTTGGGAAGTTATTTTGCAGTTGTACAGGACACTGTTGAAGCCACACCTGGCATATCATGTTCAGTTTCTATCACTTATTTATAGGAAGGATGTTACTAAACTGGAAAGGCTGCAGAAGGAATTTACAAGGCAGTTGCCTAGACTTAAAACGTTGTGAGTTAGAGGGAGGGGCTAGGGGGTTAGACACGCTGGAACTTTGATCTTCAGAGTGTGGGAGACTGAGGAGGGAGTCTTAGAGAGATATATAAGATCATGAGAGGCTTGGTTAGGGTTAATCCTCTCAGTCTGTCTCCGGGGATTGGGGAATTAAGGTCTAAAGGGCATCAGTTTAAGGTTAGGAGGAAAGAATAAAAGGGAAACTGAGGGTCAACGTTTTTACACAGAGAGTGGTATGCACATGGAATGAGCTGTCAGCAACAGTGTTTGAGGCGGGTACATTAACAACATTTAAAAGGCATTTGGACAAATACATGGATCGGAAAGGATTAGAATGATATGAGCCAAGTTCAGGGTAATGGGGTAGAGCGGGGATGAACACTTTGTTCGCCATGGACCAGTCTGGGTCAAAGGCCCTGTCTCTGTGCTGTCAGACTCCATGTTTCAATGGATTGAATTTGAGAAAAAGAACCAGTTAATTGGAAGACATTCAGGCCAGCAGCATGAACCATCTGTCACAGCTGCAGCACATGAGCTGGAGGGTGACATGTAGACACTGCCCTGGCTCGGGGGGAAGAGTCGTTGGATAATTTGCACCAAGAGGCCGTCACAACTTGGAGGGTTGGATTGTCTGATTTTGGTCAGTGCTCAGAAGCAGGAGAGTGTGATTACGAGTGAGGTATGGACAGGGACCCAGACAGCCGGATTACAGGAGCCTCATTCTTTGGCAAGTGTGACTTGACCGTGACACCAGAGGAACAGAAAGCCAATCAAGTGGGAGAAGCTAAGAGCCATGGAATTGCAGTTGAGGTCTCACAGTTATCGACAGCTTTTTCTGTAGCACAGAATGTGAGTCCAGGATGCTGTGTTCTCTTCCAATGCTGGGATTCCGGGCCTGTAGTCAGGCCTGAAGACAAGTCTGCAATAGATGGGCAGGATGCATGTAGGTACAAGCAACATATACCAGGCAAGAAACAAGGTTCAACCTGGTCACTCTCAGGATCTCGGTGTCGAATTAAGAAGCTGAAACCTCAGACACCTGGATTAATATCAATGCCCAGTGTTAATTGGTACAGGGCCAATCAGATTAGGGAGAGCCATTGGTGTCTCAAAGACTGGTGTGGGAGAATTGGGTTCTGATTCTCTCATCACGAATGCTGCCAGACCTACTGAGGTTATATTTCAAATTTCCAGTGACAGCAGTCTCTACTCTGTAGTTTGGTCAATTTTTACTCTCATCAGTCTTTTACGCCAGACCCCACTCAATCTGAATGTGTTCGATTCCATCTTCTATTTTCTGCTACTTCCTGCAATATTAATAATTGCCTGCCTGGACCCCAACGCTGTTGACTCGTATCATTCTCACCGTCTCTGTCAAATCCAAGTTTGTCTATCTCATTTGTATCTCGATAAAATACAAGAATAAAATATTGAGCCTTGCAATAAAAACAACATGGCTTCCACTCTGCTGTCTGCCAGTTACAGTGATTTATGATCACAGCACGTTTCTGCCCGAATACATTCTTTCTCAATGGTGGCCTTCTGCAATTTATTACAATAGCTTCCGTTTTCATCCAGCCTCTCAGGTAATAATTTGCGAAACACATTGGAAGACCATCCCTTCATCAATCTTTCATTTTCTTTCATCAGGCACAGTCACATTTGTTTAATTTGAAATCCACACTGACTCTCCTTAAACCTATCCACCCTCCCCAATTGGATTTGTGTTGATCTGGTCCAGGTTATTCTAAACGTACGCAGACCTAGTGTTAAGCTGACAATCTCTGGAATGTAACTGTTGTACTACTGAGAAAGGTGTCCCATTCTCCAGTTTGTATGGTGGGGCAGGGGGACTGGGTTGAGCTGCAGTTTGTGGGTTTATGAAGCAGAAAATAAAACATGGTGCAGAGTTAGACACAGAGATGCCGATGACCTCATCAGCTTGAAACTGTTTTATTGTTCCTCCTCCTTTAATCAATGTAGTTTTCAGGGTCTAACTCCGAATTCTCAGAGCTCTGTAACTGGCCTGGAACTGTGTGTTGAAAGGACTATTGTAATCCACAAGAGGAGACTTTCCCACTGCACTGCTTCCATGGGCTAGAATGCTGCAGACTGAGCAGAAAATCCCAACTAAAATCCCACTGCCCCACACAGCTTCTTCTCACTGAACGAAGAAGCAGGTTCTGTCTCATGTTTGAGACTTGAACTCTTGACTATCACTGAATGAAGGCTGTACTCAGAGACAGAAATGAAATAAACTCTCTAACTGTGCTTTATCACTGTTAAAGTTCTGTGTGTCCGAGCTCAAGTCATTTGACTGGGGAATGAGGGTAGCAGGGTACCAGTGAAATGGAGGGAATGGTGGAGGAAATCACTGAGGGGCATCTCTGAAAGTTGGAATCAGAAAGATGCTATTCAGTATTGAAACAGTTTAAGGTGAATTCATGGTTACATGGAGATGGCAAACATAAATTCTTTGAAGATTGTTTTGTTTAGAATTTGGAGCCATGACAGGAAGAAGTAGTGTCCAAAGGTTTATCCAGCTGTAACCCGAGTACAATTGTAAGTGGCTGCACTGCCAGCATCTCTGACCCTCTCGTGCACTGTGCACATGTTAAGAAGGACCTCATGGTTCAGACAAACTAACTCCTTACTTTTGAAGATTGTTACAGAGTGGAAAACAGACAAGAAATGAAAGACTCTCTGCTCATGTATTTTCAACCTGTCAATACTCTTCCCGAAGTGTCAATTCTCCCTGTGCCTCTTGCCCATTTCCAAAAGCAAATTGTGGCCTGTGTTTAACTTCCTGTTCAATCTGATATTTTCGGATGACAGTCGGAGTCCAGTGGTAGATTTAAGTGAAACTGTATTTTAGTGCAACTTTGTCCCAGCTTTATCTCATCTTTCCCCCCACCCCACCAGGATTACTATTAGTCAACAGAGCTGAGTTATGGATAGGCTTATGGTCCATCCCCGGGGCTTCATGATGTTTTCCAGAACCTATCTCCTTTCTTCAGGCTTTTCACAATGGATACTGTATTCAAGTAACATGTGCCAACTGTGCCATATTTACTGCTAATTAATTAGGTATTGTCTATTACTTCAGCAATCTATTAAATTCCTCATTATAGGAGATGTAAAGGAATGTTGATCTTTGTCCAGTTCCAACAAAGTTATCTGGTTACAGCTGATATAAGAATCCTTTAGCTAACATGTCACGTTTTAATGTGCTCATTCAATCTACATTCCAGTGTCTGCTCATCTCTATATTCATTCTGCCCTGTAGGGTTTAAGGGGTTGTGTTTACTGTCTGAAACTGGGTTGAACTGTTTCCATTCATGATTGTTAATGGATGTAATTAATACAGAATCAATATTTATAATGGTTGACTAAACAATTAATCAGTGTGAGATGTCCTTATCTCTATCTTAGGTGTGAGCTTCAACCTTGAGCTACTATTGTTCCCAAATGTGCAATATTATTATCTATGTTTAACAGAGCTGCTATTGTTCTACTTGAGAAAACTATATTAATAACTGTTACATTTATTATCTATGTCTGATGCACATTCACCAACTTGAGTAAATGTTGCTGCCCATCCTGTTCTGCTGCATTACCAATGGGCAGCTGTCGGCCATTTTGTGCTCCTCAGCCATGGGCATCCCCAGCAATACCCCTTTGATTCCCTCTTAAGTGAATCATAAAGTGCACCAATGTTTGCAAGAATGGTTGCCTCACTGGCTGCTTCATTTTCAAGAGCCTAACCTGCGGGGTTGCGATAGAAGTCACCTGTTGGCAGCAACATTTGATTAATAAAAAGAGACAACTCAAGATAAGAATCATTATAACAAAGAAGGCCATTCCCTTTTCCTTCATTTCCTTCTGGTGTACGGGATTGGCAAGTTATTAGTCACTCAAAATACAGACAGTTAGTAATACAATCAAAGTCCCCACCTTGGGCTAAATGTAACAGTTCTTCCATCTTTGCTTTTAAATATTTGTGTTGCTATTTACATGTGATATGCAGAATTAAATTGTGTTTCTTTAAAATTTAGATCACCGCCGTTGTAGTGATCAGCAGCACTTGGTAGTTTGCTTCCCACTGGGTTCTTTATGGATTTTCATCACATTGATCCACATTCCTGAGACAATATTCTGTCCTCCCTCAGGAGGTCACTCTGAGCAGCCGATACCTTTTGGGATGCAGACTTGTCAGAATTGGTTTGGCTTGACAATATTTCAACAGTGTGCCATTAATTAGTTGTGAATCAACTTTCCAAAAATCAATTGTTCCTGGCAGTGACATAAGCCTTCCGGTGATTACTTTAAGAGGGTTTGGTCCTGTTGTCTGACTGGGAGTTGCTTGGATGTTGCATAGTTCTACTGACAGGGCTTTTTTTCCAAGACACTCCCTCTTGTTGGTACCTTAGAAAACCTTTGTTTTACTGTCGGTTGATTCATTCCACTTGCCCTGATGTGTGGGGGTGATGAGGGAATTTACTGGCAGACAGCCCCTGTTAAGTATATCCCTTGGTCAGAGTCTCTGCTGGGCAGGACTCCCCACCGAGGAATGTAATCCCAACACAAAAGCTTTATGATTGGCTGTGGTTCCTCGGGTTGGAGAGGCTTCTACCCATCTGGAGAACATGTTAACAATAACTAGGACGTCAGTACAGCTTCGACGTGGTGGGAGGGGTGTGTTATCGACTTGTAGATGATGGAACAGTCCTGCAGGGGGCGGAGGAGGGTCTGATTTGGGACATATCTGTGAAGGGTCCGGGGTTGTTCTTTTCACAGGGCACACAGCTATCTGCTACCACCTGGGCATGGTTTGTAAAACCCAGCCCCACCAGCTCCGTGGGAATCGTGCCCCCATTTGTTGTGGAGCTGAATGTGCCCATGAGTGGTTCTGTTCTGCGACAAAGAGCAAATGCCTGCAGGGCGACAGGTTTGTCAGTCTCTCTTCATCTCCAGATCCCAGCGTCACACAGCTTCATTGCTGCTTTAATTCAAGCCCATTATTTTTTCCCTCAGGATCATTGAATCTGCATATCCTTTAGGCCCTTTGTTAAAGTCCTGAGCATCTTTAATTTACCGTTTTGGATCAAACGTCATGGTGCTTATCAAGCTTCAAGTTCAGTCACTGGTTGTTCATAAACATCATACATGGACTCAAAATTCCCCAGTCCCCTTAGCTGCATCAATCTTGAGGATATTTCTTCAATATTTTTCTTTCTTTATTAATGTTATGTGTGATTGCAACATTGAGTGGCAACTATCTCCATTTACAGGGAACCGCTCAGAGCTGCAATGTCCATGTTCTCAAATAATATCATTCTAACAGAGCGTTCATCGGGCTTTCCTTCAGATAATGCTTCCCCTCTCTTTTTCTGAGGTGCCTGTATGTCAGCATTTTGAGCCCTTTCACTCCAGCTCACTATCACTGTTTTAAAATTAGTTTCTCAATGGATAATGTCAGTGTCTTATCATTTAAATTATGTTTTGGAGCTCTTCCAAGCCACACTAATCTGTTTGTCAAGTCGGTGTACATGTCTGAGACCCATTCTCCAGTGCATTTTCTTTTTCCCATGCATTCCCTCATGTTTGGTACTTCCAAGGAAGCAATCACTTTCATACACTCACATCAGTATTCTAAGACCAGGTCACACCTTCTTGCTCCTTCTATAATTTTATCAAAAGATTGATGAGATTATACTTATCTTTCCAAGTACAGTCCCGATGCAGCAGGTAAGGGTTTGATTTTCAAATTCACTTTTCTTGAAAAGAAAGACAAGAACGTAAACATCACCAAGAGAAACAAACAGTTTAATACTCTCACCTAAACTTCCCTTTCACTAAAATGCATGGTCACTTCAAGTGCCATTTCAACCCATTACCCTAACTTGTCCCTTTTCTGTCAGAACTCACCATCCCTACTTCCTTACTCTCATCCGATTTTGCAATTTAACTATTGGCCCCTTTCTAATTCCAGAGCTCTGGAGATATTTGCAGTCTGTGGTACATCATTGATTAATAAACCAGAAGTCAAGCATTTCTGTTTGATTCAGGCAAAACATCCTTTGTTTGTTCTTTCTTTCTCTAAGACGACCCACATTTTTGTTAAAGTTCCTCAATAACTCACCCTAGACACTTGATATATCCCTGTGTAAATGGGTCTTAATTCAAAATTCAATTCACTCCTTCAAAGTCACGTACAGTTTTTTGTTATGCATTGAAATTCCGGATGCCCAATATATCTAATCTTTTCACAGAACTTCTTCGATGCTGAGGTGTGTTGTTAACGAATGGCTTGATGGGTTGAGCATGCCTCATCCATCACTGTGTTGTGATGTTTCAAAGTTTGCAGACAGTTTCAGAAATGTGGAGCCATTGGTGCAGGCCTTCAGTATCTGAAGAAAATAAAGCATCCGTCTATTCCACTGCAAACAAAATGGGGGGGGCAAGTTGGGTGGGGGGCTATATTGCAAATGCAAAATAGTGGCAAAGGGAAAAGAGGGACATATAACCTGGGGAGATACAAATCTGGTCAGATGGGGAGTATATTTGGGGGCATTTGTGGAGGGGAATGAAGCTACACTGAGAAGGGACAATTGGACAGGGGCCCAGGGGAAATTTGCCATGGAGCTGTAAGATTGGGAACAGAAGCAACTTCTCGTGCATGTGAAGCTGGCAAAAGTTTGGGTGGGAAAACTGGAAGGCAGGGGTCAGATAAAGCCCCGTTCTCATTGAGGGGGGTGACAGGGATTGGCTTGAATGTGGAATCTTGTTGTGCATCACCACAGTCAGTCAAAAGGCTACTGAGCTCTGCACTTGCTCACTGAGTGCAGTAGGGTGGGCTATCAGGGAGGAACTGCCTCCACAGGAAGGGGATTCAACAAGGGCCATTCGGGCGCAAATCCTGAAGAGCCGGACAGATCCGAGGCCATTTAATGATGGGTTAGATCACGATGGACTGAACATCCCCCTCCTGGGCCATGAAGCTTCAGCGATTTTGAGATTTGGGATCCTGCTGTGTATGATGTCAGGTAAACAAAGGGAGGTCAGTCCTTAGGGCCGAGGGATTGGGCCTCAGCAAGGGGGTTATATAGGACGCGGTGGGAGATAAATAAGGGTTTTAATGTCGGAGTAATGAAGGGTCTGGGGCAGAAAGGACACTGCATGGGGGGGGTGATTACACAGGGCATGGGGAAAACGATTGAAGGGGAAAATGCTATTCGCGGCTAAAGACAAGGGGCTAAGCTTCGGGGTATTGAATGGAAATCGGACTGCAGCGGTTCAAGAAGGCAGCTCAGCACAACATTCTCAAGGGGTAATTAGGGATGGTTAATAAATGCTGGGCCCAGCCAGTGATTCTCACATTTCTTGAGTGAATAATTTAAAAAAAAAGTCATGGTCAGGAAACAGTCGGACCCTCCTGTGGGCTTCACGGAGGAGTTTTATTTATTCACAACACAAGGAATCCGTGTAACCAGGTATTTTACTGCGTTACTGATCTTCGCTCTGAACTGAGACAATGTTGCTGCATAAATAAATGTGTTTGTGCAACAGCTTAGGTTCTGCAGCATGTAACCAACTGCACGGAAGTGATCTAGAAAAGGCGAGTAATCATCAGGATTGATTCCTTGAATGATATAATATAAGAAATCTACAACAGTGATTAACCACAGGAGGATGAAGCTCCCAGAGATGGTGAAGAGTAAAATCACAGCCTTCCTTCTGCTCTCCATCTCTGGGTCTCTGTGATTCTCTCCTTTGCTCTCACCCTTCAGCCTCTTCCGGACTCGACTGGTCACTAAAATGTGTCTGACTGTCAGAGCATTGAGCAACAGAATTAAAGCGAATGGCAACAAAGGGGTTAAAACTGTATCGAGCCAATCTAATACCACCCACCAAGTCTCAGTATAGTAGCTTAGCTTTGTTTTACAGTAGAATGGCACATTGTTGATTATCCACACAGGCTCATATTGAAAATAGAATGGGATGTTTTTCAGACAGAACAGGGTGCAGGTTGTTGCCAGAACCACAGTCGCAGCTTTCTCAGTGCAATATTTTGTTCTCAGCTTCTGACAACAAATGGTCACAAATCGATCAAAAGAGAAAGTGACGGTGAACCAGACAGAGCAGTCCGTGGCTACACGTAACAGGACTCCATTAATACTGCACACAGGAGTGATAGCCAAGAAAGACCACCCGTAATAATACAAGGGAATTCTCCACAATATTATCCCAGTGATAATAAATATCAGATCAGCAGCTGCCATAACCACCAGGTAGCGAGAAGTGCAAGGGGAAACACCACACCTTCCCCGGGAAAGGATAGCAACCGCTAGCACATTAACTGTGGGAGACGTATGGGAAAAGAAGCAGTGAATTATTCATCGCAAATTTCCACTATCTGTTCCAGAATGCAACAATAAGTTTTTACCATCAAAACCAGCACACTACGTAACTTGAATTGTTTTGGTTTGAGTGAGTTCAAATTTGAAGACCGTCACACCCACCTCAGACTGTCCTTCAATCCAATCACTCCAGAGATTATGGAGTTTGGACAGAGACTGACCCCCACAATCCCTCCAAAGAGAGCAGAAGTGATTCTGTCATTATGGCTGGTTGCAAGTTAACTATATGAATGTCTGTAGTAGATTCTTATAGTTCTCAGCTCCAACTTTGGCAGGTGGAGAGTCCCATGAATAAACCTCACTCACAACTCAGATATAGGACTGGAACTTGGACGGTCAATGAACCAAATTCTCCCCTTTTCCATGGAAGAGGTCAGCCCCTGCTCTTACCAATGGACCAAATCCTGATTGAAGCCACAACTGGACTAACAAACAGATCATTAGAACCTGCATGAGATTTCAAACAAGACTACTCCTTCTGTCCTACACAAGCTTAGCATAACAGAGTATTCACGGCACCCTCAGTGATAACGGGTGAGGGTTGGGACTGATGTGATATTTACACTGTAGATCTACACATCTGTACACGACAAACATCTCAACCTGGAAGGATCAGGTGGTCAATCTGTCAAGATTTGAATATCCTGACCAGAGACGGGGAGGAGCACAGAATTTCCAGAAGGGATGATTGTTACACAAAGCTTCTTAATTCAAAAATGGTCCATATCACTCAATTAGTTTCTTTCACAAAAAAGACTTACCTCACTTAAACTGACCGAATGCTCCAGTACCTATTGCCATTTGTGGAAGGAGTTCCAAAGCTCTCCCACCCGTCTTGTGTAGAAGTGCTTCCTAACATCTCGACTAAACACACTTGACCTCATTGATGGCCTATATTCCCTCGTGCTGGAATGCCCAACCATCGGGAATTGTTAACCCCGAGCTGTCTTTTCCCTTCAATATCTTGCAAGACTTTGCTGAAACCACCCCTTCAAGCTTTAAACTTCTCGTGAAAACAGGTGTGAGTGAAAACAGTTTGTCTTTCTCTGTCCGATTGTTTCTGAGCAATATCTTGTGGAACATCGCACCGGTCACATCTTAACCTTCAAACCTCTGGCGATAATATGCCTCATTTATGTAACAAAAACAGAAATTGCTCAGCAAGTCTGGCAGCATTTGTGGGAGAGAAAACAGGGATAACATCTCAGGTCCCGTGACCCTTCTTCAGAACTAACCTGCCTGATCTTTCCTCATACCTTGAAGCCATATCAAACTGGAACAGATGACACAACACTGAGAACAGAAAATGCTGCAGCAGCAGTGAGGTTGGGAGTCTCTGTCAGTGTAGGATTGTACCGAGAATGCTGCTCAGTGAATTGCTGTCACTGTCCCGGTGTCTGGATAAGGGTGACCAGTCAGTGAGCTGGAGACGTTATTGTTCAAACGGGAAAACCAGAGAGCAGATCAGCAGCAGATTAAGACAAGTTCAATTGTCATAGCGCCATACCTGGGATGCCAGTAAAAGCAAGGATGGTGTAGAACACTTTCTGCACGTGTTGAATTGGCATGTGCATTTTTCTGTGTGAGGTGATCTGTCCCTTCAGGCAGCTGACAAGCTCCTTGTTTGAAACTCTGAGCTGATGCATTCCCAGAGACGCTGCCTTATACTGTGTGGGAGCTCCTTGGGGAGATCGAGGTGACAGCATTGCTCGGCTTTGTTGCTGTTTTACACATTTCTGGTAATGAACAAAACCATTACAATAACAAGTAATAACAAGAGGAGGGTTACGTGATAATGAAATAACAAAAGCAGACACTGGAATCTGCCAGCAATAACGCTGTCCACTCAAGCACCTTGTACCCCATCCTGAGATCACACACTATTTCATGATGTGAAGGTGCTGGTGTGGGACTGGGGTGGGCACGTTCAACCTGTTGGACTAGAAGCAGCTTTGTTGCTGTTCTGCAATTTTTTTGTGAATGAACAAACTAAACACCATATTCCCAATGACAAAGGAGTCTTGCTGCTCAGTCCATCTTAATGAAATAACAAAACCAGAATCTGTAATGTGCCAGCGATAACACTGTCCACTTAAGCATCATGAGACTCATCCCAAGGTCACAAATTAAGTCAATGCTGCATTAAGCCAGTTTATTCCAGAAGTAAAAGTCTGTCTTTGAACTCTCCTTTGTATTCTGGATAGAAGCTGTCCACTTTAGACAAGAACATTTCACTCACTGAGTCTTCTCACATACTGAATGTGTACATTACTGCGAGGTCAGCATTTATTCCCCATTCCCAATTGTCCAGGGTCTGGAGTCACATGAAGGACTAGGTGAGGAGAACATACTGCATTTCCTGAGGGAAGGGGACCCAGTGAGCAAGATGGACTTCCAACAACGGAGACATCACAGACCTCACTCTAGCATTGCAGGGACAATGGCTAACAAGGAAGACAAGTGGAATTTTCACATTTATTATGAAAGGAATAAAGCATAAAATCCTGGGAATGTTGCTGCTAGTGGAGAAGGCATTAGTGCAACCTCAGCTGGATACTGTGAACACTGTTAGTCCCCTCGCTTAAGAAAGGATATAACTGCGTTGGAGGCAGTTCAGAGGAAGTTCATGAGAGAGTTCCAGAGGTGAACATGTTGTCAAGTTCCTCTTAAAACAAGTAAGTCCACTACAACCAGCATGTTCTGTATGAATTTGCCCAGGTGTCACCCAATACTGGAAAAGGTCAAATCACGATGAACACAAGTTAATACCAGTTTAATCAGTTCCTTCTTTATCAGGAAACTTGTTACAATCCCCTTTAATTCTATACATACTATCTCTCATCCTATTTGGCTCCTTAAGCTTACAGTAACTTCCAGGTCTCTTGTAGCCAGACACAGATGCTCACTCTCTCTCTGGCTCTGTGGCTGGGTCTGTGAAGCTGCTTTCTGTCTCCCTCACTCTCTCTCTGGCTGGTCAGCTGCTCCCTGGTTGGTAACAAACAATGACTGCAGAAGCTTGAAACCAGAGTCCAGATTGGAGTGGTGCTGGAAAAACACAGCAGGTCAGGCAGCATCCGAGAAGCAGGAAAATCGACGTTTCGGGCAAAAGCATCTCGTCCACATTCCGCACCTCCGCCCTCAGATCCCACCCCTCCAACAGTAACAAGGACAGACGCCCCACCCCCCATTGCTCACCCTCCACCCTACCAACCTTTGCATGGATCAAATCATGTGACGACATTTCCGCCACCTCCAAATGGATCCCACCACCAGGGATATATTTCCCTCCCCACTCTTGTCCACCTCCCACAAAGACCATTCCCTCCACGACTATCTGGTTGGGTCCACGCCCCCCAACAACCCACTCTCCCATCCTGGCACCTTCCCCTGCCACCGCAGGAACTGTAAAACCTGTGCCCATACCTCCTCACTCACCTCCATCCAAGGCCCTAAAGGAGCGTTTCATATCCGTCAAAGTTTTACCTGCACATCCACCAATATCATTTATTGTATCCGTTGCTCCCAATGCAGTCTCCTCTACATTGGGGAGACTGCTCGCCTCCTCGCAGAGCGCTTTAGGGAACATCTCTTGGACACCCGCACCAATCAACCACACCGCCTGTGGCCCAATATTTCAACTCCACCTCCCACTCAGCCGAGGACATGGAGGTCCTGGGCCTCCTTCACGACCCGAAGCCTGGAGGAAGAACACCTCATCTTCCGCCTCGGAACACTTCAACCCCAGGGCATCAATGTGGACTTCAACAGTTTCTTCATTTCCCCTTCCTCCATCTCACCCCAGTTCCAAACTTCCAGCTCAGCCCTGCCCCCATGACTTGTCCTACCTGCCTATCTTCCTTTGCACCTATCCACTCTACCCTCCTCTCTGACTTATCACCTTAATCCCCACCCCCATTTGCCCATTGTACTCTTTGCTACCTTCCCCCACCCTACTCTCTGACCTATCACCTCCATCCCCACCCCATTCACCTATTGTACTCTACGCTACTTTCTCCCCACCCACACCCTCCTCTGATTTATCTCTCCACCCTACAGTCACTCTGTCTCTATTCCTGATGAAAAGCTTTTGTCTGAAACGTCGATTCTCCTGCTCCTCGGATGCTGCCTGAACTGCTGTGCTTTTCCAGCCCCACTCTAATCTATTAAGCTGGTTTCCAGCATCTGCAGTCCTTGTTTTTACCTTATTGTCAGAGTAGCAAACTGTTTCTGCCAAACCCCTGTATACATTGGTCACACCTATACTCTTCCATCTGAGAAGTTATATAATTAATTGTACAAAATAAAACCTATTTCAATAATCCCTATAGGATTGTGTAATCAGAATAAATACAAGTGAACGAGACCCACTGGCTCAATATCCTGGAACGCCCTCCCTAAGGACATTGTGGGTCTACCCACAGTATATGGAGAGCAGCAGTTCATGAAGGCAGCTCCCCGCCATGTTTTCAATGGCGAGTAGGGACTGGCAATCACTACTGCACAGCCGGCGATGAGCATATCATGCAAATTCAGAAAAAATAAAGTGATAACTTCCATCTACCCTACAACCCCTGGGTGTGTGTCCAGGCATTATTCACAGTGATCCTACCCATCTATTGGGATAACTACCTAATGCAACCTGC
Organism: Hemiscyllium ocellatum; assembly: GCF_020745735.1. Lineage (NCBI taxonomy): Eukaryota > Metazoa > Chordata > Chondrichthyes > Orectolobiformes > Hemiscylliidae > Hemiscyllium > Hemiscyllium ocellatum. Next base: position 14,945,980 of record NC_083444.1, read on the forward strand.
ATTCATAACCACCGATATCCATGGATATATCAAGATGAGTGCAGTTAGGAACACAGCTTGATGTGAGCGGAGCTGACTTCATAGATGACATGCTCAGGCCATGTGATGGTATGGCCTGTTCCTTCACATTTATTGAAGAGTGGTTCCTGTCAATGTCCCCGTCTCTGTACGGCATATCGGAGGGTGTCATGGTAACCCATTCAAATATCTTTCTTTATGTAATTCTGAATTTTTCAAAGGTCCTCATCCCAACTTTGTCCCTCGGGATGAGTGGAATCCCTAGCACCACGCCCAGTGCCTCACTGAGAGTGTCCTTGCAGCTGGTATTAACCCTGACCTTGGTGAGCTGCTCTCACTGACAGTGAGTGATGTTGGTGTGGGTCGTCTCCCAGAACAAATGGTGACGCTGTTTGTCACTAATCCAGGGCGGGGCTTTCCCTTGGCTCGCCTGCCTGAGCTCCTCCTTCAGCTGTTCAATCATCCCGTTACCGTAGATACTGCACTGGGTGTGGCTTTGCTGTTCACCATCATCCCTGATTGGGCCCTGGATGACCTGGTTAATTGTCTTGGTGTGACCCTGTAGTTTGGTCACTAAGTAATGGCTAGCCGGATTATCCACTCCTTGTCCCATGGTCTGTGTTCAGTCCTTCGAGGGCTTGTTTGACTTGTTGGGTCAAGATTCTGAGTTCATTGTGTAAGTTTGCCAGGTCAAGGGTATTGACTGGTCACCCTCCTGTCCTGTACACTGTGGCTCGATCATTAAGGAGTTCCCTTCTCTTTTATCTATTAACTGCTGGCCTGGGTTTTCCCTCATATTTCCCTGTCCCTCGTCCCACTATCCTGTGGATCATGTGAGAATATTATCATTGTAATGGGGAAGGACACCACTCTGGTAACTGTCTACTTGATGATCTGTTCTGATTGGTATTAGTTCATGGTGAATGTGCAGAACAGGGTTTATCCTGTGGGTTCAATGTGTAGTCCATTGTGAGGGCCTGGTGTGTGTGGGACAGGCTGGGGGAGGAGCCTTCACTCCTGATCTCACCTCATTTTAAATTTTGTTCGAGAGGAGTTCTCCCTGGTGTGGCTTTGCGGGGCATACCTGTCTGAACTCTGACCTATTGTTCGAGTTGTGTGTTCGGTGTCCCACTACCATGCACCTTATCTCAGGGAAACCCCATGCATCGTCTGTGATCCCTGTGCTCCTGGAACACAATGTGGAAATCCCATGGGGTTTCCTGTACACCACCAGCTGATTATCACACCTGAATCCCAACTTTTCCGTAGGATGGACCCAGACATTCCCATCTACACCCACTGGTGTCTGGAGTATCATTCCATAGGGATCCTGGGGACATCCTTTTCCCTTGTGTCTGTGCTATATCTTTATATGCAGTCATTATAAAGCTCATGGATAATATGCAATAAACACTCCAGAGGGGCATATCTGTGCAGTTTTGGTCTCCTTACTTGAGAAAGGATGTACTGGCACTGGAGGGGGTGCAGAGGAGGTTTACGAGATTGATTCTGTATTTGGGGGAGCTGGTTTATGAGGAAAGACTGAGTAGATTGGGATTATATTAATTAGAATTCAGAAGATTGAAGGGGGAGTTTATAGAAATGTGCAAAATTATGAGGGGAATAGATAAGATAAAGGTAGAGAGGATGATTCCACTGGCAGGTGAAACTAGGACAACAGGGCACAGCCTCAAGATTAGAGGGAGCATATTTTGGATTAGATTGAGAAGGAACGTCTTCACCCAGAGGGTTGTGAATCTGTGGAATTCCTTTTCCAATGAAGTAGTAGATGCAACTTCAGGAAATGTTTTTAAAGCTATGGAGGTTTTTTTTATAGTAAAGGAATGAAGAGATATGGTGAGAGGTTGGCTAAATGGAGCTGAGGCCCTGAAAAGATCAGCCATGATCTTATTGAATGACAGAGCAGGTTCGAAGAGCTGGACGGCCGACTCATGCTCCTGGTCCTAATGTTCTTATCTTCATCACTGCCTTGGAGTAACCGCTCCGGTGTGCTTACAGCAAAGAGAACATGAGGAATTTCTGAAAATAGCTTGGTCTCATACCTCGCGCCATGTTCTACATGACATTGGAAAATGATCCAATTCTCCAACTGTCACCCATTCCCTGTTCCTTCCTCCATGATAGAATAAATTAGCCCCGTGTGCAGGATGAGATGGGGAGGGCTGGGTAGTCCCCCAGGATGTAAATGGATGATTCCCAGCGACTGGAGCTGTTCGTGATTGGCTCCCACGTGGCAACTTGCGCACTCATGTTTGTGGGGAACTTTGAGGCTGTTCCCATTATAGGGTTGTCCCTGTCATCCTCAATATCTAACCCACTGCTTGGTTTCACTCCAGCCTTTGGTGCCAGGATGGTTCTCTGGGTCATGCCCGGTGAGAATTTTAGGAGCCTGTCAGTCCTAAATGAAATGGCTGGTTCAGCCACAGTTAGACCACAGATTGGGTTTGGGGTTCATTTGCAGGAATTCCCTTCTTCGAGGGGCGGGTACTTGTATTTGGGGAGGGGGGGGGGCAAGTCTGGCTGGACTCCTTGCTGTATTCCTGCCCTTCCCTTCACTCTTCCAGATTGGAGGGCTCTACAAGTATTCCGGGCCGTGCTTATGTGGACAGATTTTCAGGATGACTGCTGTGCCCTTAACTCCCTTTCCCACACAGCAATTAGTGTGCGGAGGACCCAAGGCATCAAATTTGAGGTATGCGTCCCTCCCGCTTTCTGAGGTTCGGGAGATAAGGGTTTAGATCTAGTTTCTCATCGCTAAGAGAGGTGAGGGTCATGTCCCTGAAAGCCCAAACCAATTGGATCCAGAGTTTCCAGGGAAAGCAGGTGGGATGTTCCCCTTGTTGTTGTCTGCAGTTATGTAGCGCCTCCATAGAACCCCGACAGTGTGGAAACAGGCCATTTGGCCCAACAAGTCCATACAGACACTCCAAAGAGTATCCCACCCAGACTCATCCCCTTACCCTATAACCTTGCATTTCCTCTGACTAATGCAGCTAACCTACACATCCCTGAACACTCGGGGCAACTTAGCTTGGCCAATTCACACTTTTGGACTGTGGGAGGAAATCGGAGCACCCGGAGTAAACCCACACAGACATGGGGAGAATGTACAAACTCCACAGAGACAGTTGACACAGATTAGAATCGAACCCTGGTCCCTGGCGCTGTGCGGTAGCAGAGCTAACCACTGAGCCACTGTGCCTCACTGGATTCTGTCTTATCCTGCCCTACTGCAGTGAGGACCACAGGCTTCATCTCTTCAAGGGTCTCTCTCCCCTGAGCTGTTGGCCCTTGGTGATGTCTGAATGGTCCCCTGGATTAAAGCATGTTGGGATTAATTTGGTTTGTTCTTCAGTGTCCAGTCTGTGTGTATGACAGACTATCCAGAGATCTCATCCAAATAATGTCTGGGTCTGAGTTGGAATGAAAGAGAGTCCCCTTTTTGGTGCTGCCCACCAGCTGGGTGACTGCAATGGGGTTTATGTACGGTGTGTGACCATCCGGTGTTTGAGGCTGGGAAAACCACAAGGTTCATGAGACCTGATATCTGCTGTGAGTCAGGGGTGGTGGCTAAAGGTGTAGTCCCCTGGGAGAAAGGCTAGGGAGATCCCCATCTCTGGGTGGCTGTGGATGTGTCAGTGTGTGGCCTCTCCTTATGTCCCTGGGGTGATAGCACATCGAAGGCACACATTACCCCATTCTGGTCAGAGGCCTGGTTCCCTCGGGATTGTATTTGGTCCTGGCACGTTGAACACTTCCTACTCGGGCCCGATGAGCGTTGCTTATAGGGCACGGACTGCTTCTTGCATCTCGCTGTAGTGTCCATCCAGCTTGTCAATGTATACTGAGGCTGACCCCTTGGCCCCCAATGGCCCTTCACTCAAAAGACTCAATCTTTCTGATTGTAACTGGAACTCTCCCATGTGGGTGAGGTTTTCCTGGTATCATTAATACAACTCTGACATTATCCACAGTGTTTTATCTTAAAGAGCTGTGTGAAACATCACACATTAGCATCACATCCGTGTTGCTGCTGCTGATGCTGCTGTTAGTTTTGATCGATGCTGCCCTCCCTCTTACTGACTCATTGATGATTCAGCCCCAGAATTTCTGCCTGTGCAGTCGCATTGATCCACCAGCAGAGGGTAGCATCATATCACATTCATCAGAAGAGACAGAAATGTGGAGAGGGATTTTGACAGGGTTTTAGTTCATCCCCACCTCTCCATTCAAAATACCCCCCATTACAGGGGAAAGCTGCTCCTGAAACATGTGTATGTGACTCTGTGTTTGTGTATAAGGGACTGTATGTGAGTTTGTAAAGATTTTTGTGTCTGAGCGTTCAGGTATTTGAGTGAGAAAATGTGTGTGAGCTGATGTGGGTTTGTTTGTTTCAGCGTCTGCCGGAGTGTGTGAGGGTTTAAATGTGTTGGAGAGTGTACGTGTTTGTGGTAGATGCAGTGTGAGGCTCTATGTGTGTGTGTGCACACGTGTGTGTATGTGCAAGTGTGTGTGTGGTTGCAAATGTGTATGTGAGGTTGTGAGTGCAAGATTGAGAGTGTGAGGTTGTCGGTGTGTTTGTGAGGTTGTGAGTGTGTACATATG